>NC_053489.1:162791459-163114641 GCF_905171775.1 Rana temporaria | reverse complement strand
TGCCTGCTGCCATTCCTGAGCAAGCTCTGCACTGGTGGCACTCCGATCCAGCAGCTGAATCCTCTTTAGGAGACGGTCCTGGCGCTTGCTGGACTTTCTTGGGCCCCCTGAAGCCTTCTTCACAACTGCAGTGGAATTTTTTTTATGGGATTAAGTTCATTTTCATGGCAAAGAGGAACTTTGCAATTAATTGCAATTCGTCTGATCACTCTTCATAACATTCTGGAGTATATGCAATTTCCCATCTCAAAAACTGAGGGAGCAGACTATGAAAATTAGTATTTGCGTGATTCTCAAAACTTTTGGCCATGGCTGTGTGTGTGTGTGTGTGTGTATGTGTGTGTGTATATATATATATATATATATATATATATATATATATATATATATATATATATATATATATATATATATATATATATATATATATATATAATGTATATGTGTGTATATATATGTATGTATATATATAGTTGTTTTTTTTTTTTTTTTTATTATTTCTAACCATAATGGGAAGAACAAGAAATACTGTATCTACCAAGCTCAAACTTTAATTTATTCAGCTCACTTATAATAAAAAATATGTTGACTTTTGGGATTCCATATATCACCTACTCCAAACCTCTGTCGTCTGTGAAATATCCTCCCAATACCTCCTCCATTTTGTGACCACTGTCATTCAAAAGACATCCTTCATCCTTTCTCTTCCAAACCTCTCACACATCCTTTCCCTCCTGCAAATCTCTGTCACTAATCATACATTCTGGTTCCACATCCAAACGTCTGTCAATTCCTCCTCCAATTTGTTGTCACTCATCCTGCATTCTAATCCTACCTACTCCAAACTTTTGTCACTGAGAAGTTAACTTTATTTCTCCTCCCTCAATCTTTTGTCACACAGCAGACATTGTTTTATTCCTGCTTCAGTCATCTTGGCTTAAGGTTTATTTTTCTATAATACAGTGATTGTTTTCTTTTTTCAGGCCTCACCTGAACCCATAGGGAACATGCTGCAGTTTGGGGGACGCTCCTATCACCCAAGCTGTGCCAACTTTTGGCTGCACTGCGTGGACTCCAGCCTCCCTGTATTGTCTTGTCGAAGTAACTGTTCAGCTTGTGTTAAACTAAAAGAAGAGATAAAGTGACCTCACAAAGTTTTAGAACTGGACAAAGACCAGCTTATTTATTTTATTCTGTGGTGCTGTTATGCATTAAAACAAAGAATGGAGGTCGAGTCAGACACCACCATGGAAGACACAAATATGAAGATGTGGATGTAACTCTCGGGGAACATACACCAAACTTAGCATTGTTTACAGTATCCAGTGCAATGTTACATTTTAATACAAACTTTGAACTTTTGAATATTTTATTTGGACATTATTCAGAATTTATAATTCAAATTTACAATGAACACTCCCTTTTAGTTCAAGCAATCATACAATTCCTTCTATTACTGCCAGCATGCTCTAAAATTTGACTTCAGTGCTAAATGACTAGATGTTACCATTTTGGAGGTCTTATGATGTATGGCCAGCGCTTTACAGTAAGAAAAACAAATGAAGAATTTTGATATAAAGGAAATATGTGTTGGTATTCTATAGTCTTTTAGACATGGATAAGAATATGATAAGGTTAAAGAAAACTTGATGATTGGGAGTATACGAGAATCTAAATATTATCTAAATTATAACCCCAATTCCAAAAAAGTTGGGGAAGATGTAAAATCTACGTATAAACAGAATGCGATGATTTGTAAATCTCAAAACCCCATATTTTATAAACAATAGAAAATGGTGTTTAAGCTGAGAAAATGTACCATTTTAAGAAAAACAAATAAGGTAATTTTGAACTTGAGGGCAGCAACGTATCTCAAAAAAGTTGTGACAGGGCAACAAAAAGCTGGCAAAGAACAAGTGAAAGGCTGACCGCAGGTCAGCCTGTGTTTGTAGGAGGAGTCAGGCCGTATAAAGCCTGCCCTCCTTTCACCACCTCCTCCGTTGTCGTCTGGGTCTCGTGTCATTTCCGGGCGACTGACGTGAATCCCGTTCCGACGCCACTTCCGGTCTCGGACTGCGCGAGGAGGCGTTTGGCGGCAGTGTGTCTCTCTGCCTATCATACGGACACCGGAGGATTTTTCCCGGCAGGGTCACGTGCTCCGTGGGCGCAGGTAGGGGGAAGGCTGTCTTCCCATCCGTCTCTTTTCGGGGTATATGACGGGGGGGGGGGGTTTTGCCTGTTGGGGTTTTTTCTGCAGGTCCATTTCGATCAAGGGCGGCTGAGTACGGCCACAGGGGCCATGAGGAAGGCCTGGGGGGGGGGGGCTTGTCTTCTCGGTGGGATGGTTGTCATACATATTCCTCACAATTTGACGGTCAGCTGGGAATCCGAAGGGACTGCTGTGGGTGGCTCAGGTCATGCTGATTTTACAGGGGTGGTGCTATAGAGACCCCACACGTTAACCTTACGCTGACATTCAAGGCAGGGGCTCGGTTGTTCTGTACGCATTAACGTTCTTGTTCCTGGATTGATGTTTATTAGGCTTCATGTTCCTTTTCCCTTTAGTTGGTGCTCATTCTTCCGGAAGCACAGAGTTGCATTCCTTGGTGGTTTTCCTTTGTTTTGTTCCGGTCAGTTAGGTATGGTGGCTTCCCTCACTTCTGATCAGGAGTGACGTCTTCTTTTAAAAATAAGAGAGGGTTCATGGGGATGATGGTTCAGGTTCTCATGTTTTCTTAATAGTTGCATATATTGTTTCTTTCCCCAGTGGTGGTGTTCCAAGCTGGTCAGGTAGGTATTGCCATGTGACTCGCTTTCACACAGCCGGTTTATCTAGGTTTCCACTGCACGTTACCCATCACGTCTATGGGCTCAGCAGATTGAGGTTTTCGTTTTTAATTGGCTTGTTCAGTGGCAAGTCTCCTCATCTGCTTCTCACGCAGCTTACGTATCACGTTTTTCGTTCAGTGTCTCTGTCTCATGCAATTTACGTTTCTCATGCAATTTACGTTTCTCATGCTATCAACTTCTTATGTAATTTCACGTTTCTCATGCGGGTTTACGTTTTCTCATGCGGGTATACGTTTTCTCATGCGGGTTTACGTTTCATTCGATTTTGTTTTTCATGCGATTTTACGTTGTCTCATGCGTTTTACATTTTCTCATGCTATTTTACGGTTTCTCATGTGATGTTACGTTTTCTCGTGCGGTTTTAGGCTTTCTCATGCAATTTTACGGTTCTCATATAATTTACATTCTCTCATGCGATTTTACATTTTCTCATGCAGTTTTTCAGGTTTCGTGGTATTCATTTTGGTGTCCTTACTTACTTTCGGTGGTCATGCGACCCACATTTTCTTTTACTTGCGCTTTTGCTGTTATCATTTTTTGCATTGCTCTCACCACTCCTGGGTAGGCAATCTGTAGTGGTTTCTCACAGCTCTTTTCACACGCAGCTTTCGGTTCGCACACCCATGTTTTCCATTCATACTCACGCAGCCACTTTTCTCATCACTACTCACGTGCTCGTGTCAGTACGTTATCACGGTTCTCATGACTACTTACGTTTCTCGCTCAATCTTGTGTCATTTATGTTGTTCTTGTCGTTTTTTAGACCTGGTTCACACTGGGTACGATTTGGAACGATTTGAGATGCGATTTAACATGTCAAATCGCATCTCAAATCAGCAGCAATTGTCGGCAATGGCACTGTCCTAATCAGTGCAACGCCGCATCTGCGATTTCAAAAAGTAGTTCCTGTACTACTTTTTGCGATTTCGGGCCACGATTTACATTAAATTGCGGCCGAAATCGCGGCAAAATCGCAGCCGCGAAATTGCGGTAAAATCGCATTTTACCGCGATTTTGAATTCGCAGCAGTGTGAACCTAGGCTTAATGCTTTCCTTGTTCATCGTCATTTATCCTTAGGTCCAGGTGGCTCCACTGCATGTTTCCTATTACGTTTATAGGATCACATGGATTGAGCTGTTCGTTTTTAATTGGCTTGTTCGGTGGCAAGTCTCCTCATCCGTGGCACATACGTTACATCTCGTTTCATTTTATGTTATCTCACACATACATGGCCTGACACGTCTTCAGGTTTCCAGGTCTGAGTTTACGTTTTTAATTCACCTGTTACGCCGTAGGTAACTCGGCCTGTTTATTACTTTGGTTGCTTCAGTGTGTTCATTTTCCCATAGTCTCAGGTGGGGTGGCCATTGGTCACTAGCTAGTGGAGGTCGGTCATTTTTATATTTGGTTATATCTGGTATGTTTTTTCGGTTGTACAGGTCATGTCGCAGACATTGAGGAATTCGCCTCTAACCCACCTTCTCCAGCTAGGGGGTCGCACCACGTCAGCTCACCTTCTCTCAGGACCTGGACCATCCCAAGACTCATGACGGAACTTCGTAGTAGGGGAATTCCTTTCCCGGCAACCGCCCGGAAAGCCCAGCTCTTCAGGTTGCTTTTCCCAAGCACATCGGATGCTAGTGCAGAGCAAGTTACTCTGCGGACTGTAGTCGCTTCATTAGCTCAAATCCATACTACTCTCAGTTCCCTGGCTACATCATGTCAGGACCTTCGAGATAGAGTGCAGGTGTTAGAGAATCCACCTATCATAGCTCCAGCAGTCGCTGCAGGTCCAGGGGGCGGTTGCAGTTTCCGGTATTCCCCCGTTCCCATGCCAGTTCCAGCAGGCCCAGGTAATCATTCTGCTCCCACGGTTACTCTTGCTCATTTCATCCCCGCTAACATCAAAAAGGACATCCTGGAGGGCAAGGATGTCAATCTGGCGTCCCTGTTGATTGCGACGTAGATGACAACAAGTCCTACGCTTGCGGGGATGTTTCAGTGGTGGTCAAAACCAGGGATCACAGGCTTAACTGTAAATTATCCATCCCAGAGTTTGTCCTGGCCTTCAGTCTCTACAGAGACATCATATGCTCTGCCAGTCCACTTAGGAGGGAGGAGTTGGACCTGTATCTCTTTACTGTGGTCGAGTTAGGCCACAAGTATGGGGGGTCCAACTTTTATGATTATCACCGCTCTTTTTCTGCCAAGGCCGCGGCTCGATTTGCCCAATTCCAGGTAGCTACACTTTGGAGCAGTATTGACACGGAATTATTTTGCCGACACTGAGCTGGGCTCAGATCCCCTGTGTGCGCCACGTGTCAGTCATCCTCTCATACTGCATACCAATGCCCTAATTCAGAGGTTCCTGCCCTGCCCAGCACATCCAGGGGGTCGGGTGTACCTCACCCGTCCGCAGGCCTTCCTGCTCCAGTGGACAAATTAGGCCGGCCCATTCATTTTCTTGGCAAGTCCCAGTTATGCAATAACTACAACCATGGTACATGTAATTTAAGCCAGTGCCGTCTGTTGCATATTTGTACAGGGTGCTTCAGGGCTCACCCCAAGTCGGCCTGTTCACTGAGGCAGCCCAAAGCCCTATGACTAAGCCGCATCAATGTGGCTTTTTTACAAGAGTGCTTAGCTGCCCCATTCGTCACCTTCCTTAAACTGTTTCTTGGTTAAGGGGTTTTCGGAAGGGTTCCACACCGGTTTAGTGTCCTTGCCCTCGGTTAGTGTGGAATGGCCCAACCTCAGGTCTTCGGCAGTAGACTCCGAAGCGGTGGACCTACTTTTGCAAACCAAATTAGATAAGGGTTTCATCACCGGGCCATTCACCACACCACCTTTTCAAGTTTGGGGGGTTAACCCACTGGGGTTGGTGAGAGGGAAGTTTTCCAATAAACCACGTTTGATTTATGACTTGTCTGCCCCTCATTCTTCATACACCTAGCCTCAATTCATTGATACCGTCGGAAGAGTTTTCCCTTCAATACGCTTCAGTTGATCAGGCCATTCAGTCTACCATCATGGTAGGCTCTGGTGCCTGGCTGTCTAAAGCGGACATTGCTGACGCTTTCAAGCTGCTGCCAATTTTACCATCACTTTGGCAATGGCATGGGATCAGGTGGAGGGGGAACTACCATTTTGCTACCAAGCTCACCTTTGGGTCCAAAAGCAGCCCTTGGTTGTTTGAATCATTTGCCCAGGCCCTTAGCTGGATCCTGACACACAGGGAAAATTGTAACGAGGTAAGTCATTACCTTGATGACTTTCTCCTCATTGAAAGTGGTGTTCAGAGGCCAACCGACCTTCTGAAACTCACTGCCGTCTTTTCAGCTCTGAATGTCCCACTGGCAGTAAAGAAAGTGGAAGGTCCCGTTACCAGTTTGACGTTTTTGGGTATCACGCTGGACTCACCATCCATGCAGGCCAGTCTCCCTCCAGACAAGCTGGTTAGGATCAGGGATCGCATTCATGCTTTTTCGGTCTCTCGAGTGTGCACTAGGGTGGAGTTACAGTCGCTACTGGGCATGGTAAATTTCGCGATGAGAATCATTCCCCAGGGTAGGACTTTCATCGCCAGATTACTGTCATTGTTACCTTCTGCCTCTAGTTCAGAGTCTCGGGTTATCCTGGATCCATCTGCTCTGTCAGATCTCCTGATGTGGGATGAGTTCCTCCAAGGGTGGAATGGGGTTTCCACGTTCATCCCTACAGTGTCCAGTTTTTCCCCTCGGGTGTCCACAGATGCAGCAGCCTCCAAAGGTTATGTGGCCATTTTTGGCTCGCACTGTCTGGCAGGGTCTTGGTCCGAGGAAGTCTTGGCAATTCCTCGGTTTGCGGAAACCTCTGCTATGTTTGAGATTTTCCCCATTGTGGCAGCAGCTCAGGTATGGGGGCATTAGTAGGCAGGGCAGATGGTGTTTTTTTCCACAGACAACCAAGCAACCTCTGAAATCATCAACAGTGGCATGTCCAAGTCATTGCGGATTATGGGGTTTGTGCATAGGCTTGTTTGGTTGTCTCTCCGGTTTAATTTTCATTTACATTGTAGGTTTGTCAGTGGTACTCTTAACGTGGCAGCTGATGCTTTATCCCGGTTTAATTTCCCACTATTTTTCAGCAGGTCCCGGACGCAGACGCCTGCGCTACACCTTCACCACCATTCCAGCAACTAGTGTTGGATTAAGTTCTCATCAAGCGGACGCAGCGGCCTTGATCGATAAATCCTTATCCGTCAACACCAGCAAGGCTTACCGTACTGCCTTGAATGCTTTTCAGGCTTTCCGGTTGAGTTTTCCAAGTCCTGATCATTTTGATATCCAGTACCTGCTAGCTTTCACGGCTGTTTACCACTCTCAACTTAAGTTGGCCCACGGTACCATTAGGACATATCTCGCTGGTATTCAGCACTTTATGTCTTTGGTTGACCCTAGTAGACCCTCCATTTTTTTCAGCACATCCCATCAAAGCCATCCTCAGAGGCATCCAGAAGAGCAGCCCCCCAACCATGGTCAATAGGCTTCCTATCACAGGTCAGGTTTTCCGGGGTATGTCTGACATCCTCACGAGGTCTCCGTTTGGGTTCTTGCCTAGCCTAGTGCTCAAGGCGGCAATATACCTGGCATTTTATGGTTTCTTGAGGCCAGGGGAGTTCACGGTTTCTGGCCCAGGGTCACATGTTCTCTTGGTCAGCCAATTAGTCAGACACCCCGGCCACTTCTGTTTACATCTGCATGCTTGCAAGACACAGCAGACAGGAGTGGGCACGGATATCAGGTTTTTTGAGACCGGCAAGGCTTGGTACCCGGTGTCGGTTTTAGACCAGCTCACCAGTGCTTTGTCTGACAAGCCCAGAGATGGTCCTCTTTTGCCTTTCCCTTGTGCTCCCCTCTCCGCGGCTCAGTTCATTCTGCACTGCCGTATCCTTTTGGCTAGTCTGGGCCTGGACCCCAAGGCGTACTCTGGCCATTCCTTCAGGATAGGTGCAGCATCCGCAGCATCACGCCAGGGGTTCCGACCCATATTATCCAGAAATTGGGTAGGTGGAAGCCGTCATGTTACACAAGGTATATCCCAGAGCCTCTGGTCGAGATGCCTCAAGCGTTTGTTAATTTGTCAAATTAAATGTCCATCCTTTGCGTACAATAAATTTTTGATTAACTTCACCCTACCGTGTTTTATTTTTGCCCCCTTTTAGGCATACCATCCAGGTGACCTCGGCACACTTCAGGTCAATGTTCTCGGGTTCTGTGTTCTTTTGTCCGTTCCATCCACAGGTTGACTACGAGTACAAGTGAAATGCTGACCGCAGGTCAGCCTATGTTTGTAGGAGGAGTCAGGCCGTATAAAGCCTGCCCTCCATTCACCACCTCCTCCGTTGTCGTCTGGGTCTCGTGTAACTCCCACCAACTGTTCCCCTTTTTTTCTTTTATTTCACTTCATTTCATTCATCCTTGTGTATGCCCCCTTTTAGGCATACCGTCCAGGTGACCTCGGCACAACCCCAATTCCCAAAAAGTTGGGACAGGACCATGTTTACCACATTGTATCTTCCCTTCTTCATTAACAACAGTCTGGGAACTGAGAATACCAGCTGGTGGAGTATTGGGAGAAAAATGCGATCCCATTCTTGCATGAGCATATACAGGCGGTCCCCTACTTACAAATGACTCCTACTTACAAACAGAGGGAGACAACAGGAAGTGAGATTAAATCTACCCCTAGGAAGGGAAATTAACTTCTGTAAGAGTTATTATGGGGGGGGGGGGGAGAGTGTCTCCACTGATGCTTTATCACCAGTCTATGTTTCCCTAACAATCCAAAATTTTCAAAATCCAATTGTCATTGGGACAGGAAGTGAGGTGAAATCTTCTGAACAGGGGCACAGACAGCAAAACAAATGTTACAGGGGTGATAACCCTTCCATATGCTATCCAAAAAGCTTTTTTGGCTGGAGCTACATTTAAAAAAAAATTTGTTCTGACTTGCAAACAGATTCAACTTAAGAACAAACCTACAGTCCCTATCTTGTTTGTAACCCGGGGACTGCCTGTACTGCTCTAAAACCTGTATATATTCCTCAGCAATGATGGTGCCTTTCCAGATGTGCAAGCTGCCCATTCCATAACCACTAATGCACCCCCGTACCATCAGAGATACTACAATGACTGCAATCCATATATTCTAAAACTCAAAGTTAGAATTCATAGCAAGGGCTACAATCTACAAACTGTTACTTCCAGGCATTTGAAAGGCTTTGAGGGACAAATCAATCGATCTAATAATCATTGGGCTTCACACCTACCCCTTCTCTCAAATATCTGCTTATTTTCCATTGTCCAAGGTAAACTGTCAATTAAGCAGGCTATGCAGGGCTCAAATTTAACAAGAATCGGCTGAAATTCGAGTGACATGGGTGGCCATATTAGCATCACTCAGCTAATAAACCTACCAGCATGTCTTTGGAGTATGGGAGGAAGCCCACGCAGGCACAGCAAAAACATACAAATGTGGTTGGGATTCAAACTGATGTCCCCAGTGCTGTTAGACAGAAGTGCTAACCACCTAGCCAATGTGCTTTAATTTCAGTTAATACCTAATGCCAGCAGCAGGTCATAGCATTAACTGTCAGACTTCACATAACCCTCTTGGACCTCACAAGCTGAAGTTGCAGGCACATTAAAAGTAAGTGTAAAGTGTGGAAATATGGGCAAAATATATATGATAGTCTATCATTCGCTTAGCCTTCCGGCGTGTTAAAGTTTTCTTACATGCACGACCTCATTCACAACAGCTATGTTAGAAAGCAGCTGCTGGTGTGCACTGTCAGGAACGGGGTGCCAATGATCTGAAAACAGCACATTGCACTGTAACCTATTCAATATAATGGATCAAAATGCACACCAGTGAAAAAAAGTACTGCATGCTTTTTTTTTTCCAGCACACACCATTGTATGAACTGACCTAACCAATTTGCCTTGTCTATGCCTTGGTACTGCGCTGGCAAAGGCTGCCCAGCGCAATCCAATGTACCTAGTAAAAATGGGCCTAATACTGCTTGTAGATCTGGTATTTTTTTCGATTCTTTTAACAGGATGACAGCGCCGTTTGCTGTGTTAATTTCGTTGACTAAATGAATAATAGGATTTTTAAAACAGCTTACCTGTAAAATCCTTTTCTTGCAGTACATCACGGGACACAGAGCTCTGTTCTTTACTGCATGGGTTATATTTCACCGTCAGGTGCTGGACACTGGTTGTAATCAAATAGACAGGAGGTTTCCTCCCTATATAACCCCTCCCATACCGGGAGCTCCTCAGTTTTGTAGCAAAGCAATAAGTAACACAAACTTGAACATATATACACATACCAAAAATAAGAGGGGCGGGAGCTCTGTGTCCCCTGATGTACTCCAAGAAAAGGATTTTACAGGTAAGCCGTTTTAAAACTCCTATTTTCTTTCTCGTACATCACGTGACACAGAGCTTTGTTCTTTACTACATGGTATGTCCCAGAGCAATGCCTACTGAGAGGAGGGAGACACAAATAATGCAGACAGCCATCAGACGTGAGGACCTATACTGCTGCCTGTAGTACAGTGCGCCAAAAAGCGGCATCCTCTTGCCGTTCTACATTCACCTGATAGAAAATAGTGAATGTATGTACCGATGACCAAGTTGCCGTCTGGTAAATGAGTCATAAAGGCTTGGAAATGCACCACGCATGAAGCACTTACTGTCCTGGTAGAGTGCACTGTAAAAGAACAGGGGAAAAACCTCTCTTTAAACCACAAGCCTGAATAACAACCTGATGAATCCACATTGAAACCGTTGAGTTAGACACTGCCTGCCCTATACTGGGGACTCCTGGTAGCATAACAAACATTAGTTTTTCTTATCTGAGCAGCCATTTCAGATAGGCCTTGACTGCTCTCATTCTAACAAGAGAATGTAACCATTTTAATAGCCGATTTGAACGCTGCCTTCCTATTCCTAGGATCTTCTGGCAGCGCAACAAAACGTTAGTATCCTGTATCTGAAAACTTTCAGATAGACCATTAACTGCTCTCACTATATTGAGAGAAAGAGATAACTTTTCCTTACGCAGAACGAGGTTCTGGTAAGAAACGCCTTGATTCAAATAAAAACTAGATCATGTTTAGTGAAAAAAAGGGGGGGCTGGGTGAGGATTTAACATCACCCTATCCCTAAAAATTATTAAGTATGGCTCTATATACAAGATAGCTGCCAACGCCGAAACTCTCTTGCGGAGGCTACCGCAACCAAGAACACCAAGGAATATGGTACATCGGCCCAAGGAGCTGTTCCTGTAAGCAGACAAAACTAGACTCAATCCCATGGGCACAAGGGCGACCTAACTGGTGGATTTATATGGATTACTCCTTGTATAAAGGCCTGGATCAAAGGAATGGGAAGCAAGTGGCCTTTGGAAAGAATGCTGACAAGGCCGAGATCTGACCCTTGATGGCACTCAAGGCTAGCTTCATTTCTACTTCCAACTTGTAGGAAGGCAAGAATTCTACCTATGACACACATCCGAGGATGTCATCCTTTGGTCTCATACCAGGAAACATACAGGGAGTGCAGAATTATTAGGCAAGTTGTATTTTTGAGGATTAATTTTATTATTGAACAACAACCATGTTCTCAAAGAACCCAAAAAACGCATTAATATCAAAGCTGAATATTTTTGGAAGTAGTTTTTAGTTTGTTTTTAGTTTTAGCTATTTTAGGGGGATATCTGTGTGTGCAGGTGACTATTACTGTGCATAATTATTAGGCAACTTAACAAAAAAAAAATATATACCCATTTCAATTATTTATTTTTACCAGTGAAACCAATATAACATCTCAACATTCACAAATATACATTTCTGACATTCAAAAACAAAACAAAAACAAATCAGTGACCAATATAGCCACCTTTCTTTGCAAGGACACTCAAAAGCCTGCCATCCATGGATTCTGTCAGTGTTTTGATCTGTTCACCCTCAACATTGCGTGCAGCAGCAACCACAGCCTCCCAGACACTGTTCAGAGAGGTGTACTGTTTTCCCTCCTTGTAAATCTCACATTTGATGATGGACCACAGGTTCTCAATGGGGTTCAGATCAGGTGAACAAGGAGGCCATGTCATTAGTTTTTCTTCTTTTATACCCTTTCTTGCCAGCCACGCTGTGGAGTACTTGGACGCGTGTGATGGAACATTGTCCTGCATGAAAATCATGTTTTTCTTGAAGGATGCAGACTTCTTCCTGTACCACTGCTTGAAGAAGGTGTCTTCCAGAAACTGGCAGTAGGACTTTTCAACCCGAAAAGGCCCCACAAGCTCATCTTTGATAATACCAGCCCAAACCAGTACTCCACCTCCACCTTGCTGGCGTCTGAGTCGGACTGGAGCTCTCTGCCCTTTACCAATCCAGCCACGGGCCCATCCATCTGGCCCATCAAGACTCACTCTCATTTCATAAGTCCATAAAACCTTAGAAAAATCAGTCTTGAGATATTTCTTGGCCCAGTCTTGACGTTTCAGCTTGTGTGTCTTGTTCAGTGGTGATCGTCTTTCAGCCTTTCTTACCTTGGCCATGTCTCTGAGTATTGCACACCTTGTGCTTTTGGGCACTCCAGTGATGTTGCAGCTCTGAAATATGGCCAAACTGGTGGCAAGTGGCATCTTGGCAGCTGCACGCTTGACTTTTCTCAGTTCATGGGCAGTTATTTTGCGCCTTGGTTTTTCCACACGCTTCTTGCGACCCTGTTGACTATTTTGAATGAAACGCTTGATTGTTCGATGATCACGCTTCAGAAGCTTTGCAATTTTAAGAGTGCTGCATCCCTCTGCAAGATATCTCACTATTTTTGACTTTTCTGAGCCTGTCAAGTCCTTCTTTTGACCCATTTTGCCAAAGGAAAGGAAGTTGACTAATAATTATGCACACCTGATATAGGGTGTTGATGTCATTAGACCACACACCTTCTCATTACAGAGATGCACATCACCTAATATGCTTAATTGGTAGTAGGCTTTCGAGCCTATACAACTTGGAGTAAGACAACATGCATAAAGAGGATGATGTGGTCAAAATACTAATTTGCCTAATAATTCTGCACTCTCTGTAGGTCCTCCAGACCCTATAAAAATGGTCCTAGAGGCCAGCTTTCTTGCATTAACCAGGGTAGTTACCAATGAACCTGAAAACCCCTGATTGGCTGTTGAAGCCCTCATTTTAAACAAACTGTTAAACTTAGCGATTTGCAAGGCAGGATGGAATACCGGCCCTTGCAAAAGCAAGTCTGGATGAAACATAAGAGTCCATGGTTTCCCTACTGCCAACCTTACGATCTCTGCATATCAGGATCTGTTGGGCCATGCCGGGCTACTAGTACTGCCAGCTACCTCTTCCACTGCGAAGTGAATGGGCCAGCTGCTGTGTGGCAAACTTCTGTCTCAGTTTGCCGGGGTGGGGGGGGGGGAACGGACAAGCGGAGCTTCCCCTTTTGGGTGGAGCTCTGCTTTAACTGCTACTGTCCACTATGCAGCCATACCACTACTTAACCAAAATAAAAGCACTGCATCTTTTAAAACACAGCTACTGTATGTTCTTTACAAATCTAATAGCCGAGAATCCATGCTGACTATCAGGGGCCAGAGATCAGCAAATCATTGTTCTGAGCAGACTTTCCATCTCTTATCAACTCTTAGATCACCACATTAATTAAATTAAATTACCTCATTCCAAACCCAAGAGGCTAATCATACCATCATAAGCTCATAGCACACACACCAAGAAAGGGGTCAGTTCCTTGGGATTAGAGTGTAAATCACAGCTAATCAGATACGTAATAGTAGCTTTCTGTTATATACAGTATTTCACAAAATTGAGTACACCGCTCACACTTTTGTAAATATTTTATTAGAACTTTTCATGTGACAACACTGAACAAATACCACTGCCTTGCTAAAGAAGCTAAAGGGTAAAGGTGATGGACTGGCCAAGCATGTCTCCTGACCTAAACCCTATGGAGCATCTGTGGGGCATCCTCAAACGGAAGGTGGAGGAGTGCAAGGTCTCTAATATCCATCAGTTCTGTGATGTATTCATAGAGGAGTGAAAGAGGACTCCAGAGACAACCTGTCAAGCTCTGGTGAACCCCATGCCCAAGAGGGTTAAGGCAGTACTGGAATAGAATGGTGGCCACAGAAAATATTGACACTTTGGGCCCAATTTGGACATTTTCACGTTTGTTACCATCAGTTAAACATTAATGGCTGTGTGTTGAGTAGTTTTGAGGGGACAGCACAATTATGTGCCACTCTGTGTTGGTCTATCACATAAAATACATTTACGTTTTTGGTTGTGACATGACAAAATTTGGAAAATTTCAAGGAGTATGAATACTTTTTCAAGGCACTGTACTTTCATGCATATACAATAGGTATAAGTATATAATGACCTAATTAATACACTTAAAGTGCACCATAAGTATAGGCGTGTTAGAACCAAATCAAAACAATAAGACACACCATGCTGGTCTGTCTGCTTAAAATTACTGGGGTCTATTACTAAAATTTCACCCTATAAAACAGCTATAAATAGAAATGCATCGATAAGGCAGAGACAAACATTAAAACAAAAACTTACTCAGTAGAATAAATTCAGGTGAATTAAGTAAGCATACTAAAATCATTTGGGTGTAATGTCCTCAACCTGAACATCCACTCTACCTCTTTGTGATCCACAGGTTAATATTGCCCACCCTTCCAAATGGCCGGTACCTACTGTATCTTCAGAAAGTATTTAGTGTCCCGTATGACATTTTTTTTTTTAAATGGGAAGATACACTGTGGTCCTCCTTTCCTTTTTGATGTGACATACATGTTCCTCAACTTGTTTTGCAAGTGTGTGCTTTGTACGCCTTACATACTGTAATCCACATATACATCAAAGCAGGTATATCATATTTTGGGTATTGAATTTCAGAAATTGTTGCATCTTTAAGGTTTTGACCCTAGTGGTAAATTTAGTCACTGGAATACCTTAAAGGGGTTGTAAAGGAAAAAAATGTTTCCCTAAATAGCTTCCTTTACCTTAGTGCAGTCCTCCTTGCTTTTAAATGTCCTTATTTCTTCTGAGAAATGCTCACTTCCTGTTCTTCTGTCTGTAACTACACACCGTAATGCGAGGCTTTCTTCCTGGTGTGGAGAAAGCCTCTTGAGGGGGCGAGCAGGAGTGTCAGGACGCCCACTAACACACAGCTCCTTTCTCTATCTACAAAGTAGAGAGTGTCCTGACTTGCCCCCTCCCCCCTCAAGAGGCTTTCTCCACACCAGGGAGAAACCCTTGCATTACTGTGTGGAGTTACAGACAGAAGAACAGGAAGTGAGCATTTCTCAGAAGAAATAAGGACATTTAAAAGCAAAATTGAAGGATGAGGTAAGTGAAGGAGGACTGCACTAAGGTAAAGGAAGCTATTCAGGGAAAAAAAAATGCTTTACAACCCCTATAAGAAAACCCCTCAGGGCTTTCCTGATACCAACATTCCATATGTGCAATCAAAGCACTAATTATTTTCACTGTTACAAAATCATATTTATAGAATTCAAATTGATAAATCTTAAAAACATTGTATCTTGCTACAGTGATTTAACCCCCCCCCCCCGCAGCCAAAATGGGGAGGAAAACAAAAAGGATTAACTTCCCCAAATCTACTTCAACCACACCAGTTAAACTCAACAACTTATATTACAGTATTGCTAACAAATATAACATATGCCAGATATTCATGTGCCATAATTATTGTGGCTATCTATAGTAATTACATGTCTTTACATACTTCATTTCGTAGACCTGTGCCCACTTCTTCAGCAGTTACACAAAATGAATGCATAATCGGAGCATATGTTCCAAAGAAAAACTTTTTATTAAAAAGAATCCTATTCCTCTCTCAGGGTCACCCAGAAGGGGAAAATCCCACCAGTAGTGTGTGGGGCAGAGCCACAAAAGTATAGAGGGGAGTCCTTTCTTTGCACTCTCATACACGTTTCCACAGCCACTAAGTATTCTTTATAATTAGGCATAAAGCTATCCTCTTAGCTGCAATCCAAGATCCTGCTCGGATCACAGTATGGATTAAGCCCTCTTGTGGCGAGCAGTATTTAATACAATCCTTCCAAGGCTGATCTGGATAACATCCGTGCATCTCATTTAATCTTCTTGATCTCATTGTAGGGTACACATCTATCCTTAGTATAGATGTAAAGGTCCCCATATTCTCATGCTTATCAACTCCCATATCTCCTACATCCTATTTTGCCTGATGGGAGCATTTTAAGAGATGTTTACTTTAATTTTAGAAAACTCCTAACCGGAATGCCCCTAACGGTAGATGCCTTTCTATACATAATGTTGTGTTTAAGGTCTAGTAAAGTTTTAAGGAAAGAGTCCTTTCTTACTAGGGATAAGTATTTATTCACAGTCCTTATCACCTTTTCCTTCTTCTTTCTTAACAGTTCCTCCCTATTTACTCCCAGGAGGTAAATAAAATAAAAGACTCATTAAGCACTTCTTAAAAACATATCTCTTTTCCATAAATTTCTGTTCTGAATTTCTGTTGTACAGTTCTAGCGATTATTAAAAAATTGTCCCTACAATATGCCTTTAACCCAGATTATGAAATGGAAACTATTACAGTGGTGTAGTGGGTAGCACTCTCACCTAGCAGTTAAAAGGGTCGCTGGTTCGAATTGAATCCCAACCACGACACTACCTGCCTGGAGTTTGCATGTTCTCCCTGTGCCTGCGTGGGGTTCCTCTGGGTACTCCGGTTTCCTCCCACACTCCAAAGACATGCTGGTAGGTTAATTGGCTTCTGTCTAAATTGGCCCTAGTATATGAATGTGAGTTAGGGACCTTAGATTGTAAGCTCCTTGAGGGTAGGGACCGATGTGAATGTACAATGTATATGTAAGAGTGAGTAAATAACTTGTATAGCGCTACAAATGCGAACTAAATCGCCTCAAGGCGCTTGCATCCAGTGACGTCCTAATCCTTCAGAAGAAGTGAGTCTTACGTTTTTTTCTGAAGGCCCAATGGTTTTCTTCCATGTGGATGTCTGTGGATAGAGCGTTCCATAGCCGTGGTCCTTGAAATGCAAATCTACGTTCTCCCTTCGATTTGTAGTGGGACTTGGGGATGTGGAGGAGGTTTTGGTTGATCGGAGAATGCGATTGGGGGTGTAGTGTTTTATTTTCTCGCATAAGTATTGAGGAGCGTTTCCTGGTGTACACTTATGGGTGAGACAGAGGGTCTTGAATGTGATCCGATCCTTTACGGTTAGCCTATGAAGGGTCCTCAATGAAGGGGTGATGGATTCCCAAGGTTTTTTTCCGTTACCAGTCTTGCTGCCGTGTTCTGGACGACTTGTAGGTGCGAAATCTGGTATTTAGGTAGTCCTATGTAGAGGGAGTTTGCGTAGTCGAGTCGGGAATTGATGATTGTTCCAACTACTACCGCTATTTCCTCTTCTGGGATGAAGGGGATGAGTCTATGCAGCAGGCGGAGTAGATGGTGCGATCCACTGACTACTGATCCTATTTGTGCATCTATCGACATCTCGGAGTCAAAGATGACTCCGAGACTTTTGACTTTGGTGCTCAGGGTAATGGTCTGTCCAAGGATGGTGGGTGGTGTCCATGAAGTCTTAGCTTTTATCTTTCAGTTTGCGCGGAGGAGAAGTTCTGTTTTGAATCCATTGAGTTTAAGGGAGCTCTCAATCATCCAATCATCAATCAATGTGAGGCAATTTTCCAATCTGTGATCTGGGTCTTTTTTTCCGGCGATGCGAAAGTAGAGTTGTGTGTCGTCAGCGTATGAGTGGTAGCACAGGTCCTGTTTGCTGATGATTTTGAGGAGTGGGCAGAGGTAGATGTTAAAGAGCATGGGTGACAGGGGAGATCCTTGAGGGACTCCGCAAGAAATTGTGAAGGCTCCTAGTTTCACTGTCTGGGAATGATTTTCTAGGAAAGATACGAACCAGGGTAGGTCAGAGTCTGTGACTCCCGCTACTTCTTTAAGGCGAATGAGTAGAGTTTTGTGGTCTACCGTGTCGAACGCTGCACTGAGATCCGCAGCACCAGGAGACCTGCTTCTACGTCATCTGCTGCTTCGAGGGCGTCATCCCATATATTGAGAAGGCTAAAGCGCTGCATAAATTGATGGCGCTATATAAGTACCTAACTAAAAATAATAACTATTAAAGAATAATTCTAGGCATCAGTAAGTTATACATAGTTAAAATGGTCCAAGCTGGACCGGTGTAACTATGTATATGCTGTACCTGGCTGATGCCCTTGGAAACTGGAATTCACTGAAGTGATCTCTACTTGCTTCCAGGTCCTATGCATTGCATTCTAAATGAATGCAAAAATAGGATTTTTGTACTCACCATAAAATCCTTTGCTTTGTCGTCCATGGACGGACACAGCCTCTTAATTCTTGACAAGTGGGTTATGTTCCCTGTTTACAGGAGAGGACTAGGCAGAAACATGTTAGATATTCATATACATGTCATTTTAAACAGAGCTGAACAGCCCCGCCCAGGGGGAGGTCCCTCTGGACATAACCCTCCTCCCTGCAGCATGCAGCCACAGTTCGTAAAAAGCAGTACAAACCTAAAAAGGAGGGGTGGGTCCTGTATCCGTCCATGGACGACAAAGAAAAGGATTTTACGGTGAGTTAAAAAAATCCTATTTTCTCTTGTCGTCCATGGACGGACACAGCCTCTTAATTCTTGACAAGTGGGACGTCCCCAAGCAGTGTAAAAAAAAAATGAGGGGTGGGAACAGTATCAGTCAAAAAAAACACACAAGTTCACCCCAAACAGGCAGAGCTCCTCAACGGAGGAGATGCAACTTTAGACAGCCGCCTACAAAACCTTGCGGCCGAAGGAAGCATCTGAAGATGCACTCACATCAACCTTGTAAAATTTTGAGAAAGTGTGAACGGACGACCAAATTGCCCTGGTCGAATGTGCCGTGACCGGAAGGGGGGGGCGCCCGCCCCCTAAGAACATAAGCCTGTATGACAGTCTGTCTGATCCACCGAGAAATGGTGGCTGATGAGACTGCCAGTCCCCTTTTGTGGACCAGATACCGACACAAAAAGTGAGTCAGACCTCCGAAACAGAGCCGTAGCTGACAGGTACACCTGCAGAGCACGTACCGCGTCTAAGGAATGAAGAGCGACCTCCCTAGCATGCACTGGCCGAGGACACAAGAACGGAAGCACAATGTCCTCGTTAAGGTGAAAAGATGAAACCACCTTCGGAAGAAAGGAAGGTCGCGGGTCTAAGAGGAGAAAGTATATGACGAACCCCCTGCACAAAGGTACCCACCAGAGAATGGGCCGCCAAAGGCCGCTGAAAGAACACAGCCAAGGCTGAAATCTGGCCCTTAATGGTGCTTAGGGCAAGCTTCTGATCCACGCCACGCTGTAAAAACAGCAGGATTCTGGATACCAAATACGTCCGTGGACGCCAACCCATCTCTTCGCACATAGAGATGTAGGCCTTCCAAGTGCGATGGTAAATCTTCCGCGAAGAAGACTTCTGAGCCTGCAGCATAGTTGGAATGACAGAGTCGGAAAGACCTCGGTCCCTTAGAACCTGGCTTTCAATAGCCATGTCGTTAAAGCCAGCGACTGTAAAAGCAGGATGGAGTATAGGACCCTGGAATAGAAGGTCCTCCCACTGTTCACTGAAAGGGGAGAAAGAACTTCCCTGCCCGGAGAGCCGGAGATCTCAGCCACCAATTCAGAGAAGCCCTGACCAGATGGCTGACCTGAATCTGATGATCCAGCGACGATGGGGATCTGTTCCACTTGGACAGGATCTCCCTCTGTAGTACTCGAGTGTGGAACTGGGCGTACGGTATAGCCTCGAACGAGGCCACCATGAGGCCCAGAACTTGCATACAAAATCGGAGAGACGATCATTTGCTGGGACGTCAAAACTCTCACAGCAGACTGGAGCGTCTGCAATTTTTCCAGGGGTAGAAAGACCCTCGCTTCCGAGGAGTCCAGAATCAACCCCAGATATTCCAAACGCTGAGTCGGAACCAGGACCGACTTCTGAATGTTTAAGACCCACCCGAATTCTTGGAGGGTCTGGCTGGTTATAGACACGTCCTCCCTTAATTCTGAGCCAGAAGCTGCTCTCAGAAGAAGATCGTCTAAGTAGCCCACAATGGCAATGCCTCGCTGTCTCAGCAAAGCTAGGATCGGCGCGAGCACCTTGGTGAAAACTCTTGGTGCTGACGCCAGGCCAAAAGGGAGGGCCACAAACTGATAGTGATCCTCACTGATCGCAAAACGCATAAACCTCTGGTGACTTGCGCAGATTGGGACATGCAAGTACGCATCCTTGATGTCCAAGGACGCCAGAAAGTCCCCCGGATGGAGCGCAGCCACCACCGAGCGAATCGATTCCATGCGGAACTTCCTTACTTTCACAAAGACATTTAGAGCTTTGAGGTCCAGGATCAGGCGGACCCCGTCCTTCTTCGGGACCACAGACAGATTTGAATAAAAACCCTGAAACCTCTCGTCCTGCGGAACGGGTTAAATTACCCCGCAACCTAGCAAGTCCCTTACTGCCCCCTACAGGGCAGCCCGACGAGCCGGTAGGAGAGGGAGACTTGAGGGAAAGAATCTGTTCGGGGGATAGGAAAGAAACTACCTTGTACCCCGAAGAGACCACCTCGCAGACCCATTGGTCGGAGAGCAGAGAGGTCCACCGAGTCGTGAACCTGCGAAGTCGTTCCCCCACCCATGAGTCGGGCGGGGGCAGGCCTTCATGCAGTTGCGGGCTTGGGTGCCGGCTTGTTCGGCTTCCGCACCCAGGGACGTTTCTGTCCCCCAGTTGAGGCCTTGTCGGTCTGGGAGGGTTTACCCGCGGGCCCTGACTGACGAAAATACCGCTTCTGTGTGGGAAAGGAAGGACCCGGCTTACGGAGGGGTCCCTTCCCCTTGGAGGACTGAGGGAGAAGAGTGCTCTTCCCTCCCGTGACATCCTTGATAATGTCATCCAGTGAAGACCCAAAAAGCCTCCCACCCTTGAAGGGTAAATCCGCCAGGGCTTTCTTTCAGCCAAAGCAGGAGGCGTAAAACCACCGCTGAAACAGAAGCGCTGGATATCAAGGGTGCTGCATCTAGTGAAGCATCACAAACAGACAAGGCCCTGGACCAGCTGGTCAGCCAGTCTAATAACTTCGGATGGGAGTTGGTGCTCCTCCACGGTCTGGCGCAAAACCTTTGCCCACTCAGTGTCTGAGACACCAGGGTAGTGGCCACAATAGGCCGCAAGGCAGACCCCAGCATGGTAAACATGGAACGGGTCAGTGCTTCTGATCTTCTATCAGTCTGATCCTTAAAAGCAGGGGTTCCCTCTATAGGTAGAGTGGTCACCTTGTTTAACCGGGCAACCGGAGGGTCCACCACTGGAGGAGAAGTCCACTTTTTTAAAAGGTTCTCCTCAAAAGGGTACCGAACCTCCAGGCGGTGAGGGACTACAAAAGCCTTCTGCGGTTTTTCCCATTCCGCATCAATGAATTTATCAAAGAAAGACACATAAGGAAAAACCTTAATAGAGCGGTCTGAGGAGACCGAGCCCTCAGCGGATACCTCGGCTGCACTATCCAGCTTAAGGGAGTCCCTTACAGCATTGATAAGTTCCCTGACAAGTGCCTTATCATGCCCCGACCCAGTTAAAGGGTCTTCCTCAAAAGGAAGGTCTCAAAAGGACAAAATAAAAATAAAATCTTTTCCTCAGGGCGCTGGGCCCAAAGGGAGACAAATGTCCTTCTCATTTGCTAGGCAGAACGAAACTGAGGCTGCATGCTGCAGGGAGGAGGGTCATGTCTGGAGGGACCGCCCCCTGGGCGGGGCTGTTCAGCTCTGTTTAAAATGACATGTATATGAATATCTAACATGTTATTGCCTAGTCCTCTCCTGTAAACAGGGAACATAACCCACTTGTCAAGAATTAAGAGGCTGTGTCCGTCCATGGATGACAAGAGAAATATTTTTTGACAACTGGACGAGGTAGAAAGCGTGATGTCACCGCCCCACCTCTCCACCTCATCTAATCAGAGAATGATGCTGCCATTTCTAGTATGTCTCTTCTCTCTTAACTGTTGGATCTCATTGCCCTGTTTAAAGTCATTAACACCAACTCCTGAGTGTACCTAATAAAGTCAGACAGAGTCCTGTGGGCGTTTCCTAATAATTTTGTTATATCGCTCATGAATTTAGCGTGTATAAGGTAAAGTCAAGTAGCTGACTTTAGGGCAAATGGCAGACTTCTAATACTGAAGCTGACGTGTTAGGACCAGGCAAAGCTAAAGAAAGTGGATACAAAATTAATTCTTTCATAAAGTGTGGACAGTTATATTAAATTAAGACTCCATATTTATATTCTTGCATATGCCCAGTCATCATTGGTTCTCTTTATAAAGAAGGCCACTTCTGTCAAAAATGCTAAACGTATATAGCCGTTGCACAATATTGCCATTTCATTGTTTAATTTATTATTAAAATTTACTTTTCTGTTCATATTTGCTGTCATCAGATCTTCAAAAACAACCAAAATAATAAACTGTTGATTTCTTGTGTCTGTGGCAAGGAATTACGCTTATGAGGCTGTGCTGTACTCAAACAAAAATTTACAATAATAAACAAAAAACATGTACAGATTGCAAATACATTTAAGTATGGATATTTTGGAAACTGGTTAGTATTTTTTTTCCTTCCAGCAGATTTTTGTCATCTAGCTGCTTCACTTATAATGGTAGCTGTTCACTTCCTGCTCATAGTGAAAATAAACTTACTTGTGAAACCTTTTTTTTATTATTTTTTTTTTAGGAGTACAGTACAGGACACAAGCAGATTCTTAGAAACTGGGTTATATGCTGCTATTTTCGGGTGTTTGGACACTGGCAAACTGAACTGTAACACCTCCCAATGGCAGTTGTAATGTTTTCTTTTTTTTTTTATAACAAGCGCAAACAATAACTTTTTTTTTTTTGGGAGCTTGTTGAATTAAATATGTATGTCGCCTTCCCGCAAAGGTATTGGTTCTAAGCAGTACCCCTAAATTTTTCCGCCCCCTAACTGAGAAGGCCAATCAAAGCTCAGATAAGATTACGTTTTCCACCCCCCCTCACCCCCCCACCCCGTCGTGGCTCCCAGGAATCTACTGCCTTTCCGTATGTAGGATGTGTTAAAATCAACCAATAATGTGTAGAATTATCTATTTGCTACAAGACTAGGGTACCTAACTTTATTGACGGTCCATTTGTACGTCTATACCCTGGGATACTATATTCCCCGGATAACCAAAGGCTAAGGAACTCTCAGTCTCTCTACGTAGCTCCATTTTTTTTTTATAGTCGGTCCACTTCTTCCATTTTTCCTTAAAGTCACGGTTTGTTTCTGAGGTACTCTCCTTTAGCTCTTCCAACCTGTAAGTTTCCTCTACTGCATCTATCCAGTTCCATATCTGTGGACTTTCAGTTTCCTGCCACTTTTTTGGAATAAGCCTCTTTGCTGCGTTAAGCAAATGAGGTAAGAGGGACTTCTTATAACTTTTAATGCCCTCTTGAGTACCGTGGAAAAGGACAACCCAGAGATCTTTCTTTATCTCCATATCCATTATCTCTTTTATTTGGATTAATATTGTATCCCAATAGTTTTGAATTTTTGGGCATGTCCACCATAGATGTGCCATCGTTCCCTTGTCAGGGCACCCCCGCCAACACTCGGCGGTCTGACCTGCTTTAAAGTTATAGGATTTATCAGGGGTAATATACCAACCCGATATGCATTTATAGTTTGTCTCGGCTGTTCGTATATCGATAGCTGAAGAGTGAGTCAATTGCATAATTCTCTGAAAAGTGTTTACCCCTCTAGGGATTCCCAGCTCCCTTTCCCATTTCTCTACAAAGGGTGCTTCCCCCCGTGCTCCCAATTTAATAAGTATCCCATAAAGTTTTGTGATCTTGCCCTTAGAATTTTCGGATTTACATATCTTCTCTAATGGTGTCAGCTCCGCCCCCGTTCGTAAAGGGCGGGGGAGGTGCCGCACGAAGTGATGCAACTGGGAGTAATGCCACCTATCAAGATTCCAATAGTCCGTTCTGGTTTTCAGTTCTTCATAGGTCATTATCTCACCCTCTTTTATAATATCACCCAGGTGAACCATGTCATTCCTGATCCAGTTCCCACCAGTTTTTTTTTCCCCAGGTGCAAAAAAAGCATTTTCTTTTAAGTTCATAAGTGGTGAATTAAATTTCCTGTCAAGTAGTGTCTGAGTCCTATCCCACATCCTTAAAGTATCCCGTGTCATATCGTATGTTTGGTGATCCAGTGCTCTGTGTTGTGCAGGAATCCATAAAGTGTTACTCAATTGTGTATTAGCTTGTGCCTTTTCAATTTGTACCCATCTCTTGTCTTTTCTGTCCCTGGCCCACTCCACCGCCCGAGCGAGAACAGCTGCCTTATAATAGCTTTTAAAATCCGGCACCGGCAGACCTCCAAGTAACTTCCCCTGTTTTAGGATGGAGAGGGAAGTTGTAATGTTTTAATTAGCAAGCAGTAAGGATAAACAGAGACAGAGGGGAGGGTCCTATGTCCTGCATTGTACTCAAAACAGATTTTAGTAGTCGAAAATCCTTTTTTTGTTCTTGATCATACAGTACAGGACACAGTCATATTCTAAGATGACTAGGATGTCCAAAAGAAATAATAAAAAAAAAAAAGAGTGAGCAACAGAGCAAATAAGTCAACAAGCTCACAAACAAGGGTATAAAACTCTAACATGACATCCGTTCTTAGCACCTTACAGCTGAAGCCGGAATCATCAGTGTTACTCATCTGCCCCCAAACAAAGGTGACCACCATTTGTTACAGGCCTAATGCCCGCAGTTGTTTGCATACACCTGTGATACTAGTTGAATGAAATCACTGATTCTCACCACTGGAATCAGCTGTATCCACATAATCACCCATGTGAAGGCCTTACTGCACTGGCTAGTTCAGAAAAACTATTTAACAAAGATAAAATTGTTCAACTACTTTCCACCCACACATGCTATTGTACCTTGTCTACTGTGATTGTATTTTGTCCATACATGGTCTATCATGAAGCGAGCGTAGGATCTGTCAAGTACTGGAGTATGTTTCCAACATTCATAAGAACTGAAAAAGCAACCTGGATAAGCTGTGAAAATTACTAAAGTCTTCAACATTATAAAATAAGTCTAGCTGAATGTAATTATAAACCCTTTAGTAAACAACACCCCCCCCCCCATATTTGTAAGGGTTTGTAATCACATTCAGCTAGACTTATGCTGAAAGTGCACTTGGAAGTGCAGTCACTGTAGATCTGAGGGGGACATGCAAGGAAAGTAAAAAAACAGCATTTTAGCTTGCACATGATTGGATGATAAAATCAGCAGAGCTTCCCCTCATGTCAGATCTACTCCTCAGATTTACAGTGACTGCACTTTCAGCGCAATTTCAAGTGCACTTTGTACTTGTAGCGCAAAGTGGATTTGTCTTTTGTAAATAACCCCCATGGTCAGTCATAGAATCCAACCTAAACAGACTGGACTGTATAACAAGTTATACTTGTGTTTATATTAGTCCTATATTTACTATAGTATTGACTCAAGTATAAGCCTAGAGTGTCCATCTGCATGCCTCATTGTGCCTTAGTTTGCCTCACTGTGCCTTAGTTTGCCTCACTGTGTCCATGTGCATGTCTCATTGTGCCTCACTGTGTCCATGCCTCACTGTGCCCAATCTCCCGACCTGATCTCCGGCACTGTGTGGCTAGACTGACGTTTAACATGGGAGTCTATGGAAGGGGTGCCCGGCTTTGAAAATTCGATGCTCCCCGGTCGTAGGTCTTCCGGACAACAAACTTTGCACACTTCTAGAGGAAGAGTGGGGCTAGGGCTGGCCAGTACCGGGTCCCCAAAATCACTGGAGAAATTACCGTTTAACATGGGAGTCTATGGAAGGGGTGCCCGAGTGGGGCTACTTGTGTGCCAAGTTTGGAGTCCAGGGGACCTACGGCTGGCTGGGATCAGGTGCACAAAGGTGGAGATATAAGCCGAGGGGGGCATTTTCAGCACAAAAAAATGTGCTGAAAAACTCAGCTTATACTTGAGTATAATACGGTGGTCTTTCTGCTAGAGCGCACACACACACTGATTCGACTTCTCTGAAGATCCAATATAGTTACATAAAATAGATTGATAAAAACAAATGTTATTTGGTCCATAGTTTAATATAAGAGGCTTACAATAAAAAAGCAGCTGGTATGAGGCAAGATTTCTTTTATATTTTACATTCCAATCCAATAATTTTCCTTTCATAGTGGAATCATATTCTTTGTCCTTTCCTTAGAAACAGATGGTATAATTCCTATTGGAGATGTAATCAAATGGACAGTATTTCCCCCATATAATTCCTGTTCATAGCCAATAAGCTGTCCCCAGAAGCCAATATTGGGCTCAATGAAAGGTCTACATTTTTTTAGGTGGGTATGTGCTTCCAGCAAGGTCATTGCTCGATGCTTCATTAGATAAGCAAGGCAGAGTGAAGCGGATCTGCTGATACCAGCTACGCAATGTACTAATGTGCACCCTCCATTTGCTTCTATTTCATGGATCTTATCTGCTACAGTTGCAAAGTAATCACGTAAAGGGGTCTCCGGCGCATCTTCTAAAGGAAAGTGTAAATACTCTGGGACAGGAGGAACACCAACAGGACCCTCTAAGGACACATTGATTACACAAGTGACCTGGTGTGCATGTAAAAGAGTCCTGTTGTAGGCGGCTTCTTTGTTACTAAGGTACAGGCTCTCTGTTACCTTGCTAAATCTGGGATGAGTTCTTGATCTTCTTTTACTTTTTGTAGTGTTCATTATGAAGAGCAACATCTCTTTTATTCAGCTGTAGAGAAAAAAACAAAAATGTAAGTATTTGGGCAACAAACTGTGTTTCAATTGCATTTACACCTTATTATGGGTGTACTAGGTTGATGTACAGTGTTAATGACAAGTAGTAAGGTATAAAAATGCCAGAATGGGATATTTTTCTACTGTTTAGATTTGAATAGCTATAGGCCCCATGTTTAGGCCTTCCAGCAGCTATCAGAAAGTGCATACATAGAGGTGCCTGCCCCAACAGCTGCAGCACACTAAACCACAGCAGTTTAGTATGCAGTGAACCCGTGCTAGGGGGCAGTGTGTTGTGCATTTCAGCACATCACACAGTACATTTTTTGGACTCAACTTTAACTAAAGCGCACAAAGTGATACTTCATTCATGTCAATGTACAGCAGCGATCATGTCCTCCTATACACGATGATAACATGCAGCATCTCTGCACTTTATGGCAGCTCACTATACCATAGCCCTGGGCTGTGTTTAGTATAGAGGACACATAGAAAACAATTGCCTTTTGTGTGTCCTAGCGCTGACTGACGTTCCTCCAGTACAGAAAACCGATGGTCACTGCACTATATTGGAACTTGCCCATGGGTACACAACATACCATACTATTTCATGGCTACATTATATCTGGGTATTGCTACAGACACAGGCTGCTAAGCTGCGGTATTATATGATGGAACAATGCCAAACTTAGTATTTTCGTATTATAGGCATGTCTGTGTGTTTACTCACTGAAATATTTCTTGTCTTTCTCCCATCAGTGTCTAACAACAAGCCAGCAGAGGAACCTGAGGTCTCGTTCTGTAATACAAAAGAGACAGATGTTGTGTATTCATGCAGGTTTGTAAAACTAAATCCTTATATTCTATTTAATCTCCGAGAATAAGAAGAATAGATTACATTATAAGCATGTGTCCAATGCCAATGCCGTTTCCTGCAGAAGCTTCCTGAAAATTCAGAGCAGCATGATGATGTGCACCCTTCAGAGAGTGTGTCCTTGGCACCCTGAGTTCAAAGAAAGTGGGATGAATGACACTGGGCATCATTTAACCACTTCCCATCCCGGCCATTGCACTTTGACGGCCACAAGGTGGCTCTACAATGCCGAGAGGACGTCTATTGATGTCCTCGGCTACTCCGCCCACAGGGGGGGCGCGTGTGTGCCCGCCATGTCACTGAGGTGCTGATGCGCGTGCCTGGCGGTCGCGATGTCTGCCAGGTAGGTACCCGCGATCGGCCGTTTCACGGCCAAGGACTGGGAAACGGCTGGGAGAGGAGAGGAGACTGATGCTGTGTCCCTTGTACACAGATCAGTCACCTCCCCCAGTCAGTCCCCTCCCCCCACAGTAAGAATCACTCCCAGGGAACACATTTAACCCCTTCCTCGCCCCCTAGTGTTAACCCCTTCCATGTCAGTCATATTTATACAGTAATCAGTGCATATTTATAGCACTGTTCGCTGTATAAATGTGAATAGTCCCAAAAAAGTGTCCGATGAGTCCGCCATAATGTCGCAGTCCCAATAAAAATCACAGATCACCGCCATTACTAGTAAAAAAAAAAAAAAAAGTCATAATTCTGTCCCCTATTTTGTAGACACTATAACTTTTGCGCAAACCAATCACTATACGCTTATTGAGATTTTTTTTTTACCAAAAATATGTAGAAGAATACGTATCGGCCTAAACTGAAAAAAATAAAAAAAATTTTAAATGGGATATTTATTATAGCAAAAAGTAAAAAGTATTGCATTTTTTTTCAAAATTGTCGCTCTATTTTTGTTTATAGCACAAAAAATAAAAACCGTGATCAAATACCATCAAAAGAAAGCTCTATTTGTGAGAAAAAAAGGACGCCAATTTTATTTGGGAGCCACGTCACACGACCGTGCAATTGTCAGTTAAAGCGACGCAGTGCCTAATCGCAAAAAGGGGCCTGGTCCTTTACCTGCATTTTGGTCCGGGTCTTAAGTGGTTAAAATGGTACTAAACCCAGCACCCTGCAGTCACTATATCTGGTTTTCCACAGTACACAGAACATGGACATGCAATAGTTTTAGTAAGTATAAACTGTGGCAAAGTGAGTCGGAAATGGGAGGGAGTACCTTGTCAAAACCAGGTCCCCCCCAAAAAGGTGGCAGATGTGTCAGCATGGGGGGGGGGGGGGGCAGCCAAGTGGAGCTTCCCCTTTTGGGTGGAGCTCCACTTTAAGAAAACATGCTTGAATAGAATATATATACAAATTACTTTTTTGTGCAGCATAAAGAAATGAAATATTCTTCATTCATTCAGTTTACACAATGCAGCTGAACGGGGTACACAGGGTCTGATGCTCAAAAGCCACCTTGCCAATGTGATCTTTTATAGTAACGTCCATGAGGAAAGGATGTGCCAACAGAAGGTGAGGAATTTGTTTTCAATAAAACGATAATGAAATAATCCTGTCATTAGAGAAACAGAGTCCATTACTAATTACTAATCCCTCCTTCTAAAAATGCTAGTTGCAGGGCTGTTATTCAACTGGTGCTGCAGAGGACAGCAGACATGCTACTGACGCAACACTCACTTCTAATTCATTCCCTTGTTATCTCGTCTCAACTATTGCAACTCCCTTGTTGTTGGCTTACCTCTTTGCAGACCATCTCAACTTCACATCACAATCTTTAATAAATTCTGCTGCCTAACTTATCCACCCATTCAACTGCTCAGTGTCCACCACAGTATAGGTGTGAGCAGAAGAAGTATTCTCCTGCGCTCGTGCAGGCGGTATTGGTGCAGAGTGATAGTAAATTCAGAAGGTAGATTATGTAAATCAGTGTCCACCACCCCTCTCTGCCAATCTCTTCACTGCACTCCACCCAATGCATAAAATGAAAAATAACTACAACATGCAAAACCATCAGTAATTCTGCCTCAAGTTACATCACCAACCTCGCCTCAAAACATGACCTAAACCTTCCACTTCACTCCTCCCATGACCTCCTGCAGTCCACCTCTCTCGTCAACTTCTGCCATGCTAGTTTTCAGGACTTCTCTAGAGCCTCTATTTTTTCTTGGAACACCCTAACCCAGTGATGGTGAACCTTGGCACCCCAGATGTTTTGGAACTACATTTATGATTTCCCATGATGCTCAACAACACTGCAGAGTGCATGAGCATCATGGGAAATGTAGTTCCAAAACATCTGGGGTGCCAAGGTTCGCCATCACTGCCCTAATCCAATCTATCTGGCTATATCCTACCATGTGTGCCTTCAAACAATCTCTGAACACTCATCCCTTCAGGAAACCCTATCACACCTTTACCTAACAACTGGAGTTTGACTTTCTCCATTAACTCATCCCCAAACAGTTATTACCTTTTATATCACTTGCCTCTGAGTGAGTGAGTGAGTGAGTGAGTGAGAAACTTGTAAAGCGCAACACATGCGAACTGAATCGCCTCTGGGCGCCGTTTCCATTTCATGGGTAAGGAAACCCCTTGACCTCAGAAGAGATGGGTTTCAATCTTTCTCCTGAAGGCCAAGTGGTCCGACTGCAGTCGGATGTTAGTTGGTAGCGCATTCCATAGCCAAGGTCCCTGGACTGCAAATCTTCGATCTCCTCTGGACTTGTATCTGGTTTTGGGTATTTGGAGTAGGTTTTGATTTGTGGATCGCAGAATGCGATTGGGGTTATGGGCTTTTATTTTTTCGCATAGATATTGGGGGGCGTTTCCTTGAATACACTTATGCGTTAGGCAGAGTGCCTTGAAATTGATTCTGTCTTTTACTGGCAACCAATGAAGGGATCTCAGCGAAGGCGAGATTGACTCCCATGTTTTTTTGCCAGTCACTAATCGAGCGGCCGTATTTTGAACGACTTGCAGACCAGTGATTTTGGGATTTGGGAAGTCCTAGATCAGTGGTTCTCAACCTTTCTAGTGCGGTGACCCCTTGATAAAATTTCCCAGGTTGTGGGGACCCCCAACAGTAAATTTATTTTTGTAGCGTGGGTTGTCAGCACCCAAGGCAAGACAAGTCATTTGCACCCCTAACCCATGAAAATTTACAGCTCCCCGAGTTCCTTTCCACTTGTACAATATTAAAACCCCTTTGTGGCGTCTCGTAGCAGTGACACCTTTGCCGAAATCAGGAGATAGGGTCTCCTCAAGCCCCTCCCACTTCACATTACTCACCAGTCAGCTGACCTCTACTCTCTGCCCCCCAGTCATGCTGTGAACTGAATGGGCGGCTGCGAAGAGGCTGAGTGGGCAAAAAGGCTGGGAGGGCGGTGCGGGCTTCAGGAACAGCCCAGGATTCGGTGACCCCTGGCAAATCATCATTTGACCCCCGAGGGGGTCCCGACCCCCAGGTTGAGAACCACTGTCCTAGATAGAGGGTATTTGCGTAGTCAAGTCTGGAATTGATAATTGTTCCCACTGCGACTGCAATGTCCTCTTTCGGGATAAAGGGGGTGAGACGGCGTAGTAGGCGCAGCAGATGATGGGATCCGCTGACTACAGACCCTATTTGTGCATCCATTGTCATGTAGGTATCGAAAATGACTCCGAGACTTTTGACTTTGGTGCTAGGGGTGATGGTTTTGCCCAGAATGGGCGGGGGGGTCCACGGTGACGCGGGGTGACTTCCGATTTGCGTGAAACAGAAGAAGTTCTGTTTTTGAACAATTGAGTTTAAGATAACTGGATGTCATCCAGTTATCTATCAGAGTAAGGGATTTCTCTAGTCCAAGAGAATGATCCTTTTTGTTACAGATACGGAAATATAGTTGTGTCTCGTCTGCATAGGAGTGGTAAAGTAACTTCTGGTTACTGATGATTTCAACGAGGGGGCGGAGATAGATATTGAACAATACGGGTGACAAGGGAGATCCCTGAGAGACTCCGCATGATACCGTACGTTTTTCAGAACTGAAAGGTCCCAGACATGGCTGGATGGGGGGGATACATGGCTGCATGGGGGGAGACATGGCTGGATGGGGGGGGAGACATGGCTGCATGGGGGGGGAGACATGGCTGGATATGGGGGAGACATGGCTGGATATGGGGGGAGACATGGCTGCATATGGGGGGACATGGCTGCATATGGGGGGACATGGCTGCATATGGGGGGACATGGCTGCATATGGGGGGGACATGGCTGCATATGGGGGGGACATAGCTGGATATGGGGGAGACATGGCTGCATATGAGGGGGACATGGTTGGATAATGGGGGACATGGCTGCATATGGGGGGGGACATGGCTACATATGGGGGGGGGGACATGGCTGGATAATGGGGGGACATGGCTGCATATGGGGGGGACATGGCTGGATAATGGGGGGACATGGCTGCATATGGGGGGGGGCATAGCTGGATATGGGGGGGGCATAGCTGGATGTGGGGGGGGGGCATGGCTGGATGTGGGGGGGGGGCATGGCTGGATATGGGGGGGGGACATGGCTACATCTGGGGGGGACATGGCTGCATTTGTGGGGGGACATGGCTGCATTTGGGGACACATTTAAAAAAAGTATCGGTATTCGGTATCAGCGACTACTTGAAAAAAAGTATCGGTACTTGTACTCGGTCCTAAAAATGTGGTATCGGGACAACCCTAATAGTAAGTGTACAATCTCCCTTTATACAGTACTAACAATTTATTCAAGACTTTTACATACTGTACATTCACATGAGTCCCTGCCCTCAAGGAGCTTAAAGCTGAATTCCAGGAATTTAGCGACCTTGTAGTATGTGCTGGCTCGCTATGAGTTGGGTCAAACGAGGTGCATGTCACCTGTGGACTTACAGTATCTTTTTTATTTACACCTGACAGTTGTATGGAGCTCTGTAAAGCTATTGCATATTACTGGAGCTTAGACGCTGTATCTTTTAGTCTCAATGCCTGTAACTGCAGAGTCGCTTGCAGCTGTTATGCCCCTTCTGCCCTATTACAGAGCACTTTGTGTTATACAGTGCCTTGAAAAGGTATTCATACCCCTAGAAATTTTCCACATTTTTGTCATGTTACAACCATAAACATAAATGTATTTTATTGGGGTTTTATGTTTATGACACTATTTCTAGTCGCCATGGCGACCTGGCGCCCGGGATTTGTCGATCCCTGCAATAGGGTATTAGCCTTCTATCAGGAGAGGACTAGGCAGAAACAGGTTAATGTGTTAATATAACTTTAAAACTGTACAGTACCGCCCAGGAGGTGGTCCCTCTGGGTACAACCCCTCTCCCTGCATGCAGCAGCTCAGTTCGTCAAAAAGCAGTATAAAAAATGGAGGGGTGGGTGCTGTGTCCGTCCATGAACTACAGAGAAAAGGAGTACAAAAATCCTATTCTCTCTTGTGTTCATGGACGGACACAGCAGCATATTCTTGACAACAGGGACGTCCCCAAGCAGTGTCCAAAAAACAAGGGGTGGGAACAGCAAAAAACAAACTTCCCCCCAAACAAAACCAGAGCTCCTTAACGGAGGAGTTGCAACCTCACACAGCCGCCTGCAAAACCTTGCGGCCGAAGCAGGCATCCGAAGATGCACTCACATCAACCTTGTAAAATTTTGTGAAGGTGTCAACAGACCACCAGGTCGCCGCCTTACATACCTGGGAAACAGACGATTGAGGTCGGAAAGCCCAGGAAGCAACAATTGCCCTGGTTGAATGCGCCGTGACAGGAAAGGGAGGCGCCCGCCCATGTAGGGGGGCATAAGCCTGAATCACGATCTGTCTGATCCAGTAAACCTCTCTGTTCAATCCTCCTGGTAGACGAGGTCATGTTGATCCTTTCAGCTGGACAGTGCAATCTGTAGTTCCTACATAGATGTGCTTCACAGTAGAGGTCCGTGCCGACTTGTGACCAGCATGGACCTCCACTAACAATTCCAAAACACAAGCCAACAAAAGCACAATGACATGAGCCTCATTACACATGGCTGCCACCTCATTTTATTTCAAGCTCTTTTAAGTTTTGGCATACTGTATGTCAGCATGTATTTATATCAATCTGGCTATGTATTAATAAGAAAAATATGAATTGTAACAAAGAATGTCCATTTATGTTTATCTGTGTTTTCTAGCTTAACCAAATACAACATATGAAAGTTAAATCTTTTCAGCATCATGAATATCTAAAGAAAAAGTTCCTGCATCAGGCACATAAAAAGAGTGCTTCCTGGGAAAAAGAATATGAGGCTTTTGTGAAACGTCTTCAGCTTGGGAAAAAAGGAGAAAGCACTACATCCGTTTCTCCAGCATCTCAACAGCCTTCGCTGCCCAGGTCACCAGTTCCCAGGATTACAGCAGGCAGCTATAAACCGAAAGGAAACATCACCACCAAAAGGAGAACGTGACATTCTGCATCCTTCACAATAAAGCTGCTCATGTGCATTACTGACAGGACATTTCTGCTGTGTAGGTCTGTTCTTACTGGGCTTGATTTACTCAAACTGGAGAGTACAGAATCTGGTGAAGCTGTGCATGGTAGCCAATCAGCTTCTAATGTCAGCTTGGTCAATTAAACTTTGATAATAAAACCTGGAAGCCGATTGGTTTCTATGCAGACGTGAACCAGATTTGCACTCTCCAGGTTTAGTAAATCAACCCCCCTGTCCCTTGCTGTGTTGACTTTTAAAATTTGTCTCGCCAAAACTTTTAGTAGTATTTAATGAACTTGACCACATCTGTTGGTAAAAAAACATCTAAGTGCAGCAGCCCCCCCTTCCAAATACTTACCCGAGTCCCATCTCGATCCAGCAATGTGCACAAGAGCAGCTGCTCTCTGGCTCCTTATTGGCTGAGACCGCAGTGGGAGCAATTGGCTCCCGCTACTGTCAATCACAGCCAGTGAGCCAATGAGGAAAGAGCAGTGGAAGGACCAAACAGCACTGTGTGTCTGAATAGACAGACAGGGAGAGAAGAAGCTTGGGAGCCCCCATGGCAATCTGTTTGCTATGGGGACACTCAGCAGGAGGGAGGGGCCAGAAGTGCCGCAGGGGACTTGAGAAGAGGAGGATCGTAGCTGCTCTGTGCAAAACCACTACACAGAGCAGGTAAGTAGAACATGTTTGTTATTTAACTACTTGCCGACCAGCCGCCATCGTTATACGGTGGCAGGTTGGCTCCCCTCTGCGAAATCGGCGTAGCTGTATGTGGCGGCTGCTTTAAGGGCGACGCCAAAGCCGATGTGTGTGGCTGGCAACCGCAATGTCCGTCGGCGACCCACGATCGCTCCTCAGAGAGCCAGAACGGGGATCTGTCAATGTAAACAGACAGATCCCCATTTTGTCAGGGGAGTAGAGAGAAATTGCCTGTTCCTAGTGATCAGGAACAGCGATCTCTCTCTACTCCCAGGCAGTACACTCCCCCACAGTTAGAAACATCTCCCTAGGGAACACTTAACCCCTTGATTGCCCCCTAGTGTTAACCCCTTTCCTGCCAGTGTCATTTATACAGTAATCAGTGACTATTTTTAGCATAGCTATAGCCAAAAGAGGGCTACAGAGAAGGCTTAAAATGCCAGGAGGGCGTACATGGAATCCTTGGGACTCGGCTGATCACTAATGAAGGTAAAGGGCCAATCAGAAAATGACAGCTGATCGCAGAAGTAAACAGAAGCCGGTTATCGGCTTTTTCCCCCCCTCACGCTGTCAGCGCGAAGAAAAGAAAAAAGCAGTTAATTGGCTTCTGTTAGAGCAACAGCGGCCTTTCAGTGCCACCTATCAGTGCCCTCCAGTGCTGCTAATCAGTGCCCACCAGTGCCACATCAGTGTCACTTTTCAGTGCTATCAGTGCCGCCTCATCAGTACCCATCAGTGAAGGAGAAAAATTACCTGTTTGCAAAATGTTATAACAAAATATGAAAAACGTTCATTTTTTCTGTCTTTTATTTGTTTGTTTAGCAAAAAATTTAAAACCCAGTAGTGATTAAATACCACAAAAAGAAAGCTCTATTTGTGTGAAAAATGGCCTGGGCAGGAAGGGGGTAAAAGTGCCCAGTAGACAAGTGGTTAAAGTCCCAATCAATGCTCTCATTAGGATCCATGTTGAGCATTTACAAGCTGGAGCTGAATGGTACTTTAAAAGTTTCAACAAAGCTTGCTGAAAGCTCTGCAAATGCTTTGTCGCAGCTTGCCGTTCACACTGCTCTTATACAAGCTGTGTAGGCCATGTGAGACTGGCCTTTAAAACACACAGATGTGCTGATGGCAATGTGTATGTATCACCCAAACTTTCTTTTCTAGTTTTAATTTGAGAATTTGTCCTCTCTCACATGGGCCGCCTGGGGGGGTTGGTAACAACAAGTGGCTGAGCCGCAGTGGGAAACCCTGCCAAGCTGTTATTGCTGCCTGCGTCTCCTTATTTGTTTTATTGACCATAGTTGCAAATACAGAAAGTGATGGCAAATCCAGTGTGGACACTTGATCATGTAGCAATTGTCTGTAAGGTGAATTCCACATCTGCGGCCTGCATCTCTGGCACAGCAAGTAAAAGAAAATCTGTACAATCACACAAGCAGCAAAAACAAACTGACAGAAGTTTTAGGCCCGGTTCGCATTATAAATCACACAAGCACATTCCTGTGCAAGTCACATGCGTTCCAGTGCAGTGTGATTTGAGCCTATCCTTTGGAATGGGCTCAAATCCCAATGCATGGCACCAAAAGTAGTGCATGCACTGCAACCGGATCGCATGGTACATTTATACCGTGCAATGCGGTGCAGGCAAATGCACTACATTTGAAACCTGTGTTTGGTGTATTGTTAACTTAACATTTCAATACACATACTCGCCAGCCCACCGTGGATCTTTCATTGCGGGGGTCACATCACAAAAAACTATTTGTGATGTGACCACTGCAATAAAAGTTTGGACTGCAATTGAAGACATGTAGCTAGATTCAGGTACAGCCGCCTATCTTTAGGTCGGCGTAGCGCATCCCATTTGCACTACGTCGACGTAACATAGTGAGGCAAGTACTGTATTCACAAAGCACTTGCCTCCTAAGTTACGTCGGCATAGCGCAAATGGCCCGGGGTAACCCCGCCTAATTCAAAATAGGCAGGTAGGGGGCATGTTGTATGGTAATGATTTCACGATTCATTACCTTACATGTAAATGAAGCGCAGATCGTACGGCACATGCTCAGTATCACGTCGCAAATACTCAATGCTTTCGACGTGAACGTAACTTACGCCCAGCCCCAATTACGGACGACTTACGAAAACTAAATATTTTTTTTTAGCGCCGTACTCACTGTTTAATTGGGTTGTAAAGTTTCCGGGGAATGGGCGTTCCTATGCAAAGGGCTCGTGATTGACGGCCGCTTATGGCATGTCACGCTTCACAGAAATAGCCGAAATAGGTGTTTGCCCTTCACGGTGCCTGCGCAGTCAGTTCCGATGTCTGTGCGCAGGTGCCGTATACCCCCGAGACCTACTCCCGCTATCTTCGGGGAGCGTGACGTGCCATAGCCGGCCGTCAATCAACTACCCTCTGGATAGGAATGCCCATTCCCCACGGAGAGTCTGAATCTTCACTGTAGGATTAAACAGTGAGTACGGGGCAAAAAATAAAAATAAAGGCATACTGTAGCTCGCGCTACTATGCTGAATGACATGGTAGAATGTTGTTACTGAGGGTGAACCACCGCTTTAATAGGTAAGTGTAGGGTTGCCATGCATCTTGGAATTCTAACCAGAATGTCTGAGGGGTGACAGGTGCAGTACAGCCCCCTGTGTCTCAGTAAGGTGACAATGGTCTAATAGTAGTAGGAGTAGGCCGAGACAGTGATGTGAAGACTCCGTAGACTGGTTAGTAAGTAAGAGTAGAGTGTCCATTCTATCCTCAGGTGAGCCCACCCATCCTCACTCACCGTATCACGTGACGGCTCCCCCTTCTTCCCGCCAGCGGGGCCAGGTCACGTGAGGCCGTGTTTGTTTTGGTTCCGTACCTCTAGCTGTCACGCGCCGAGAGGGGTGTGTGTCGCGCGGCCGTGTCCCCGCCCACTCCGGAGCTTGTGGTCTATGGGGAGAGTGGCCGCTCCTCCAGCGGACTGGTGTCTCTGTTCTTCGCCGTGCCTTGTCTCTGCTGTCCGCAGATCAGACCGGCGGGTCCCGGAGATATGAGCAATTCAGGATCCGTCCCCCCGGGCACTCCTGCCAGCCCCGGCCCTGACACCTACAAAGGATGGCTCTTCAAATGGACCAACTACCTGAAGGGATACCAGAGGAGATGGTTCGTGCTGAGCAATGGGTTGCTCTCCTACTACAGGTAAGTGCTCATCACTGGGGAGGGCATCACTCACCTGGGGGGCAACCGGTGACAGGAGTACCTATACACTATATCACCACTCAGGAAAACCATGTCTGCTGCTGTGGTGGAGGTAGGTGGGCAGGCAGCACCCATGCTCTGTGATCAGTTAAGTGGTCAGATTTCCTCCTCTGGACCAGCAGATGGAGAGGAAGCTTGTGACCAGAGAGCAAGGGAAGTTTGGTGACATGACAGGTGGATGGGCATGGTACATTACATGACAGGTAGGTCACATCTAATGTGGTGATGAATGGACAAGCAGCTTCCATTCTATATGATTAGGTAGGTGGGCAGAATTCATCTTCTGGACCAGCAAGCAGGCAGATGACCAGGCGATAGGAGAGGGAGCAGAGTCTGGTGACACTATGGCTGGGCAGGCCCTATATGGATCAGTGGGTGAATGGTGCACAGGCCTGTAGGTAGTCCTTATGGACCCATGCTCTATGATTAGGTAGGTGGGCAGATTTCATCCTTTAGACCAGCAGATTGACAGGTGGCATGTGACCAGAAAGCAAGAAAGGTCTGCTGACATGACAAGTGGACAGGTTTGGTTACATTGATGTGGCATATCGATCGGTTAGTGAGTAGTGGACAGCCAGGTGGGTAGGTTACATCCGGCTCTGTGATTAGGTAGGTGGGCAGATTTCATCCTCTGGACCAGCAGTTGGATAGGCACCACAAAACAAAAGCACAAGAAAAGTCTGGTGACATGATAGGTGGACGGACAGGGTACATTGGCATGGCATATCGATGGGTAGGTGAATGGTGGACAGCTAGGTCACATCTGGCTCTGTGATTAGGTAGGTGGGCCAGATGATGGGCAGGCAGCATTTGCCAACAGAGCAAATGATGTGTGGTGGCATGACAGGTGGACATTGACATGGCATATGGATATCTAGGTGAATGGTGGCCAAGTATATAGGTAGGTCACATTTAGTGTGATGATGGATGGACAAGCAGCATTTATTCTCTGTAAAAAAGTAGGTGGTTGGAATTCATCCAGTTTAGACCAGTGATGGTGAACCTTGGCACCTCAGATGTTTTGGAACTACATTTCCCATGATGCTCATGCACTCTGCAGTGTAGTTGAGCATCATGGGAAATCTAGTTCCAAAACATCTGAGGTGCCAAGGTTCGCCATCACTGCTCTAGAGTCTAGTGGTTCTCAACCCTGTCCTCAAGTATCCCCAACAGGCCATGTTTGCAGGTTTTCCTTTTATCAGAGTTAATGGCTTGGTATTTTGGACAGCTATTTTTTCTAAGAGACATTCCCAAAACATGTCCTGTTGGGGGTAATTGAAGACAGGGTTGAGAACCACTGCTTTAGACCAATGTTTCATGTACCCCCAACAGGTCATGCTTTCAGGATTTCCCTCAGATGACATGGCTGTGGTAATTACTGAGGCAGTGAAACTGATCAAATCACCTGTGCAAATAAATGGAAAACATGACCTGTTGGGAGTACTTAAAGTGGAGGTTCCCCCTAAAAAAAAATTCTAACAATACATTGAGAAGACTGATTACATTGCGGGTATGCTGTGTTTTTTTTTTTTTTGTACATACCTCGATATCGCCGTTTTCATCCCTCGGCTTCCGGGTATGATTCTAGTGGGGCTGGGCGTTCCTAGTTGATTGACGTTCCTCCGACCGACGCATACTTGACGTCACGACTTTCCGAAAGAAACCGAACGTCGCTGCGCAGGCGCCGTATAGAGCCGACTCTATACGGCACCTGCGCAATGACGTTCGGCTTCTGTCGGAAAGTCGTGACGCGCAGTATGCGCCTGTCGGAGGAACGTGAATCAACTAGGTCCAGCAAGAATCATACCCGGAAGCCGAGGGATGAAACGGCGATAACGAGGTATGTACGAAAAAAAAAAAAAACCCAGCATACCCGCAGTGTAATCAGTCTTCTCAATGTATTGTTAGAAAATTTTTTTTAGGGGGAACCTCCACTTTAAGGAATGGAGTTGAGAAACCTTGCTCTAGACCATAGGTGTTCAACCTGGGGCCCTTCAGCTGTTGTGAAACTACAAGTCCCATCATGCCTCTGCCTTTGTAATTGTCAGACACTTGCAATGCCTCATGGGAGTTGTAGTTCTGCAACAGCTGGAGGGCCTAAGGTTGAGCACCCATGCTCTAGACCAGTGATGGTGAACCTTGGCACCTCAGATGTTTTGGAACTACATTTCCCATGAAGCTCATGCACTCTGCAGTGTAGTTGAGCATCATGGGAAATGTAGTTCTGAAACATCTGGGGTCCCAAGGTTCGCCATCACTTCTCTAGACTAACGGGTGGGCAGATGACAAGGTGAAAGGAGAGGGAAACAGTCTGGTGACACTATGGCTGCTCAGGCAGTATATGTAGGCAATGATATATTAATAGGTAGGTAAACGGTGGACAGGCCTGCAGGTAGATCTCATGGAAGGACAGGCAGCGCCCATGCTTTGTGATCAGGTAGGTGGGCACACATCTTCCTCTAGACCAGCAGATGGACAGGCAGCATGTGACCCGAGAACACGTCAAGTCTGGGGATAGGACAGGTGGACAGGCAGGTAGATTGACATGGCATATTGATAGGTAGGTGAATGGTGGACAGCCAAGTGGGTAGGTTAAATCTGACCCTGTGATTAGATAGATGGGCATATTCCATCCTCTGGATCAGCAGATGGGCAGACAGCATGTGACCAGAGAGCAAATGATGTGGTGACATGACAGGTGGCCATTGACATAGCATATGGATATCTAGGTGAATGGTGTACAGGTAGGTATATAGGTAGGTCACATTTAGTGTAGTGGTGGATGGACAAGCGGCATCTATTCTCTGTGATTAGGTAGGTGGGCAGAATTCATCCTCCTGATTAGCAAGTTGGCAGCTGACAAGGTTCATAGGAGAGGGCGCAGAGTCTGGTCTGGTGACTCTATAAGGTTGATTTCTGGTGCAGCTCTTCATAGAAACCAATTGGCTTCCACTTTTTTTTTTTTTTGGTCAAAGCTTAATTGAAGAAGATGAAGTTAGATGCTGATTGGCTGCCATATACAGCTACACCAGATTTCACACTCTTCAGTTTTAGTAAAGCAGCCCCTATTGCTGGACAGGCAGCGTATGTGGTAGTGACGGAGGGGCAGGTGATTTCATTGAGGGGAGTAGTGGCCGGGCAGATGTGATAAGTCAGGTGACATTGGTTTATAATGGTAGATTCTTATTTGTCATTTTAATGTCCCTGAGCCCCTCGTTCACACTGACAGTACCAAATCCCATGACTTGCAATGGTCATCTTTTATTCACTTAAAGCAGAGTTCCACCCGTTTTTTCGTTTATTAAAAGTCGGCAGGTACAAAAAGCATAGCTGCTGACTTTTATTAAACCAACATTTACCTACCCCGCGGTTCAGCGATGTGGCCGCCCGGAGGCTCGCTCCTCTTCCCCCTCCTCGTCGTCGTCATAGCAACTGTGGGCACCCGGCTGTGACGGCTTCCGGCTTCACGGCCTGGTGCGAGTCACGCTGCGCTCTGCTATTGGCCAGCCAATCTTCTGGGACCTGTGTTGTGACCCAGAAGATCGCTGGCAGGGAGAGGCCGTCTAGGGCGAGAGGAGGAGTCGCCTAGACGGCCAAAAAGTGAAAGGAGGAAGTAGGACAGGAAGTCCCACTAAAAATAAGGCACCCCCCCCCCCAAAAAAAAAAAAGAAAAAAAAAAAAAAAAAGACATGCCAAATGTAGCATGTCAGGGGGCGCTTAAAGAGGAAGTTCCACTTTTTAGGTGGAACTCCGCTTTATGTAAAACCTTTATCCCAGAAGGAACACAACTATTGCCATAACTGCTTATAAAGTGTTATCTAGAGTTTGGCTTCAATTTGTCGGTGTATGCCAGGGGTGGCCCGAGACCTCCTGCTCTGGAATGGCCGTTTGGCAAGCCCAGATCGCAGGTTGTCGACCCGCCATACCACAGCATCAGTGTTGTGACTGAAGCTGATGGTAGAGGAAGAAAGCAGCTTCGGAGCAGAGCCCCATAAGCCGATGCGTCCTCTACAACGCCGGCTTTTGCCACAGGTGGAGTCTATGGCAAAGTTCAGCTAACCCGCAGGATGGTCACAGCTGCACTATGCTGCACCCGTGGTATGGGTAAACTGCAGCACATCAGTGCGAAAGCAGTCTTGGGGCCCTTTTCACACGATTAGCCCGACCAAATGGGACCTTCAATTCACCTCTATAGAGCAATGGTTTTACGCCCGCCTACCTCCAATCCGAAAAACGGAAGGAAATTCGTCCCCTTTCATCTGGGTGGATCGGAGGGCCTATAGAGTAGCCGTGACCTGTCATCGGCCCACGACTGGTTACCAAGTTGCTTATGTGGCCCTCGCTTTTCAAAAGGTTGGGCACCCCTGGTGTATGCAAATCTGCCAGTCCATCTAATGCTACCCTCCCTCCAGACTGTCCGTTCTGCTGTACGAAGGTGTGTCTGTTGCTCCTCCATCCAGAGTGGAGGCACTCTAATGCAGGAGGTGTATTAAAAGCATAAAAAGAAAACAAATGCAGCTACCACCTCTAATGATTGGTAAGCTGAAATATGAAATGTTTGGTTCTGGGTTTAATACAGCTTTAAAAACCTTTCAGTGAATGAGTGATCTGCAACAGGTACGCAGAAGTTCTGGGATTGCTCTGGTTACTGTAAGTTGTCTTTGGGTCCTTTCACATGGCTGTTCTGTTCGGATCTACATAGCAATCTTTGATCATGGCAGATCTGCATTAGTTTGATGTATGCGGGTGCATATTGCTTTAGAACAGGGCTCGACAAATCCCGGTCGCCATGGTGACTAGAAATAGGGTCCTGGCGACTTGGCGCCATCTGGTGGTGAGCCGTTGGTATTACAAGTTATTACCACCAGATGTGTAAGCTGGCGCCATCTGGTGGTGGCCGTTGGTATTACAAATTAAGCATTACAAGTTAAACAGCAATTCTAATGTTATTTTTCACTATTTTCACTGCCATCTTCTTTTCTCTAATTAGAACCCCCAAACATTATATATATATTTTTTATCCTAACACCCTAGAGAATAAAATGGCGATCGTTGCAATACCGTATTTGCGCAGCGGTCTTACAAGCGCACTTTTTTTTGTGAAAAAGTTACACTTTTTTAAATTAAAAAATAAGACAACAGTAAAGTTATCCCCATTTTTTTTTTTTATATTATGAAAGATAATGTTACGCCGAGTAAATTCATACCCAACATGTCACGCTTCAAAATTGCGTCCGCTCGTGGAATGCCGACAAACTTTTACCCTTTAAAATCCTCATAGGCAACGTTTAAAAAAATCTACAGGTTGCATGTTTTGAGTTACAGAGGAGGTCTAGGGCTAGAATTATTGCTCTCGTTCTACCAATCGCGGCGATACCTCACATGTGTGGTTTGAACACCGTTTTCATATGCGGGCGCTGCTCACGTATGTGTTCGCTTCTGCGCGCAAGCTCGTCGGGACGGGGCGTGTTTTCTGGCTCCTAACTTTTTTAGCTGGCTCCTAGATTCCAAGCAAATTTGTCAACCCCTGCTTTAGAATTTGTCTGCCCATACACCTAACATGGGTCCATGAAGGACCAGGCAGAAAATACTGAAGGGAACGTTCATCTCCAATTAGGCAGGAGATCTGATCACGGATACAAACGGACTCGGCCCATGTGAAAGGGGCATTAGGACCTTGTTTAGTCATGGAGTATCTCGGAAAAAAATCCATCAGCACAGTTCAGGCAAAAGTGCAGTAATTACCCATGTCACCAATAAAAGTGTTTGGTGCCTGCTTCATAATTAATAACCTGGATAGAATACAGTATTGTCATTAGAAGGGAGAACAATAAAACTGAAGCACAATAGCTCATCAAAGCACAATGCAAGCCATGATAACGCATGACTGCTTACTCAATGACATGAACACTCAGGGTAACGAAACCATTAATCTGTCATGTAGGTTCATTGCAGCCTTTGTATTCCAACAGTAGAAGGGCAGGACAAATCTGTGATATTTGGTAGTTCTCTCTGCCTGAGCACATGAGCTGCCTTATGACACATCCCAAAATAAAAAATTGTGATATGCGAAAACTGGATCTGCTTGTAATTTGTGCTTTGCAGTAATGCATTTTTATTATTATACAGGATTTATATAGCGCCAACAGTTTATACAGCGCTATACATAAATAACAATTAGGTTTTTAACAGAATTCATGCATTGCATTTAATTTGACCTCGTCTGATGCCCCCATGGCTTTACATTTGTTATAATAGGACTATTTCTAGGGACAGTCCTGGATTCTGAAGATTTTGTCCATTCGTCTTCTTTTAACCACTTGAGAACCAGCCAGTTTGTACTACCCATTCATTACCGGACCATTTTTCAGCTTTTGGTGCTTTAATAGTTTGACTTGCTCAATTTATGCCATTTTTTTTTTTTTTTTTACATGCTGGTATTGAGGTGGTTAAAATATGGAGCTTGGTATTTGTGTACTAGATACAGAATATAATATACATTACAAGCCATACACAGAGGAAGGAGGGGGTGAAGGGGTTAATGGGCAGGTCACATACAGTAGATGGATGAAGGGGTTAATGTGCAGGAGTTGGTAAAGTGGTTATAAAGTCAGAAAGCTTTGTTTTGTTTTGTTTTTTATCTTGATGCATTCTATACATTAAGATAACAAGCCTTCTGTGTGCAGCAGCCCCCCTAATACTAACCTGAGCCCCATCTCCATCCAGTGATGTCCACAAGTACCTCGGCATTCCGGGACTTTCCCTCCTGATTGGCTGAGAAACAGCAGCGGCGCCATTGGCTCCCGCTGCTGTCAATCAAAGTAAGCCTATGAGGGGGGGGGGGCAGAACTGCGGCTCTGTCTCTGATTGGACTCCCTGGGTTCTGGCTCGGGTGCCCCCATAGCCAGCTGCTTGCTGTGGGGACACTTAACAGGAGGGAGGGGCCAGGAGCACCAAAGAGGGACCTGAGAAGAGGAGGATCTGGGCTGCTCAAAACCATTACAAAGAGCAGGTAAGTATGACATGTTTTTGGTATTTTTAAAGAAGGGGGGGGGTTGAGACTTTAGTATTGGTTCTGAAGGTTCTTTTCTTTTTTCAAATAATAAAAGCATCATACTTGCCTTCTTTGTGCAATGGTTTTGCACAGAACAGCCCTGATTCCCCTCTTCTCAGCGCTTCTGGATCCTCCCCCTTGCCAAGTGTCCCCATTGCAAGCTGCTTGCTCTGGGGACACGTGTGTGTTTGCTCCCGAGCATATATATTGTGTGTGTGAGAATGGCTCAGTTCCGCCCCCTTCTCCCTGCTCACTGGCTGTGATTGACGGCAGCAGGAGCCAATGGCTCCCGATGCTGTCTCAGCCAATGCGGAAGGAGAGACCCAGGAGAGCCGCTGCTCATGCACATCACTGGATCAGGCTTGAGTAAATATTGAGGGGCAGCAGGGGAAGTTGCACACTGAAGGTTTTTTACCTCATGAATAGTTTACATTACAACTACTTTAACCACTTAAGGACACCTTTATGCCGATATACGTCGGCAGAATGGCACAGCTGGGCACAATCACGTAAGCTCCGTGACCGCTCCCGCGGGACCCACGGACCCGATCGCCGCTGGTGTCCCACGATCGGTCACAAAAACTGAAGGGGAGAGGTGTGTATAAACTGTTCTTCGTTGTGGCAGTGTCATTGATCGTCTGTTCCCTGATATAGGGAAAGACGATCAATGACGTCACACGCCCAGCCCCGCCCCCCTACAGTTAGAAACACATATGAGGTCACACTTACCCCTACAGCGCCCCCTAGTGGTTAACTCCTAAACTGCAATTCATTTTCACAGTAAACAATGCATTTTTATAGCACCTTTTGCTGTGAAAATGACAATGGTCCCAAAAATGTGTCAATAATGTCGCAGTCACGAAAATAAATCGCTGATTGCCACCATAAGTAGTAAAAAAAAAAAAAAAAAAAATATTAATGAAAATGCAATAAAACTATCCCCTATTTTGTGCAAACCAATCGATAAACGCTTATCGGCCTAAACTGAGGGAAAAAAATATTTTTATATATATTTTTGGGGGATATTTATTATAGCAAAAAGTAAAAAAAATATTGAATTTTTTTCAAAATTGTCGCTCTATTTTTGTTTATAGTGCAAAAAATAAAAACCGCAGAGGTGATCAAATACCACCAAAAGAAAGCTCTATTTGTGGGAAAAAGGACGCCAATTTTGTTTGGGAGCCACGTCGCACGACCGCGCAGTTGTCAGTTAAAGCGTCGCAGTGCCGAATCGCAAAAAGGGGCAAGGTCCTTAACCTGCATAATGGTCCGGGTCTTAAGTGGTTAACATACAGGTCAGAGACAGAATGGAGATAAGATGTACTGCTCACACTTGGATTAGTGGAATGGGCTCTAAAAAGGTTAAAAAAATTAGCACATTTTAAATAACCCTCCTCACTCCGACCCAACTTGAGTCTGCTGCTTACTACTCGTCGTTCATAAGCTTGTTCTTCCTCCATTGTGATCAGAAGGGGAGTAATTGTAAACAGATCAGGGTGTACATATGTTTGCTGTGATTGGCCGTCACAGCTATCACAAGGCATAAAGCCATTCTGATGGGCTCTGCATTTTTCCTGTGATTTGCCCTGTCGTATAACATTTAAAACTAGAAAATGCATTTCCTGAGGAAAATGCGAGTGGGAATGCTGAATTGCTGAGCCCGCACCAAAGCCATTCACCATAACCACTACAGTATCTTTAGGACATACAAGCCGTGTTCCTTCAGTACTTATAAAGCCTAATATCACACAGCTCCTTTCTCTATCTGCAATATAGAGAGTGTCCTGACTTGCCTGGTCGCCCCTCCCCCCTCAAGAGGCTTTCTCCACATGAGGTGGGGGAGGAGGACTGCACTGAGGTAAGGAAAGCTATTTAGGGAATCAAAATACCATTAGAAACGCTTTCATCCACACACAAAATCAGTTATCGAAGCCTTCAAACAAAACGTAATAAATCCACAACCGTACATGCGATCGATACAGCGACTTCACCGTTTGAAAGACACGGCCCTTGTGAACGCATCGATATGAAATTTATGTTGATAAACTTAAAATTGTGGCCATGCCAGCGATTTAGAAAAGAGCGTCTTTGTGCGTTTTGCAGAAACATTTTTTAGACTTTTTAACATGACGGTCAATGGGAGGGAGTTTGAGGTGCTTGTCCTTTAGAAGCTCCTGGAACTAAAAGTCAAATGCCTATCGCAAAACTGATCACATTGCCTGAAACCAGACAAGCATAGCTACGTTTTGATATATAAATTGTGTATGACAAGTAGATCTTGTGGGCGTGAGAGCAATTTGTTCCCCCTTTTTTTAAAGATAATTTTTTTTTCAATGATCTGCACTCTAAAGGTCACATGACACACTCTAAATCCCCTCGATAGGGTTACATTATAACCGATTACATTTTCTGAAAATATCACTAAACGTAAATTGCGTTTTCACAAAAACCGTAAAAGATATCAATCTAAAAAGTCATGTTTGGATAGCTGAATATTTTGTGACCGCTTTAAAGTTTGTTTGGTGTCTGTAAGTGAAAGTATGAAGGAGCTGAAACTTTTGGCAGAACGTGTGTTTTGAAGCAGGAAAAAGGATGTTCTCATTGACTTCAATGTTAAAAAAAAGTGTCTAAAAGCTTAATATTTTAAAAAGTATAAATAGTACAAAAAAACTTGAAGTCCCATCGTTAGCTGAACGAGGTGAACATTTTAAAAGTTGAATGGTCTCAATAGCTCAAAGTATGCAGAAGTTACGCAGAGCCAAAAAACGTACGGAATAATAAAATTAAGATTAAAATTAAGAAGAAGAAGAATAATAAAAAACGAATATCAATACTGGGAATGCTTATTAAAGCATTCCCACTAATAACTAGAAAATGCATTTCCTGAGGAAAATGCGAGTGGGAATGCTGAATAGCTGAGCCCGCACCAAAGCCATTCACCATAACCACTACAGTATCTTTAGGACACACAGCTCCTTTCTCTATCTGCAAAGTAGAGAGTATCCTGACTTCCTGGTCGCCCCTCCCCCTCAAGAGGTTTCCCCTCCCCCCCAGGTCAGTGAGGAGGAATATTGCACTGAGGTAGAAAGCTATTTATGGAAAGAATTACCATTACAAACGCCTTTTAATTCACAGACCAATACATGAATTACGCCTTCAAACAAAACGTAATAAATCCACAACCGTACATGCGATCGATACAGCGACTTCACCGTTTGAAAGACACGGCCCTTGTGAACGCAGCGATATGAAATTTATGTTGATAAACTTAAAAATGTGGCCATGCCAGCGATTTAGAAAAGAGCGTCTTTGTGTGTTTGCAGGAATTTTTTTTAGACTTTTTAACATGACGGTCAATGGGAGGGCGTTTGAGGCACTTGTCCTTTAGAAGCTCCTGGAACTAAAAGTCAAATGCCTATCGCAAAACTGATCACATTGCCTGAAACCAGACAAGCATACCTACGTTTTGATATATAAATTGTGTATGACAAGTAGATCTTGTGGGCGTGAGAGCAATTTGTTCGCCCTTTTTTTAAAGATAATTTTTGTTTTCAAAGATCTCCACTCTAAAGGTCACATGACACACTCTAAACCTGCTCCATAGGATTACATTATAACCGATAAAAAAATCACTAAACGTAAATTGCGTTTTCACAAAAACTGTAAAAGATATCAATCTAAAAAGTCATGTTTGGATAGCTGAATATTTTGTGACCGCTTTAAAGTTTGTTTGGTGTCTGTAAGTGAAAGTATGAAGGAGCTGAAACTTTTGGCAGAACGTGTGTTTTGAAGCAGGAAAAAGGATGTTCTCATTGACTTCAATGTTAAAAAAAGTGTCTAAAAGCTTAATATTTTAAAAAGTATAAATAGTACAAAAAAACTTGAAGAAGTCCCATCGTTAGCTGAATGAGACGAACATTTTAAAAGTTAAATGGTCTCAATAGCTGAAAGTATGCAGAAGTTACGCAGAGCCAAAAAACGTACGGAATAAAATTAAAATTAAAATTAAAACTAGAAAATGCATTCCCTGAGGAAAATGCGAGTGGGAATGCTGAATTGCTGAGCCCGCACCAAAGCCATTCACCATAACCACTACACTATCTTTAGGACACACAGCTCCTTTCTCTATCTGCAAAGTAGAGAGTATGCTGACTTCCTGGTCGCCCCTCCCCCCTCAAGAGGTTTCCCCTCCCCCCAGGTCAGTGAGGAGGAATATTGCACTGAGGTAGAAAGCTATTTATGGAAAGAAATTCCATTACAAACGCCTTTTAATTCACAGACCAATACATTAATTACGCCTCCAAACAAAACGTAATAAATCCACAACCGTAAATGCGATCGATACAGCGACTTCACCGTTTGAAAGACACGGCCCTTGTGAACGCATCGATATGAAATTTATGTTGATAAACTTAAAATTGTGGCCATGCCAGCGATTTAGAAAAGAGCGTCTTTGTGTGTTTTGCAGGAAAATTTTTAAAATTTTTAACATGGACGGTCAATGAGAGTGGTTTTGTCACTCTTGTCCTTTAGAAGCTCCTGGAACTAAAACTAAAATACGTATCACAAAACTGATCACATTGCCTGAAACCAGACAAGCATACCTACGTTTTGATATATAAATTGTGTATGACAAGTAGATCTTGTGGGCGTGAGAGCAATTTGTTCGCCCTTTTTTTAAAGATAATTTTTGTTTTCAAAGATCTCCACTGTAAAGGTCACATGACACACTCTAAATCCCTTCCATAGGGTTACATTATAACCGATTCCATTTTCTGAAAAAAGCGCTAAACGTAAATTGCGTTTTCACAAAAACCGTAAAAGATATCAATCTGAAAAGTCATGTTTGGATAGCTGAATATTTTGTGACCGCTTTAAAGTTTGTTTGGTGTCTGTAAGTGAAAGTATGAAGGAGCTGAAACTTTTGGCAGAACGTGTGTTTTGAAGCAGGAAAAAGGATGTTCTCATTGACTTCAATGTTAAAAAAAAGTGTCTAAAAGCTTAATATTTTAAAAAGTATAAATAGTACAAAAAAACTTGAAGAAGTCCCATCGTTAGCTGAACGAGACGAACATTTTAAAAGTTGAATGGTCTCAATAGCTGAAAGTATGCAGAAGTTACGCAGAGCCAAAAAACGTACGGAATAAAATTAAAATTAAGAAGAAGAACTAGACAATGCATTTCCTGAGGAAAATGCGAGTGGGAATGCTGAATTGCTGAGCCCGCACCAAAGCCATTCACCATAACCACTACAGTATATTTAGGACATACAAGCAGTGTTCCTTCAGTACTTATAAAGCCTAATATCACACAGCTCCTTTCTCTATCTGCAATATAGAGAGTGTCCTGACTTGCCTGGTCGCCCCTCCCCCCTCAAGAGGCTTTCTCCACATGAGGTGGGGGAGGAGGACTGCACTGAGGTAAGGAAAGCTATTTAGGGAATCAAAATACCATTAGAAACGCTTTCATCCACACGCAAAATCAGTTATCGAAGCCTTCAAACAAAACGTAATAAATCCACAACCGTACATGCGATCGATACAGCGACTTCACCGTTTGAAAGACACGGCCCTTGTGAACACATCGATATAAAATTTATGTTGATAAACTTAAAAATGTGGCCATGTCAGCGATTTAGAAAAGAGCGTCTTTGTGTGTTTTGCACAAACATTTTTTAGACTTTTTAACATGTCTCTTGTCCTTTAGAAGCTCCTGGAACTAAAACTAAAATACGTATCACAAAACTGATCACATTGCCTGAAACCAGACAAGCATACCTACGTTTTGATATATAAATTGTGTATGACAAGTAGATCTTGTGGGCGTGAGAGCAATTTGTTCCCCCTTTTTTTAAAGATAATATTTTTTGTGGATGATCTGCACTCTAAAGGTCACATGACACACTCTAAACCTGCTCCATAGGATTACATTATAACCGATAAAATATCACTAAACGTAAATTGCGTTTTCACAAAAACCGTAAAAGATATCAATCTAAAAAGTCATGTTTGGATAGCTGAATATTTTGTGACCGCTTTAAAGTTTGTTTGGTGTCTGTAAGTGAAAGTATGAAGGAGCTGAAACTTTTGGCAGAACGTGTGTTTTGAAGCGGTAAAAAGCATGTTCTCATTGACTTCAATGTTAAAAAAAAGTGTCTAAAAGCTTAATATTTTAAAAAGTATAAATAGTACAAAAAAACTTGAAGAAGTCCCATCGTTAGCTGAACAAGACGAACATTTTAATAGTTGAATGGTCTCAATAGCTCAAAGTATGCAGAAGTTACGCAGAGCCAAAAAACGTACGGAATAAAGGATAAGAATAAAAAGAATAACTAGAAAATGCATTCCCTGAGGAAAATGCGAGTGGGAATGCTGAATTGCTGAGCCCGCACCAAAGCCATTCACCATAACCACTACACTATCTTTAGGACACACAGCTCCTTTCTCTATCTGCAAAGTAGAGAGTATGCTGACTTCCTGGTCGCCCCTCCCCCCTCAAGAGGTTTCCCCTCCCCCCAGGTCAGTGAGGAGGAATATTGCACTGAGGTAGAAAGCTATTTATGGAAAGAAATTCCATTACAAACGCCTTTTAATTCACAGACCAATACATTAATTACGCCTCCAAACAAAACGTAATAAATCCACAACCGTACATGCGATCGATACAGCGACTTCACCGTTTGAAAGACACGGCCCTTGTGAACGCATCGATATGAAATTTATGTTGATAAACTTAAAATTGTGGCCATGCCAGCGATTTAGAAAAGAGCGTCTTTGTGTGTTTTGCAGGAAAATTTTTAAAATTTTTAACATGGACGGTCAATGAGAGTGGTTTTGTCACTCTTGTCCTTTAGAAGCTCCTGGAACTAAAACTAAAATACGTATCACAAAACTGATCACATTGCCTGAAACCAGACAAGCATACCTACGTTTTGATATATAAATTGTGTATGACAAGTAGATCTTGTGGGCGTGAGAGCAATTTGTTCGCCCTTTTTTTAAAGATAATTTTTGTTTTCAAAGATCTCCACTCTAAAGGTCACATGACACACTCTAAATCCCTTCCATAGGGTTACATTATAACCGATTCCATTTTCTGAAAAAATCGCTAAACGTAAATTGCGTTTTCACAAAAACCGTAAAAGATATCAATCTGAAAAGTCATGTTTGGATAGCTGAATATTTTGTGACCGCTTTAAAGTTTGTTTGGTGTCTGTAAGTGAAAGTATGAAGGAGCTGAAACTTTTGGCAGAACGTGTGTTTTGAAGCAGGAAAAAGGGTTTCTCATTGACTTCAATGTTAAAAAAAAGTGTCTAAAAGCTTAATATTTTAAAAAGTATAAATAGTACAAAAAAACTTGAAGAAGTCCCATCGTTAGCTGAATGAGACGAACATTTTAAAAGTTAAATGGTCTCAATAGCTGAAAGTATGCAGAAGTTACGCAGAGCCAAAAAACGTACGGAATAAAATTAAAATTAAGAATAATAAAAAACGAATATCAATACTGGGAATGCTTATTAAAGCATTCCCACTAATAAAAAACGACTAGAAAATGCATTCCCTGAGGAAAATGCGAGTGGGAATGCTGAATTGCTGAACCCGCACCAAAGCCATTCACCATAACCACTACACTATCTTTAGGACACACAGCTCCTTTCTCTATCTGCAAAGTAGAGAGTATGCTGACTTCCTGGTCGCCCCTCCCCCCTCAAGAGGTTTCCCCTCCCCCCAGGTCAGTGAGGAGGAATATTGCACTGAGGTAGAAAGCTATTTATGGAAAGAAATTCCATTACAAACGCCTTTTAATTCACAGACCAATACATTAATTACGCCTCCAAACAAAACGTAATAAATCCACAACCGTACATGCGATCGATACAGCGACTTCACCGTTTGAAAGACACGGCCCTTGTGAACGCATCGATATGAAATTTATGTTGATAAACTTAAAATTGTGGCCATGCCAGCGATTTAGAAAAGAGCGTCTTTGTGTGTTTTGCAGGAAAAATTTTTAAATTTTTAACATGGACGGTCAATGAGAGTGGTTTTGTCACTCTTGTCCTTTAGAAGCTCCTGGAACTAAAACTAAAATACGTATCACAAAACTGATCACATTGCCTGAAACCAGACAAGCATACCTACGTTTTGATATATAAATTGTGTATGACAAGTAGATCTTGTGGGCGTGAGAGCAATTTGTTCGCCCTTTTTTTAAAGATAATTTTTGTTTTCAAAGATCTCCACTCTAAAGGTCACATGACACACTCTAAACCTGCTCCATAGGATTACATTATAACCGATAAAAAAATCACTAAACGTAAATTGCGTTTTCACAAAAACCGTATAAGATATCAATCTAAAAAGTCATGTTTGGATAGCTGAATATTTTGTGACCGCTTTAAAGTTTGTTTGGTGTCTGTAAGTGAAAGTATGAAGGAGCTGAAACTTTTGGCAGAACGTGTGTTTTGAAGCAGGAAAAAGGATGTTCTCATTGACTTCAATGTTAAAAAAAAGTGTCTAAAAGCTTAATATTTTAAAAAGTATAAATAGTACAAAAAAACTTGAAGAAGTCCCATCGTTAGCTGAATGAGACGAACATTTTAAAAGTTAAATGGTCTCAATAGCTGAAAGTATGCAGAAGTTACGCAGAGCCAAAAAACGTACGGAATAAAATTAAAATTAAAATTAAGAACTAGAAAATGCATTCCCTGAGGAAAATGCGAGTGGGAATGCTGAATTGCTGAGCCCGCACCAAAGCCATTCACCATAACCACTACACTATCTTTAGGACACACAGCTCCTTTCTCTATCTGCAAAGTAGAGAGTATGCTGACTTCCTGGTCGCCCCTCCCCCCTCAAGAGGTTTCCCCTCCCCCCAGGTCAGTGAGGAGGAATATTGCACTGAGGTAGAAAGCTATTTATGGAAAGAAATTCCATTACAAACGCCTTTTAATTCACAGACCAATACATTAATTACGCCTCCAAACAAAACGTAATAAATCCACAACCGTACATGCGATCAAAACAGCGACTTCACCGTTTGAAAGACACGGCCCTTGTGAACGCATCGATATGAAATTTATGTTGATAAACTTAAAATTGTGGCCATGCCAGCGATTTAGAAAAGAGCGTCTTTGTGTGTTTTGCAGGAAAATTTTTTAAATTTTTAACATGGACGGTCAATGAGAGTGGTTTTGTCACTCTTGTCCTTTAGAAGCTCCTGGAACTAAAACTAAAATACGTATCACAAAACTGATCACATTGCCTGAAACCAGACAAGCATACCTACGTTTTGATATATAAATTGTGTATGACAAGTAGATCTTGTGGGCGTGAGAGCAATTTGTTCGCCCTTTTTTTAAAGATAATTTTTGTTTTCAAAGATCTCCACTCTAAAGGTCACATGACACACTCTAAACCTGCTCCATAGGATTACATTATAACCGATAAAAAAATCACTAAACGTAAATTGCGTTTTCACAAAAACCGTATAAGATATCAATCTAAAAAGTCATGTTTGGATAGCTGAATATTTTGTGACCGCTTTAAAGTTTGTTTGGTGTCTGTAAGTGAAAGTATGAAGGAGCTGAAACTTTTGGCAGAACGTGTGTTTTGAAGCAGGAAAAAGGATGTTCTCATTGACTTCAATGTTAAAAAAAAGTGTCTAAAAGCTTAATATTTTAAAAAGTATAAATAGTACAAAAAAACTTGAAGAAGTCCCATCGTTAGCTGAACGAGATGAACATTTTAAAAGTTGAATGGTCTCAATAGCTGAAAGTATGCAGGAGTTACGCAGAGCCAAAAAACGTACGGAATAAAATTAAAATTAAGAACTAGAAAATGCATTCCCTGAGGAAAATGCGAGTGGGAATGCTGAATTGCTGAGCCCGCACCAAAGCCATTCACCATAACCACTACACTATCTTTAGGACACACAGCTCCTTTCTCTATCTGCAAAGTAGAGAGTATGCTGACTTCCTGGTCGCCCCTCCCCCCTCAAGAGGTTTCCCCTCCCCCCAGGTCAGTGAGGAGGAATATTGCACTGAGGTAGAAAGCTATTTATGGAAAGAAATTCCATTACAAACGCCTTTTAATTCACAGACCAATACATTAATTACGCCTCCAAACAAAACGTAATAAATCCACAACCGTACATGCGATCGATACAGCGACTTCACCGTTTGAAAGACACGGCCCTTGTGAACGCATCGATATGAAATTTATGTTGATAAACTTAAAATTGTGGCCATGCCAGCGATTTAGAAAAGAGCGTCTTTGTGTGTTTTGCAGGAAAATTTTTTAAATTTTTAACATGGACGGTCAATGAGAGTGGTTTTGTCACTCTTGTCCTTTAGAAGCTCCTGGAACTAAAACTAAAATACGTATCACAAAACTGATCACATTGCCTGAAACCAGACAAGCATACCTACGTTTTGATATATAAATTGTGTATGACAAGTAGATCTTGTGGGCGTGAGAGCAATTTGTTCGCCCTTTTTTTAAAGATAATTTTTGTTTTCAAAGATCTCCACTCTAAAGGTCACATGACACACTCTAAACCTGCTCCATAGGATTACATTATAACCGATAAAAAAATCACTAAACGTAAATTGCGTTTTCACAAAAACCGTATAAGATATCAATCTAAAAAGTCATGTTTGGATAGCTGAATATTTTGTGACCGCTTTAAAGTTTGTTTGGTGTCTGTAAGTGAAAGTATGAAGGAGCTGAAACTTTTGGCAGAACGTGTGTTTTGAAGCAGGAAAAAGGATGTTCTCATTGACTTCAATGTTAAAAAAAAGTGTCTAAAAGCTTAATATTTTAAAAAGTATAAATAGTACAAAAAAACTTGAAGAAGTCCCATCGTTAGCTGAATGAGACGAACATTTTAAAAGTTAAATGGTCTCAATAGCTGAAAGTATGCAGAAGTTACGCAGAGCCAAAAAACGTACGGAATAAAATTAAGAAGAAGAATAATAAAAAACGAATATCAATACTGGGAATGCTTATTAAAGCATTCCCACTAATAATAAAAAACGAATATCAATACTGGGAATGCTTATGAAAGCATTCCCACTAATAATAAAAAACGAATATCAATACTGGGAATGCTTATTAAAGCATTCCCACTAAATATCAATACTGGGAATGCTTATTAAAGCATTCCCACTAATAATAAAAAACGAATATCAATACTGGGAATGCTTATTAAAGCATTCCCACTAATAATAAAAAACGAATATCAATACTGGGAATGCTTATTAAAGCATTCCCACTAATAAAAAACGAATATCAATACTGGGAATGCTTATTAAAGCATTCCCACTAATAATAAAAAACGAATATCAATACTGGGAATGCTTATTAAAGCATTCCCACTAATTAAGAAGAAGAAGAATAATAAAAAACGAATATCAATACTGGGAATGCTTATTAAAGCATTCCCACTAATAATAAAAAACGAATATCAATACTGGGAATGCTTATTAAAGCATTCCCACTAATAAAAAACGAATATCAATACTGGGAATGCTTATTAAAGCATTCCCACTAATCATACAAACAAGATCCAAACAGAGTGCTGTTTTATAATGGTACTCTAGAACAGCATGTGCAGCTCTCTGTTTAAAATATGATGGAAGTATCGTGTTTAAAATATAGCTTGTTTGGATGGTAATCTGCTGTGTTTTTTAATTTTGTTTTAGTTCTGCTTGTCGCTGTTTTTCCCCCCCACATTCTTTAGTGTTAAAGGGGTTGTAAAGGTTCATTTTTTGTTTTCTAAATAGGTTCCTTTTAACCACTTCCATACCAGGCACTTACGCACCTTCCCGCCCAAGCCAATTTTCAGCACTGTCACACTTTGAATGGCAATTGCGCGGTCATGCTACACTGTACCCAAACAAAATTGGTTTCTTTTTTCCCCACAAATAGAGCTTTCTTTTGGTGGTATTTGATCACCTCTGCGTTTTTTTTTTGTTTGTTTTTTTGTTTTTTTTGCGCAACAACTAAAAAAAGACTGAAAATTTTGAAAAAAAATAAGTTTTTTTTTTTTTTTTTCTGTTAATTTTTTTTGTAAATAAGTAAGTTTTCTCTTTCAATTACGGGCACTGATATGGCGGCACTGATGGGCACCGATGAGATGGCACTGATGGACATCGATGAGGTAATACTGATGGGCACTGATGAGGTGGCACTGATTGGCGGCGCTGGTATGCGGCACTCATGGGCGGCACTGATGGGCACTCATGGGCGGCACTGATGGGCACTCATGGGCGGCACTGATGGGCACTCATGGGCGGCACTGATGGGCACTCATGGGCGGCACTGATGGGCACTCATGGGCGGCACTGATGGGCACTCATGGGCGGCACTGATGGGCACTCATGGGCGGCACTGATGGGCACTCATGGGCGGCACTGATGTGCACTCATGGGCGGCACTGATGTGCACTCATGGGCGGCACTGATGTGCACTCATGGGCGGCACTGATGTGCACTCATGGGCGGCACTGATGTGCACTCATGGGCGGCACTGATGTGCACTTATGGGCGGCACTGATGTGCACTTATGGGCGGCACTGATGTGCACTTATGGGCGGCACTGATGTGCACTTATGGGCGGCACTGATGTGCACTTATGGGCGGCACTGATGTGCACTTATGGGCGGCACTGATGTGCACTTATGGGCGGCACTGATGTGCACTTATGGGCGGCACTGATGTGCACTTATGGGCGGCACTGATGGGCACTGATAGCACTGATAGGCAGGCACTGATGGACACTGTGGGGTGGCACTGATTTATCCATGTTTGTGGGCACTGATTGACGACATTTTTTTTTTTTATTTAATTTTTTTATTTTTTTTTGCCCTTCCCTGGTGGTCCAGTGTGGGCTTCCCTGGTGGGTCCAGTGTTCCGAGGGGGGGCTGCGCTGATAAACAATCAGCGCGAACCCCCCCTGTCAGGAGAGCCGCCGATCGGCTCTCCTCTACTCGCGTCTGTCAGACGCGAGTGAGGAAGAGCCGATCAACGGCTCTTCCTGTTTACATCGTGATCAGCCGTGGTTGGACACGGCTGATCACGTGGTAAAGAGCCTCCGCAGGAAGTGAGACGTTCAAACAAAGAAAAAAAACATTTAGAAGGGAAATCGAAGGAAATGAACCAACAATGCACTAGCTTAAAGGAACCTATATAGAAAATAAAAGATGAACCTTTACAACCCCTTTAAGGGAGATCTCTACCCCTCATAAGCATGTGCTGAAATAACTGAAGACAGTCAGTTTTCGATGTTTTCACCATGCAGTGGGGGCGTTGTGAACCCAACAGCCCTGAAAAGATTGTGTTCAGAGCAGCTCAGATAAGACAACTTGGGTCAGAGGACTCTCCCAGACAGGACTCATGGGCCACAATAAAACGATTTTACCCAGAAAGGGTTGAAGCTTTTAACGTCATGAGAAAAGTATGGGGCTGCCATTGCTGGCCACCTTCTTTAAATGTTAGTTGCCTGGCTGTGTTTTGCTTCAATACTTTGAGTCACTGACCTAGAAAGTGCATGATGTAAATGAGTGTCAGAATGCCACATCACCTCACTTGTTTAAGTTAAATCCTTCAGAAAGCATTATTGGCGGTAAAGAATAAACCCTACATATTTGTCTCCATGCTGCAGCTATCCCCCACCGGCTCGAAGTCCAAGAACCGTGATGGCATGACTGCTGATCTCGGTCTAGTTCTCGGTCAGCTCTGGAGCTCTCAGCTGGGGAGGGGACAGAATTGGCTGGCTGGAGCTCCTCAGCTAAGAACTGAGTGACTGAGCCAGCTGCCTCTGAGGAATCTGGGTGGATCCCAACAATATGGTTGGGATCCTTCCAGAGCTTGGAGGGGCTCTGTGACTTCAGCTGGCAGCAGGCATTAGACCACTGTCAGCTGGTTCTGGGTCACAGGAGAGCAAAGTAAGGTCACTTCTGTGACCCACAAGAGAATTATGGCCAATAAAGCTTTGGCCATACATCTGTTTTAAGGTCGGTGTGTCAGCATTAAAGCCAGGTAACTAGCATTTGCATAAGGCGCAGAATGACAGTGTGCTTCTCTCATGACGGAATCCCTTTAGTGTTATACGATATAACCATTTTGAATGAATTATTTTTGCAGTTCATCTTTAGTTAATGACGCTTAACCACTTCCATACCGGGCCTATTCTGGCACTCCTTTCCTACATGCAAAAATCATAATTTTTTTTTTTTGGAGGAAATTACTCAGAACAACCAAACACTATAGGCTAGATTCAGATAGGAGATACGCCGTCGTATCTCTGAGTGCGGGCCGTCGTATCTATGCGCCTGATTCAGAGAATCAGTTACGCATAGATTTCCCTAAGATCCGACTGGTGTAAGCGTCCTACACCGTCGTATCTTAGGCTGCATATTCACGCTGGCCGTATAGTTACGCAAAGAATATGCTAATTAGCTATTTACGCCGATTCAGAAACGTACGTCCCGCCGGCGCATTTTTTTAAGTCGTTTACATTAGGCTTTTTTCGGCGTATAGTTACCCCTGCTATATGAGGCGTAGCTAATGTTAAGTCGTTATCGCGCCGAGTTTTGAAAATTTTACGTCGTTTGCGTAAGTCGTTTGCAAATAGGGCTGTACGTCATTTACGTTCATGTCGAATCCAATACGTCCTTGCGGCGCACTTTAAAAAAAAAACGTCAAACGCGGGGTTAAGTGAAATTTAAATAAAACACGCCCCCAACATCCCCATTTGAATTAGGCGGGCTTACGCCGCCACACATACATTACGCCACCGTAACTAAGGACACAAGTTCTTTCTGAATACAGAACTTGCGCCAAAGTTACAGCGGCGTAACGTATCGGAGATATGTTACGCCCGCAGAAAGATGCGCTCATCTTTCTGAATCTAGCCCTATATATGTTTTTTAGCAGACACCCTATATAATAAAATGGCGGTCATTGCAACTTTTTATCTCACACTGTAATTGTGCAATCATTTTTCAAACACCTTTTTTGGGGGGGGGGGGAAGCGGTTTCATGAATTAAAAAAAAAATAACAAAACGGTTAAGTTAGCCCAATTTTTTTGTATAATGTGAAAGATTGTTGCGCCAAGTAAATAGATACCTAACATGTCACGCTTTAAAATTGCGCCAAACTTCAGTACTTAAAAATCTCCATAGGCGACGCAATTTTTTTTTTTTTTTTTTTTTACAGGTTACAGAGGAGGTTGAGTGCTAAAATTGTTGCTGGCGCTCTAACGCACACGGCGATACCTCACATGTGTGGTTTGAACGGTGTTTAAATATGTGGTGGGACATACTTTTTGTATGATGACCTCATAAAAGTATTTTGTTGGCCTTCTCTTCATAAACATTTTATACGTGGAACCCCTGTTAGTTGTGTACAGTGCAATCATGGCAGCAAGGGTCTAGTTGTAAATGTATTTGTCTACAGCAGTAAAAACCTAGTACTGGTTAATGTTTCTCCTTTTGTCAGAGGAGCAGTATTGGCCATGAAGCAACTTACCCATAGACCTGGCACATGCAGCTGCTGTAGGTTGTGAAAAAAAACACTACGTATGATGACAAACATGGCAGGGTTAGTTCACTTCATAGTGCCAATAGCTAGTGGATTATACTCGCCATTAGCTTTGTGGCTAGTAATGCTATTCTCTTCTGGATGATCCTGGAAGCTGCAAGACCAGGTTTGATCAAGCATGAGGCAGGAGTGTGGATCGATGGGTTCAATAACAGCTTCTTGATGCATCCTGTTCCTCAGGAGCTATAAGACCATTTTAGTATCTGCCTGCCCATGCCTAGTGACAGACCCCGCCTCTGAGGTCCAGCTATTGTTCCACCTCTTTTCCTTAGCAGCTGGAAGCTTCACACTGAGTCCCAAAGAAGGATCTGAGGTGTGCGGAATCAATGCTGGCAAGGATCACCCCCTGCCTCACCCATACCCAATGAAATCATCATAAGAACATGCCTTGTAATACAGGATGCATATGTGACGAGACCCTTTACTCGCTCGATTCTGCTCTCCTCTGCTACTATTGAGTCAGCTTGCAGATTGCAACGTCTGATGGTCCAGTCATCCAAGGTTCCGGGATCCGAATTACAGCTATGTGCCATTCGGACCCATTAAGAACACACACCAGGCGGGCTGTATGTAAGTTCAAACAGGACTCTCTTTAATGGCAGCATTCAGCTGGTTATATACAGTTTACAAGCTTATCATTAATCAAAGAACAATTAAATCTCCACCCCCTTTTCACACACTGGGGCTTCCATACAGATTATAGGTAGACACTCTGGTGCCGACCCTGACAAGACACATTTCTTTAGATAATGACATCAGTGAAGTTAATTACTAATTGTAACAGAATACATAATAACAGAATAACAATGAAGCAATCAGAATAATTAACCTGAGCCAATTATCTAATCATTTAGCCTGACGAGGTGAATAGGCGTCTCGTCTGCAATTCCCCACTATACAATACACATCTCTTAAGGTCTTCTTCACACACACAATAGATCAATTAACCTTTAGAATAGAGAGCTGGCTGGTGGTGGAACATTAGTATTTCAACAGTCTGTTATGCAGAGGAATGAGTCACTCTGGCCCACATGAAATCACCTGTAATATGTCCCATCTTATGTAATACATGAATTATGATTTATTAGCAACCCTCTCCTGTGTAACAGATGTCAAGTAGAAACACTTTAGCATCCCAAGGTCCATGACCGCATATATAAAAGAGGTCCTTCTGCAGACCAGCCAGACTGCTTGCAAATTGCAACCAATGTGGTACAGGCTTATGGAACAGTGATTGTAGGGCTACTAAATGTCTTCTGGGGAAAATAAAAGCACACTTGAAGGTCCAGTTGGGCATGTGGTTTAGACATATCTTATCAATGGTGTTCCAGATTTCAGCTTCAAAGGCCTCTTACCCACAGAGCCATCAAGTAGCACACTGCCCCTCCAAGCATTTTAGTTTCAAAAGAGCTGCATTCCAGGCATTTGTCCATAAATGTCTAGGGCCCTAAAGAAGGTACAGCGATCGGCTCCATTCAGTTGCAGTCTGCCACAGATTTGACAGGCTGCATCCACCCCCAAATCCCCCCTTCCTCTGGGCATATTAAAATGCCGCCTTTTACATGGCCCTGTGTGCAATACTTTTTTGATCCATTGATTTCACTAATGTTAACCCGTGATCACCTATCAAAGAACATTAATGTTCAAAATTCGTTGTCCATTTTTCTTCAATTTTAATCTTTTTTTTTTTTTACCATTGCTATATAACACCTTTTTTTTTTTTTATGAGATCAGAATTACAAGATCTGAAAGTCTCAAATTTTGTGTTTTTAGACCTTTTCTGTGAATTATTGCAGCAGTTTAATTTGTACAAAAATCATAAATGGTGATGGCCAGCGATTTTGAAATAAGTCATTAAAGCGGGGGTTCACCCTATAAACCTAAAAAAAAAAAAAAAAGATTTGTTCTACCATAAAATCAGGCATTGTAGCGCGAGCTACAGTATGCCTGTCCCGATTTTTTTTTTTTCCCCGTACTCACCGTTTACTCGTACATCGAAGATACCGACTCCCCTCGGTGAATGGGCGTGCCTATGGAGACGGAGGATGATTGACGGCCGGCTCTGGCGCGTCACGCTTCTCCGGAAATAGCCGAAATAGGCTTGGCTCTTCACGGCGCCTGCGCATAGCCTGTGCGCAGGCGCCGTGAAGAGCCGAGACCTACTCCGGCTGTCTTCGGGGAGAGTGACGTGCCAGGGCCGGCCGTCAATCATCCTCCCTCTCCATAGGCACGCCCATTCCCCGCGGGAGCCGAAATCGATAATGTACGATTACAAGGTGAGTCCGGGGTTAAAAAAATCCGGACAGGCATACTGTAGCTCGCGCTACAATGCCTGTCTCGATGGTAAAATCATGTGAGTGAGGGTGAACTACCGCTTTAAGCTGCATATTTAGAGAGACGTTGTCAAACACAATGCTGCCAAGACAAATATCCAGAGCCTGTCCTTCACAGATGTCTGTCATGGAGCAATTATTTGCTTTGGAATTGGAATATTGCAATTTAGAATGAGTGGTTGAGTGGCTACCAACTTTGCAGTCTGTTATTTATCCCCTGGGATGTCACCCAGCGAGGATAACGGCTATGTTTATTCAAGAGGCACATCCGTGCGTAAACGCAGCTCTCGCACATTCATTACTTCTGTGCCCACAGGATACCTGTAGTTGGCATCTGCTGTATTTGCCATTTACTGTAGATGACCAAATCTGCTGCAGATCAGACTGCTTGTCGCTAAGATGAAGTCTCTGGTGGCCCAATCTGCAGGTGTATGAGCCCCAGCAGCATTCCTTTCCTGGCAGCTGTGAGTAGCATTTGACAAGTCTCGCACACAGGTGAATCTGTAGGAGAAAGACGTGAGTGTGCGAAGATTTACAGTAGGTAGCTATATAGGTCAGTCAGGGCCAGGGTGGATTTGATTTAAATCGCTAGTAAAAAGGCTTGATTTAAATCATGATTTTAAAAGAGCAACTGTCATCTCTGTCCTGCAGCGGCTCCTCCTCTGACCCGCTGTTGACTCACTGACAGTCCTCTTCCCATCAATGGAATGGCTGGGGATGTGGCAGTGACACAACAAGGTGATGGGTGTGGCAGCAGAAGGTGAGTGGATGCCCACTAACGGGTGCTGCCATGATGGATCTGAAATGACAGATGCTCTTTAAATGTAAAGACTTATTATTTCTGATAGTTAGAATCTATAATATTTGAAAACAGAATGAAGGATTCCTATTTAGAATAATGAGCTGTCAGGTTAGTAAAATGGAGAGATCGGAACCGATTCAATCATACAGTTTGTAGTGTACATATATTTTCAAACCAATAGGATAGAGGAATATTCTGGTTACTGTAAAATTGTGTGAATGCATCAATGCAGTGCATGTTATCTCAGCTTGCAGAGCTTACAGGGATTGTAAAGGTTTGTTTTTTATTTTCTAAATGGGTTCCTTTAAGCTAGTGCATTGTTGGTTCACTTACCTTTTCCTTCGATTTCCCTTCTAAATGTTTTTTTTTCTTTGTCTGAATTTTTCACTTCCGGTTTCTTCTCGGTAAGCTGTTCTGGCTGACTAACCACCGCTCGGATGATGGTGCAAAGCTTACTGAGGAGAAACAGGAAGTGAGAAATTCAGACAAAGAAAAAAAACATTTAAAAGGGAAATGGAAGGAAAAGGTAAGTGAAACAACCATGCACTAGCTTAAGAGCCGGTTCACACTGGGACGACTTGGGATCCGACTTGAAGTCGCCTCAAGTCGTCCCAAGTCGCGCTGTAGAGAAAAACAATGTACGTGAATGGGAGCGGTGTTAATACACACAACTCAAGTTTCTCCGACTTCAGAAGAAGTTTCTGTACTACTTCAATCCAACTTGTAGGCGATTTGTACCCATTGATTTCAATGGAAGTCGCCTCCAAGTCTGATCACTGTCTTAACTGAAGCGATTTTCCAGGAAGATAACATACATTTCTCAGGCAAACCTCTCCCTCCCCCTCCCTCCCCTAGAGCTGATTGTTGTTTGATTGGCCACTGGAAAGTCTCCTGTCCTGGAGACGACTTCAAGTTGTGTTGTAAATCTCCCCAGATCGCCCTGTGGTGCATATTCAAGTCGTGTCGGAGTCGCCTCTGAGGCCGGAATCACACTAGTGCGTTGCTTTTTTGAGCTGCGTTGTCGTTGCAGATTTCTCTAGAGGGTGTTCTGCAGATCAACTGCGGTTTAGCTGCAGATCAGGTGCGAATTTGGAGACCTGGGAGAACTTCCGGGTGAGAGGAGAGTGGGGGAGAATTGTATTGAGCTGAATGAGAGAAACTCCTGCAGAGAACTGAACACATGTGCGAATTAGATGCGTACCCATAGAAGATAATGGGACTGAATTCGCACCTGAGCCGCACCGCAAGACATAAAAACCGCATGCGGTTTGGAGGCAATACGCAGTGCGAATGCATCGCACATATGTGAACCAGCCTCATTGAAAACAATGTATTTTGAAATGTCCTGCGAATTAGATGCGGTTTAAACCGCACTCAATTCGCATAGGTGTGAACCTAGCCTGAAAGTTGCGCTGGAAGTCGTGTCGCCCCAGTGTGAACCGACTCTTAGGAACCTATTTAGAACAAACCTGTACAACTCCTTTTAACCACTTCAGCCCCGGAAGAATTTATCCCCCTCATTACCAGAGCACTTTTTGCGATTCGGCACTCGCTTTAACTGACATATGTGCGGTCGTGCATCGTTGCTCCCAAACAAAATTTGACGTCCCTTTTCCCCCCCCCCCCACAAATAGAGCTTTCTTTTGGTGGTATTTGATCACCTCTGTGGCACCTCAATCGGCTCCATATCACACACAGAGAAGTCTCTGGTAAGCGGCAGAGGGCACTGGAGCGTGGCGGGAGGAGGGGGGCACTGGAGCGTGGCGGGAGGAGGGGGGCAGTCTCCCGCCACCAATAAGTGATCTCTCTGCGAATTCGCCACAAAGACCACTTTTATCTGAAAGCCGCCCACCCGCTCTTGAAGAGGATGTCAGTGGGAGGTATAGCACCCCAAGGCCAGGATAGAGGCAAGCAAAGGGCCACGATTGACCCCAGGGCCGCAGTTTGGAGACCACTGGTCAAATGGATAAGTTCCAGAGTAAAATCTAATCCCCCTTTGTTAAATATAGAAACAAGGTTTTAATGTCTGACACTCCCTGTTTTGTAGAACTTTGTGCTGTTACTGGAAGTTTGTTTTTCTGTTCCCCTCCTTTTATCTGGCAGGACAGCGTGTCATGTGCAGAGCAGATACTGAAATGCCTTATTCCAGCAAAGCCTGCACCCTCTCTATATATTTGTTCCAGATGCAGACTTGTTCCTAATAAACCTCTTCAGGAATTTTAGATCACCAGATAAAAAGTTCTTATTCAAATCTGTTTATTTTTCTATGAGGATTATACAGTATGATGCTTTTTATAACATTTTTGTAATATGAAGCCTTTCAAAAGGCTGGCTATAAAGCAACTGCTTTCACTGAAATACAAACTTTGTAAAAAGCCATAGTTTACGGCGTGCGAATTTGACATCCATACACAAAAGCTTTAATTTAAAGGCCAAGTTCACCTAGAAGCAAGTGATATGCTACACCTGTATTTAGGGCGTACCATGCTCCTATTCACCTGTCATCGGAGCCCCCTTCCCTGTGACAGCGGGGGGAGATTCTTCTTTCTGCACCCATTGTCCCATTTGAAAACAACGCAACTTTTGCGAGGCTCCGCCCACACAGCCATATTTTTCATTCACAGGGATCATGAAATAACAAGGAAACGATAAACTACAAGTCCCATCTTCTACCGCAGCAGATGGATTTGTAGTTTTAATGGACTACAAGGATGCTGATCAGTACACTCCCAGTCCCTTAAGGCTGGGTTCATACGTGTGCGGTGCGAATTAAAGCTCAGTTTTCACAGAAAATTTACAAATTAGTTGTTCAGAGGATCAGGTCAGGTTTACATCAGGATTTTATCCTGTGCAAAACTCAATGACATTCAGACGCATACCCATAGAAGTCAATGGGTCTGAATTTGCACCTGAGCCGAACTGCACTACTCAGTCCGAACACTGACAGGACTCTTTCAATTCGCACTGAATCCGCACTCAGGCTACACCGGACATATGTGACCAGGTACAATACAAAACAATGTTCTTTTACATGTCATGTGACTTGGATGTGGTTCAAAGCGCATCACACATCCTACAGCTCTGTAACTGAAAGGCCATACAGAGATACTGGCACAGAGCTGCAGACAGTGGCCCGGATTCACAGACCGCGGCGCATATTTATGCCGCCGTATCGTATCTACTTTACGCTACGCCGACGCAGCGCAGAGAGGCAAGCATGGAATTCACAAAGCACTTCCTCCCAAAACTGCGCTGGGTTTCCTAGGCGCAAGCCGGCGTTGGTGGAAGTGGGCGTGAGCCATGCAAATGAGGCGTGACCCCATGCAAATGATGGGCCGAGCGCCAGACAGATACGTATAACCAATGGCGCATGTGCCGTCCCGTGGACGTATCTCAGTGCACATGCTCACAATCGCGTCGGAACAACTGCCTAAGATACGCCGGATCACTGACTATGGCGTGAACGTAACCTACGCCTAGTCATATTCACGTCCAACGTAAAATACGTGGGCTTGAGTTCCCTGGTGCAGACCTTTCCATGTCTGCTGCTGAGTTACACCTCCTTTATGGGGCTTAACTTTACGTCGGACGTACAACTTGCGCACACCAGTCGTAGCCTGCGTCGGGCGCATGTACGATCATGAATCGGCGTATCTCCCTCATTTGCATATTTGAATAGAAAATCAATGGGAGCACCAAATGCGTCCAGCATAAATATGCGCCCACCCTACGCCGGCAAGTTGCGTCGGTGGAATGAAGCCTGTTTTTAGGCGTATCTTAGTTTTATGGGCCCGGCACACAGATACGACGGCGCATATTTGCACTTACGCGGCGTATCTCGAGATACGTTGGCGCAAGTGCTTTGTGAATCCGGGCTAGTGTGTGCAGGAGCCTTACACTGCACCTATGACCCTGCAATGCTCTGTAGGCTCCTGTGATATATAGTATGTATATGTACATTTATTTTTTTCTGCAATTTATTATTATTTAAAAAAAAAAATATATATATATGTGTGTGTGTGTGTGTGTGTGTGTGTGTGTGTGTGTGTGTGTTTGTTTGTGTTTTTTTTTTTTTTTTTTTTTTTTTTTTTAAAGTGAACTAGTTATTACCTTGTAAAAGTATCTGTGACCTTATCACTGTGCTGAGCAGTGTTATGGGAGGGGTCCAGCAGGCTCCACCCCAGAAAAATACAGGAGGGGGCAGAGACGAGACCAGTCATCCTGAGCAAAGAAAAAGCACAGATCTGGAGGTAATGCACAAAGGACACAAAGATTGAACTAAAAACAAACGTGTCCCCTATTTTTATAGAATGTTTGTGTAAACGGGTTCAGTTTTAAAGCGCATATCAACCCAGTCACTAAGGCCTCATTCTTGCAGGGCATTTTTACTGCTGCTTTTACCAGTGTCAGATTATTTTTATTTTATTTTGGCTTGAAGATCTGCTTTAACGTTTTTTATGACCGCAAATATTTTTTCTGTCTTTAAAAAATAAACAAAAAAAAAATAAAGATGATGTGCAGAAAGCAATATACATTACCTTTTTTAAGACAAATTGAGGCCCCCTTGCAGTGTTTGAATTAGTAACTCACGGTTTGGTTGGCACTTATTGCCAGCTGGTGCATGCGCAGTACTGTGCTTAGATTTCAGAGTTGTTGTTTGGGAGGTTTGAGGCACTCTGTGCTACTGAATGTCAGTGCTGTCCACAAAACGGCTCATCTATTCATATCTGGTCCACTTTCAGAGAACGTCTACATTACCTTCAAGGCCATATTTGATCTCCGCTGGTCAGACGTGACTGATGACACCAGCAGCAATGTTGAGAAATGTGCAATTTCAGCCCGTCCAGCCAGGCAGTATGTAAACAGTTGTGTCGGATATCCCCGGCCTCAGCAGGACCAAGAATAACATCCCATTTATAGTACCGACGAATGGCCTTGCTGCATCAGTACACTCTTTGTTTTATTTTTGGACGGCACAAAGGGACTTTTATCATCCTGCGTTCTATCCCACATGGATCACACAACTTCCTCTGATTGGCTTTAACCAGACTTTAGAAGCGTGGATTTACAGCTCCTGTTTGTAGTGTGTGTCACGCTTTTCTGCTACTGTTAACCACTTGCTTACTGGGCACATATCCCCCCTCCTGCCCAGGCGAAATTTCAGCTTCCGACGCTGCGTCGCTTTTACTGACAATTGCGTGGTCGTGCGACGTGGCTCCCAAATAAAATTGACGTCCTTTTTTCCCCACAAATAGAGCTTTCTTTTTGTTGGTATTTGATCACCTCTGCGGTTTTTATTTTTTGCGCTATAAACAAAAAAAGAGCGACAATTTTGAAAGAAAAAAATATTTTTTTTACTTTTTGCTATAATAAATATCCCCCAAAAATATTTAAAAAAAAAACATATTTTTCCTCCGTTTAGGCCGATACGTATTATCCTACATATTTTTGGTTAAAAAAAAAAATCGCAATAAGCGACTGGTTTGCGCATAAGTTATAGCACCTACAAAATAGGGGACAGAATTGTTTTTTTTTTTTATAAATTTTTTTTTTTTTACTAGTAATGGTGGCGATCTGTGATTTTTATTGGGACTGCGACCTTATGGCGGACACTTTTGACACATTTTTGGGACCATTCACATTTCTACAGCGATTAGTGCTATAAATATGCACTGATTACTGTATAAATGTTACTGGCGGGGAAGGGGTTAATTATGTACCCTGCATGGTGTTTCTAACTGTGGGGGGAGGTGACTGACTGGGGGAGGTGACCGATGCTGTGTCCCTATGTACAAGGGACACAGCATCAGTCTCCTCTTTCCCTGACAGGACGTCGATCTGTGTGTTTACACACACAGATCCACGTCCTTGTCTGTTTAACCGTCGAACGCGGGTACCTGGAGGACATCGCGGCCACCAGGCACGCGCATCGGTGATGCGTCGGGGGCGCGCACGCCCCCCAGTTGCCGGGAAGAGCCGAGGACATCTAAAGACGTCCTACCGGCAATTGAGAGCCACTTGTGGCTGTCTTTCTACAATAGGCGGGATCTCAAGTGGTTAAAGTATATGTAAAGGCATTTTGTTTACTTGAGATAGAGTAGGAAAGGGTTGGACCCCTTGTGAGATTTTTTTTTATTTTAAAGATTAACCCCTCTTTGTCCAGGTGACTATTGTAAAAAAAAAAAACTCCATTTTGAAGTTGTCACCAGAGCAGGAAGTGAGGAAAAATACAGACTTTCCTCTCCATTTCCTGTTGGATATCCAGTACATGAAGTGAAGGGAAATCTCCAAGAGAACACAGGCAGCAAAAATTAACATGATGGGGATTTCAACCTTTCCCCACTCTATTTAAAATAAAAACAAGGGTTTTGGCTTTACATATACTTTAAGTACTGCGAACATGTATTTACAAGCTTAAAGGGTAACTCCACTTTTGCAGGGAAAAAACATATAGCGAAAGAAAATAAATAAGATCCATGCACAATTGCTATATCAGCCTTATTGTAAGTTAAAGTGGTTGTAAACCCACTTCTCAAAAACAAAAACACACCTGCAAGACCAAGGCATACTAGCTCATTATGTAATGCTCACCTCAGATTGAAGCCCCTGCAGCTGTCCTTGTACACTGCTTGGGTGGCCGTCATCTCTCCTGGGGGGTTTCTTCCGGGTATCGCGGCTTCATCGCTGTGGTCTGCCGGAGCCGCCATGTCAGTCCCGCGCGTGGGAGCCGACCAGTCATGGCACTGCCTCCATTAGGAACGGCACGATCGCCGTTTCTAAAGTGCGCCTGCTCCGTTGTTTACAGCGTCTCCCCGCAGGGATGTAGTCCCAAGGGAGGGGAGGAGCACGCTGACTAACCCCCAGCCAGAATGGCTTGGGTGATGGGGGCAAGCTTACTAAGGGGGAACAGGAAGTGAGAAATTCAGACAAAGAAAAAAAACATTTAGAAGGGAAGTTGAAAGAAAAGGTAAGTGAACCAACAATGTACTAGCTTAAAGGAACCTATTTAGAAAATAAAAAACAAACCTTTACAACCCCTTTAATCCAGGCTTACCTGTAGGTAAAAGTGGTTGTAAAGGGTTTACAACCACTTTAATGTTAATAAAAAATGACTTTCCTTTTTGATCTGCAATGTTGTAATTCTCTGTAAAATCCAATTTGATGAGGCATTTTTCCTGAGAGTCTAAAGCCAGATTTTAGGCATCCTCTGCAACAAAAAATGTATTTGGAGTATTACACCACAAATGTGTTAATCATATTTATTGGGCTGCAGACCTTGCAACTTTCCTCATTAGAACAAGGAGAGGTACACTCGGAATGCTGCTGATAGGAGGGTAGAAATTTAGATACTCCTAGTTTTCTATCAAGGGAGAAAAGTTCTATTGTGGGTCAAATGCCAAAGGAGGTATTTGGACAATAGAAATAGCCATGTGTGTTATTAAAAATTGAATGACAGTGTGCAAAGTCAGACCAAACAGACTTTCATCAGTCTTGCCTACACACCATCGATTAAAAATCTGATCGTGTCCAACGCGGTGACGTAAAACACAACGTGCAGAGAAAAATTAAGTTCAATGCTTCCGAGCATGCGTCGACTTGATTCTGAGCATGCGTGGATTTTTGACCGATGGATTTCCCCACAGACTATCTTTCATATGGTTAAAAAAAAAAAAAAAAAAAAAAAAATTTTAAAATGGCTCCAGCTGCTCTTAGAATTAAGGATCGACCGATTATCGATACGGCTGATATTCACTTTTTTCGAAGTACAAATGTACCATGTAATCAAGCTGCTGTGCGTTTCCAATAGTATGAAATTCATGCATTCAAAATGAATGGGAAGAAATCGTACTGCACAGAACTGCATGTGAGTTGCACAGGAACATACAACGTGTTTTGCGATTCACATGCAGTTCCTGGTGTGAATGGTTCCTTAGTCATGCAGACGTCCAATGCCATTCTGTGCATGTGCCACTGCCACATAAATTACTCATTCAGACTTCACCACAACACTAATTCTAAAAATTCTTTAGACAAATCAGATTTTTCTCCAGGCATTGATGCCTTAAGCCAGCCATAGATGGATTGAATATTGGCTGGTGATTCAACTATGGGCATGCTGGTTGTACCCAAGTCGATCCATCGGTACAACCGACATGTCTGATTTTTTTTTTTTTAGCATGCAAGTAATCAGTGGCATCTTGGCAGAGGCATTGCCCTGCACTCAGTTCCCCCCACCCGGAGAACACAATAGGTGCACAAAAGGGATCCAGATTCAGTGTTAATGGGGGAATCGAGCAATTTTTCTTTGAAAATTTATATAATCTGTGGCCTGCTTTGTGGACACTTTTCAGTGTAAATAATAAGAATAAAAAAAATCCCAGAAAAATACATACAGCCCACATGCATGAGGCAATGGTTTGAGTTTAAATACATTTTCAAATTTTTATATACCGTATTTATTCGAGTATAACGCGCAAAATTTTATACCCAAAAAAAAAATCAAAGTTTGGGTGCGCGTTATACACGAGGACTGGGGTGGGGTGGCAGTGGCGTTCCACTTTAAACCTAGCCTTTTGTATCACCTTGCCCCCCCCCCCCCCCCCCCGCCGCCACCAACGCCGCTACAACGTTAATCACCGCGGCGCGGGGAACATTACAGACAGCTTTCGTTTGAATAGCTGTTTTCCCCGCCGCGCGTAGACACTCCCCCTAGGACGGATCTGTCCAATCGCGAGCAAGGGGGAGTGTCTATGCGTGGCAGGGAAAACAGCTGTTCAAACGAACGCTGTCTGTAACGTTCCCGCCCCGCGGTGATTAACAGTAGGTGGCTGCATATACAGGGGACATGGCTGGACATACAGGGGACATGGCTGGACATACAGGGGACATGGCTGGACATACAGGGGACATGGCTGGACATACAGGGGACATGGCTGGACATACAGGGGACATGGCTGGACATACAGGGGACATGGCTGGACATACAGGGGACATGGCTGGACATACAGGGGACATGGCTGGATATACAGGGGTCAATACATTGTCAATAAATGATTTTTGGCAATTACAATGATTTTATACCGATTTTTAATCGAAAATTAGGGTTGCGCGTTATACACGTGTGCGCGTTATACTCGAATAAATACGGGTATGTGTAATATATATATATATATATATATATATATGTGTGTGTGTGTGTGTGTGTGTGTGTGTGTGTGTGTGTATATATATATATATATATATATATATATATATATATATATATATATATATATATATATATATATATTGTTTTAATGGATACGTAAATGGATTACTTATTCTTAAAAAAAAAAATGTTAAGCTTAATTTTGTAAATGCATTAAAAAAATCCTTTTGCAATAATTAATCTCTTATTAAGATCCTTTTGTGATTCCTTGTTTAATGCATCACCTGTTACCTGCTTGGGTGGAATGTCGGAGGATGGCAGCCAGATGTTCAGCAGAATAGGTTTTCATTGTTCACCGAAGAATTCGAACACATCTTTACCCTGTGCTTTTCTCATCCCAGCTGTACTGTGTATTGTTCTTCCCAGCAGCGCACAAGCAATCTCTGGGGAGAAGTGTGCTATTTAAATCAAATTACCATTTTTACAATAAAGACTATTTGATGATGGCTCAGAACAAAAACAGAACTGAACAGCACATTAGTCTGCCTAGGCTTTAACACAAAGCAGACGTCTGCCCTTCTAATCAGCCGGTGTACCACGATGTAATCCAACCTTAGGTGACACGGCTGTCATTGAGCAATGTTCGGTAACCTCTTCTACATTTATAGTCATATGATTAAATTGCATGCTCCGTACAAAATGTACAGTCCTAATGTGTGCTTGGATTAGCGTTAGCACCATGTTCGTTTTTCCACAAAGCTGTATAGCTAGGAGCAGAACGCTTGTGTCTTACTTTAAAGTCCCCAGATAAAAGCTAAAAATAAAATGAATAACTGTGTCCAAGTTGCATGTTTTTTGCCGATAATTCACCTGCTGTACACATGAATGTGACTTCGCTGACTGCTGTATAAGAGAGACCACATGCAATTCATGTCACCATTTCCTTTCATTCTGTGTTTAAAGGCCAATCGTATGAGCTCACTTGGTTTTTAAAATAAACACGTAATCAATGTAGAGTATATCTATGATTTAATAGTCAAATAAAGCCAGTAACTTTCCCATATACAGTATGCACAAAAAAGAAAGCTGAACTCAAGATATGAATTTTATTGCATAGTTTTATTGGTCCAGCTTGGACCATTGTAAGTAGGCATATGCCATACCTGTGGGATCCCTATGAAAGTAGAGAACGGCTGTATTGGTTGCCTCTACTATAGTGATGTTGTCTTTCGGGTCCTGTGTCCTGCTGCTTAGTACCCACAGGAGGTCATTCAAATAGGAATGCCATTCACAGAATGCCTTGTATTTTTCCTCAATGAATGCAAGATGTTCTGTGATTGGACATCGTCATCCAATCAGAAAACCCTGCATTCGTTGAGTAAAATGTAAGGCGTTCTGTGAATGGTGTCTGTGCCAAACGAACGACCCAGTGTGGTTACTATGTGTCAGGGCAGCCACTCGGCCGGGTACCCAAAAGACAGCGGCAATCACTTTAGTGCCTGTGATTTCCAGCTTCTGCACAGATCCCATAGATATATGTACATTGACCCAAACGTTGCCAATGTTGCAATAAAATCCATACCTTGAGCTTTGACATTCAACACAAAGACCTTGGTATTCACGTTAACCAAGCCTATCTACTATATGTTGCGCTGTTACAAAATGCCAATGTTTTGTATATTTTATCCTTTTTAATATGAAGAGAATATCCTCCTTCCATTTTGCTGTATGGAATCCTGTGCTTGATTGACCTGGGACACTGTGCACTCTCTAGTTTTAGTAAATCCCCTTGTGCTGAACAGAGGTGATGCCTTTAGAATTTATACGGCTGTCATGGCTACTTCCCTTTAAGTCACTCTAGTTACTGCCTCTTGCCCCAAATTCTTCCTCCAGCCTCAGTGCCCTCCCTTTGGAGCCACTACTTCATCACCTTACGCTGTCCAAACGTCCTCTCTGCTTCCAGTGCCCTCCCTCTGCAACTACATCCACACAAGCTCTGTCCCACCCTCCTTGGCCCCCTTTCAGAAGCGGACAACCACACTCCTCATGCCCCTCTTGCATACTGCTGCCCTGCGCTTATCGCCCCCCTCTACCAGATGCTACAGGGTCATGCTTATCACCCCCTTATTAGGCATTGCCACCCCATGCCCCACACCTCCATATCCAGTACTGCAGTCCCACGCTCCTCACCTTTCCATCTAGTGCACTGGTCCCCCGCTTCTCACCTCCAATGCCAAGATGAGGTTCCCGGCTCCAGGAACCTACTTTTTATGCTGCTGTCCCTCACCTCTTGGGCATGGTTCACACCTATGCGTTTTTTTTGCTCCCTTTATTTTATTTTTTTAATATTTTTGGAGAACTGCGCTACAGTCCATTTAACATGGTTTCCTGTGGGGCATGTTCACGTGTGCTTATTTTTATTTTTTCAACTGCTGGGTTTTTGGAAAGTGTCTGGGACTTTTTTAAATGCAAAACTGTGCGTTTTTGGTTCAATAGACTTCAATAGAGTTGCTGCAGAAAAGCATGTACAGTAGTGCGTTTTTGACACATTTTTGAGGTTTTTATTTTTGTTTTGTTTTGTGTGTCCTCCTTTTTTTTATTTCTTTTTATTTCTTTTTTTTATTCTGCCCAACAACAAATTGGGCAAAGAAAACCCTATAAAAAATGTTGAACACATTAAAAAAACATCGCCAAAAGCACTGCAGAAAGAGGTCAAAAGCAAATTGCATAGTTGTGAACCAGGCCTTACCCTATTCAACAATATTTAATTGATTGTTTTGGTTTTTAATGAATATTCTGAGTAGGCGTTTCCAAGTACTTATAATTTAATCATGTTCTAAAACAAATTGTGCTATTTTTATAAAATGTAGTTTACAAAAAGAAATTTAAAAACATGATGATTAACACAGCCACGATTCACCAACATAAACATGTGAACAATCCGGTATCCTATGGATAAAGCTTATACTGACCTAATTCCGCTCAGTCGTCTTGTAACATTTTCTTCCAGGGGAGGAAAATAAGTAGGCTTTACCTCAAGTTTCTCAGAACAGGAGTCTCTACGTCAATGTTTCTCAACCTTTTTCAGTCATGGCACCCAAGTATGCAGAAGCTAAGGCACCCCAGCCCCCAAATATAAGAAAAAAGTAAATGTTATTTGTCAGTGGGAAACCTAAGCCTTGGACGATTCAACGATTCGCACAACTGACTTTATGACAATAACGTCACATCAGAAATCCCCCTTTGCACCAAAAGTCCTCCTAGCTTATTGGTAACCACTTCCCCTCCCCCTACGCCTCCAAATCAGTGGATCTCGGTGTCAAAATTCCAACATTAGAGCCCCAAATCTAAGATTCCCTTCTCTGCTTCACAGCCCTACTTTTTGGCTGAAACCGCAAGGCAGAGGGCGAGAAGTGGAACAGGTCTGAGGGAGATGGGCTTCTGTTCTCTCCTGAATGCTGGGGTTGGTCCTGTATGGCACCTGCCCTGAATTATGCCTGAAATATGGCACCCCAGGGGAATCCATATGGCACCCTAGAGTTGATTAAACATTGCTCTATGTGAGTTTTGTTAGATGTTGGAGAGCGAACAGTCCCAAAAATTTTGAGCGGTGAGACCTGCATGTGGTGTTCCCAAGTCTAGATCGGTACCTGCTCCAACAATGGCATGGCTCATTAGACATTGGAAATTGGCCCTTTTGGGTGGACTTGACCCTTTTTGAGGACCATTTTATCAACCTTGTGAGACAGAAGATTAGATCGCACTCATGGAAAATAGCAGGGACGCCGTCCGCATTCCACCTGCGTTCCAACCAATGGCGGAAGTGATGTGGCATGTATCACGGATCCTACGCATTTTGTTAGCGGCATCTGACATCAGGGATCATCACATGATCCCCGATGACTCCAGACGCTGCTGACAAAACGCATAGGATCCCGTGATACATGCCACGTCACTTCCGCTATTGCACATTTGAAGATATCACAATGAAATCTGTTTGATCAACAGACTTCACTAGCACTTTGTGGGAACAATTTGTTTGGTTATTTGACTTTCAACAATGTATATAAATGATTTCACGTTTATTATATTTGTGTGTTTAGCATGGTATGGAATCGCTATTTTCTTTAATAATCTGATATTTGCCAGTAGAATTTGCAGACTGGTCCTAATTGCTATATGCCTTCCATATCGCTTTTTGCTGCATTTAAATGTTCCTGCTTTATTTTAGGTTTAGCTGCATTTGGTAACGCTTGCATGCACACGCATTTTTACACACATTTAGCCACATTCAGCATTTTACTCAGATAGTGGACACACAGAATTCTGTGTCCTCTAATGCAGCTAAACTGACCACACCTAAACGCACAGTGTAAATGAAGTAAAAAATCTTTACATGCATTTATGTGCGTTTTAAAAATGTCCTTCTAGTGCAGGCTTGACGGTGCGAGTGTGAATGATGCCTTGTCTAAATTAACACAGTTCTTGGAAATGCCACACTTTTTTTGGAAATGCTACAGCGTACTTAATTCATAGCAACTCCCCCATTGTCAGTCTGTTTTTTTTTTTTTTTTTTTTTGTGTTATGGGAATATATATATATATATATATATACAGGGAGTGCAGAATTATTAGGCAAGTTGTATTTTTGAGGATTAATTTTATTATTGAACAACAACCATGTTCTCAATGAACCCAAAAAACTCATTAATATCAAAGCTGAATATTTTTGGAAGTAGTTTTTAGTTTGTTTTTAGTTTTAGCTATTTTAGGGGGATATCTGTGTGTGCAGGTGACTATTACTGTGCATAATTATTAGGCAACGTAACAAAAAAAAAATATATACCCATTTCAATTATTTATTTTTACCAGTGAAACCAATATAACATCTCAACATTCACAAATATACATTTCTGACATTCAAAAACAAAACAAAAACAAATCAGTGACCAATATAGCCACCTTTCTTTTCAAGGACACTCAAAAGCCTGCCATCCATGGATTCTGTCAGTGTTTTGATCTGTTCACCATCAACATTGCGTGCAGCAACAACCACAGCCTCCCAGACACTGTTCAGAGAGGTGTACTGTTTTCCCTCCTTGTAAATCTCACATTTGATGATGGACCACAGATTCTCAATGGGGTTCAGATCAGGTGAACAAGGAGGCCATGTCATTAGTTTTTCTTCTTTTATACCCTTTCTTGCCAGCCACGCTGTGGAGTACTTGGACGCGTGTGATGGAGCATTGTCCTGCATGAAAATCATGTTTTTCTTGAAGGATGCAGACTTCTTCCTGTACCACTGCTTGAAGAAGGTGTCTTCCAGAAACTGGCAGTAGGACTGGGAGTTGAGCTTGACTCCATCCTCAACCCGAAAACGCCCCACAAGCTCATCTTTGATGATACCAGCCCAAACCAGTACTCCACCTCCACCTTGCTGGCGTCTGAGTCGGACTGGAGCTCTCTGCCCTTTACCAATCCAGCCACGGGCCCATCCATCTGGCCCATCAAGACTCACTCTCATTTCATCATTCCATAAAACCTTAGAAAAATCAGTCTTGAGATATTTCTTGGCCCAGTCTTGACGTTTCAGCTTGTGTGTCTTGTTCAGTGGTGGTCGTCTTTCAGCCTTTCTTACCTTGGCCATGTCTCTGAGTATTGCACACCTTGTGCTTTTGGGCACTCCAGTGATGTTGCAGCTCTGAAATATGGCCAAACTGGTGGCAAGTGGCATCTTGGCAGCTGCACGCTTGACTTTTCTCAGTTCATGGGCAGTTATTTTGCGCCTTGGTTTTTCCACACGCTTCTTGCGACCCTGTTGACTATTTTGAATGAAACGCTTGATTGTTCGATGATCACGCTTCAGAAGCTTTGCAATTTTAAGAGTGCTGCATCCCTCTGCAAGATATCTCACTATTTTTGACTTTTCTGAGCCTGTCAAGTCCTTCTTTTGACCCATTTTGCCAAAGGAAAGGAAGTTGACTAATAATGATGCACACCTGATATAGGGTGTTGATGTCATTAGACCACACACCTTCTCATTACAGAGATGCACATCACCTAATGTGCTTAATTGGTAGTAGGCTTTCGAGCCTATACAGCTTGGAGTAAGACAACATGCATAAAGAGGATGATGTGGTCAAAATACTCATTTGCCTAATAATTCTGCACTCCCTGTATATATATATATATATATATATATATATATATATATATATATATATATATATATATATATATATATATATATATAAAAAAAAAGAGCATACATAATCTTCTAAAGTGGATACAGTAATAATCTGATGCTGCATCTGTCCCCCGCCAGCTTGGAGACCGAGAACTGAGCAATTAAAGTCCGCTCATCGTGACCGCACAGCTGCAGTGTCTGAAACAGTATTTTGCATTTTCATTTCTAACAAACACTTAGGCTGCTTTCACACTGAGCAGTACCGGGCATCAGCGGTAAAGTGCTGCTATTTTTAGCAGTGCTTTACCGTAACTTTTGCGGAGCTATTCGGTCGCTAGCGGGGTGCTTTTAACCCCTGCTAGCGGTTAAAAAAAGGTTAAAATGGGCAGGGGCATTTAACACCGCTCCTACAGCGCTTCAAAGGTGTGGCTAGCAGGACTTTTTTTTACCGTCCTGCCAGCACCGCTCCAGTGTGAAAGCCCTCAGGCTTTCACATTGGAGTGAAAGGAGAGGCTCTTTCAAGGCGCTTTGCAGGTGCTATTTGTAACGCTATAGCGCCTGCAAAGCGACTCAGTGTGAAAGCAGCCTTATGCCGCGTACACACAATCGGAAATTCCGACAAGATAAGTCAGATGTGAGCTTTTGGTCAGAAATTCAGACCGTGTGTATGCTCCATTGGACCTTTGCTGTCGGAATTTCCACCAACAAAAAAACATGCATGCTCCGAATCGCCTATTGAACTTCATTGATCTCTGCTCGTTGTACGTCACCACGTTCTTGACGGTTGGAATTTCCTACAAGATTTGCATGATCTTGTGTATGCAACACAAGTTTTTTTAGCCAACATTCCGTCCAGAAAAAATCCACGGTTTTCTTTGTCGGAATTTCTGATCGTGTGTACGCGGCATTACACTATTGTCAATGGCTGCATGTGATTCACTGACATGTGCTGTATTATACAGCTGACTGGAGGGGAGGAAACTTTTTCATGCTGACCGGTAGGGAGTGGGGAGAGACGAGGGCTGTGGAGGACTGAGGCATGTAAACTGACCACGATAGTCAGGGCTCATCAGCCATGATTATTGTGGTCAGCAGAGGCAGGGGGACACGGGAGCTGGCAGGATCAACCAGGTTTATTACCAGTTAGGAAGAGAAGAGTTGCACAGCACAAGCATTTTGCTGTCATTCATGCCTTAAAGGAACAGGATCTTGGTAGTGTGCTTTTATTTATTTTTTTTGGGGGGGGGGGGTAAATATTACCTACCAGTCTTCCAATTACCAGACATCAGAGGGCAGCTTTGACATGAGAAAGCAAAACCCTGCTCCTTTTCACCACCTCTGCAGTACAGAACAAAGCATGCCAAGTCCGCAAAGGGGTAAAGTTTAACCTACAGCTAGTGCTAGTGGTTACTCCTTTGCATGCATTTTTTGTACACATCTACAGTTCAGCTCTCTCTTAGAAGTGGGTGATGAATATGGGGAGTGATGTCACAATCTCCACCTCATCCAATCACAGAATGCTTTGCATTCATTGAGAAAGATGCAGGGGGTTCCCTAAATGGCGGCCTTGACAAGCCAGCAACTCCCTGTGGTTACGATGTAGAAGGGGAACCACATGGCATAGGAAACCCCTGGATGGTTGCTACTATCGCTGTAGTAGCTCAGGTTACTACAGTAATTTACAGCTTCCACAGAGGCCAATCAATGTCGCCTATCCATACTTGCATTGGGCCAAGCTGGCCTAGTTTAAATATGCAAAATATATCATAGCTGGAGTTCAGCTTTAATTGATGAAAACATCCTTCTGGTCAGTTACAAATACTCAACCAATTAATGAAAGTAAACCATTAAAAAGGACATCACTGAATTGTACAGGTTATTTAAAATAAAATTAATACAATTTTTTTATTGCAGCAAATTTAATTTAATGTTCCTTATTTTAGACCAATGTCTCTGTATTTTTTTTTTCAAGCTGTTTTCTTTCTTTATCACCTTCAGCCAAGCAAACTTCATAATTATCCGTCAGAGTATTCTGCTCTCAAATGTCTCAAAATAAAACTGTCGTTTTCCTAGAGGAAGGTGATTAGATGAGGTTGTCTCAAATTGGATGACATACAGATCACTTCACATCAAGTACCTGGCTCCAGCTTTTTATTTTATGTCCTAACTTGCTCATGTCACTTACCCAAACAAGCTGACACGCTCAGACTGTAGGCTGATCTGTCTCCATCTGAGACATAAGAGGCTGGAAGACATGACTTATGTATACTAGCAGATGAATTGGGTTGCTCCGTCTTTTCTAAAATTAGAACTGTCGTGAGATGTCTTCTGGCCAGAGACTAACATTTTATTCAGACACTTGCTGTGTTGACAATAAAACCCTAAAGCTGGATCTTGTTATGTAGTGAATGCTCCCCCAGGTACTGTAGCATCCAGTTCGACTTTTCTGCTTCACACCACCTGAACACGGGAGAGCTCCGACATGCATCCTGCTATGTGGTCATCCGTACAACTCACCAGCTGAGTCTCATTGTTAGAGGGGGTCACCATTCATGATGAGGCCTTTACAAGGCTCAGGATGGGAAGGCGGGCAGACAGAGATGTTGACAACGAAGGGTGGTTTGATGGTATTTGCATGCCAGTATGCCTCCGAATAAGATTTCCTATCATCTGTGCCCAGTCTTGCCACACATAGTTAATCCAGCTCTGGGCAATCCACTTTTATTGTTCAGTGAAAATTAACAGACTTCCAGATAAAAACCTGTCCAAATAAAAAGTCCTTTCCGTCCCCTTGCTTCGAGTGACAGGTTATTTACATATCTCGTGCACTAGCTTGGACACATGCACATTCCTGGATGTTTATCATAATATGGGGGGGTGATCCACAGTTCATTGTGAGAGGTAATGTATGTCACTCGAAGCAAGGGGACGGAAAGGACTTTTTATTTAGACAGGTTTTTATCTGGAAGTCTGTTTATTTTCACTGAACAATAAAAGAAGATTGCTCAGAGCTGGATTAACTCTGTGTGACAAGACTGGGCACAGATTATAGGAAATCTTATTCTCTACATTGTGGCATAAAAAAAAAAAATTGGGTTTACATCCATTTTAATATCTGATGTAAGCACACATGAAGGTTTCTTTGCTACACAGTAAGGGCTGGTTTTATGTTAAGAAAGAAATGTGATCACAATAAACGCGCCCCAATGACTCACACCTCTGCGCTTAGGACTAAATACAATGGGAAGTTTCACAGCTGCTGTTTTTAAAGTGAAAATGTGACAAAGTATATATAACGTGTTCAATTAATAAAATAAAACGTACATTATATATAAACGGCGCTAATGTGTGTATGACCCACACAGTGAAATTACAAAGAGCAACAAAATGTGATAAATAAACAAACAAATGAGCAAAACCCGTGATTGAAAGTGTTCATAAGCAAAAAGTAGTTCATAAAAAAGCAACAAGGAAAAATAACTTTTTTCTCTCTCTCGAATGTGAAATCTTCAAAGTAATTTTTTCAAAGAATTCTTCTACCACACCCGATGTGAAAAGTGATTCCTCCACCAATAAGATTGGCCACTCACCAGAACGATTTGCCTGACACTCTCGTGTTTCGGCACAATAGCATGTAATAATTGTTCAAACCATTAAGCGAGCTTCCATTTCCAACCGAGTGATAAATAAGATCCTCATAAATAATGAAGAAAGCATATAATAGTGTGATAACGTAAAACCAGTTTCAATAACACACCACATAAAAAATCTGCAAATATTGCACTCACAAAAGGCCAAAGTAAAACTCGTGAATCAAAACACAGCAGAATTTCCTCAATATTGTATGGCTGATGAACTACAGTCACGGCGGACCCAAGAAAACAACCAGGTATCTCTCACCACTCGATCCGCACTGTGCTGGTAGCCCACAAGACTGGCGTGAAGCAAAAAACAATCGCTGGTCACTAGCGAAATAAGCCACTACAATGGCCTCTCACGTTTGGTTTGGATGGTCAAAAGTCAAACTGTAGCCACGCCCCCGACATGTTTCGTCATGTAATTGACTTAATCATGGGATCAAATGAAACACGAGAGTGTCGGGCAAATCGTTCTGGTGAGTGGCCAATCTTATTGGTGGAGGAATCACTTTTCACATCGGGTGTGGTGGAAGAATTCTTTGAAAAAATTACTTTGAAGATTTCACATTCGAGAGAGAGAAAAAGTTATTTTTCCTTGTTGCTTTTTTATGAACTACTTTTTGCTTATGAACACTTTCAATCACGGGTTTTGTTTGTTTATTTATTTATCACATTTTGTTGCTCTTTGTAATTTCACTGTGTGGGTCATACACACATTAGCGCTGTTTATATATAATTTATGGTTTTATGTTTAGATTGTACACACGTTCACTATTTTGCTTGTTTATTCTTTTTGCACAATAGAACCCCAAATTTACTATTCCTTATAAAGCTTGTCCAACTTCATACACGAAGCAGAGCGTATATTAATCAGCCTTACTTATTATTTAATTGCTGTATGAAGTAAAATGCAATAGAATATAAAAAAAGGCCTGCAAATAACATCTTGCACGTGATTAGATATATACTATAGGTTTTAGGTACAGTAATCGCATGTGCCCGTTTCCTGAGCATATTGGGCATCACTATTGTTCTGTAAGGCTGAGTAACCATACCTTCAGCGTTTTTTTTTTAGCAATGGAAAATATGTACATTTACGAATACTCTAGAGGGACTTTCAATCTGGAGTTTGTTAATTACACTGCAATTTCTTCATTCGATGCAAAAGCAGTTCTGTCCGCTACAGGGTTTGATATCGTAGCCAACAAGCTTGTGTGGTGGAAATATTAAAATGCATTATTTTATTTTATTTTCGCCCAGAAATCAGCAACCGCTTGTGCCATCTATTCCTTTTGAGATTTCACTTAGGCTGTGGCAGGTTTTGGTTAAAGTTAAATGCTAATCTAGGTTTTCTTATGGAAGCAAAGGCATCGGGTTAGTAGTGCACAGAAATGAAGTGTCAATTTTTAGTGGTTTATATACCTTCTGAAAGTTTTACATTATTTAGTGCAGCAAGTTAAAATAATAAAATAATTTAAACCGAAATTCATCATAATGGCAACCATTCTCTTCCATCCCCCTTTAACCAATGGCAGGGGGAAAAAAAACTATTCAAATCCATTCACCTGAAGTCATGGTCACCTTCTGGGTTCTACGGATGTCTACATCACTACCTGTGTAGTGACGCCTCCTATTGGCAGTGCCAAAGAAAATAACTAGGAAAATTGTATGCCCCCCAAAGGCAGGATATTGGGGGGAGGTGTGACTTTGCATTATGCTGTAGCATGGCTTAGTAAGAGGTGCTTGGAATCAACACCTTAGGAGTAAGATAATTAATGCACTAAACACAATTTTTTAGTTCAAATTTTTTTTTTTGCCTGCAGTTGGTCCTAAAACATTCTTGGACTGTGGGGGTATTACAAGCAGATTGGAGTGTTACAACTGTTTGTAATATCACTACAAATCCTGGGCTACTTGTCCAGGCGACTTTTGAGGTATAGTTTAGGCAAAACTACTACAGTGCTGCAATTGAAACCTGTACCAGCATGGACTATTGTTTAATTGAATAGCCACAGGTTTTGCTAAATGGAAATTCCAACGTACACAGTCCTGTTTTCTCTTGCCTTCATTGATGGACACCGCTCTTCTGTTCTGGAACATAGGGTTTTGTAGGACACTAGGCAGAAAGAAGCACATCACCCCCTATGGGAAGTCCTAGTTGGTACAAATGCCCTCTCTGCTACAGGCAAGCCAGTTATTTTGGCTTGGTGTTTAAACAGTAAGGACCTCGTTCCCTGCTGGGACCCCAGGCTGGGTGACGGGCTGGATATTCTAGGTCCAGTAGTCCCCTCACTCTGGCCACCCAACACACGCAGACCTTTAGCTACGCGCTGGGCCGGCTGCAACAACCCTATCCTGGACCAGGGCAGCCAGCAAGTAAACCTCTCGCAGGGACACCTATGATTGGGTGCCTGCAGTCTGTGTCTGGGTTACTCTGGCCAACAGCCCCCATTTCCCTGCATACATCAGTCAAGCGGTGGGGTCCTCAATTTCATGAAGTCGGCCATGAGCCTGAACAGGGGGCTGGAGTATCTGGGTCTGTTTCTTGACTCGGCGCAGGCCAAGGTGCTCATCCCAATGGAAAAGCTCCAGAAACTAAAGGCTGCAGTCAATCTCCTATTTTCTTGCAGACGGTTTTCCCTGTGATCTTGCATACAAGCCCTGGGTCATATGGTGTCCACCTTTTTGAGGCGGTCCTGTATGCGCAGTTCCATGCATGGGTTCTGCAGAGGGAAATCTTGGCAGGATGTGACAAACCTCCCACTTCCCTGGATAACCAGATTCATCTGGGTCGATCGACAAGGTCTTCGGCCTCTGGTCTACATGGTGGCCTTCAGTCTACATGCCGGGAAGGATTTTTTTCCCCCCTCCACTGGATGGTAGTCATGACTGATGCAAGCCTACCTGGCTGAGGAATTCTGGGTTTGATATCGGTGCAGGGTTGTTGGGCACCCATCAATGTCCTGGAGCTGCAGGCAATCAGACTGTCTGGAACAATAGAGGGACCTTCTCTGTGCATGCCCATTCAGGATCAAATCGAACAATGCAACTGCTGTGACCTATGTCACCCCATCCGGATGGCATGAGAAGTGCAGCAGCAGCACTGGTGGCCTCACGCATTCTTCAGTGGGTGGAACTGCACGTACTGGCTCTCTCCGCCATGTACATCCAAGGTGTTGAATTGGCAGGCGGATTACTTCAGTAAGAGTTGGGGGGAGTGGTTCCTACACCTGGACTGTCATATCTGCCAACGCTAAAGGCCCCTGGACGAGGACCTCCTGTTGTCTTGCCGCAACAGGAAGGTACCGAGGTTCGTGGCGAGAGCGGAGGATCTCCAAGTGGATGCAAAGGATGCAGTGTGTCATTAGTGTCACTTTACGCATTTATTTCTCTCAAGCTTCTTCCTCATCTGCTATGTAGGATAGAGTGCCTCCTGGGCATTCCAACATCAGGCATCTGTCTCCGGTTTGTAAGGCGGCTACTTTGTTGTCTGTGCACACCAAAATTTACAAGGTTGATGTGTTTGCATCTACGGATGCTTCTTTTGGCTGCAAGGTTTTGCAGGCCGCTGTTTAAGATTTGTGTTGCCCCTGGGGAAAGGGCAGGGTGTTGATTTGTATGCTTGGCATGTTTGCTTTGTTGTTTGCCCACCCCTCATTGAGGCACTGCTTTAGGACATCCCTATGGTCAAGAATAGAGCTGTGTCCGTCAATGAACGTGGAAACTGGATTTTTTTTTGTTACTGTAAAAATCCCTTTCTCAGAGTTAATCGACGGACATTTATTTGAGTTTTCTATTTTCTTACACTGCTTTTGTAACTAACTGGCTTTCCTGTAGTAGAGAGGGGGTTTATGCCGGTTAGGACTGCTCATAGGTGCTGCTCTGCTTCTTTCTGCCTAGTGTCTTATCCCTGCAAGTAGTGCTATAAAACCCTATGGTCAAGAATATGTCTGTCAATGAATGTGGAGAAAGGGATCTTAAGGTGAGTAACAAATTAAAGCGGGAGTTCACCCGAATTTTTTTTTTAACCTTAGATTAATGCTCATTTTGTCAAGGGGAATCGGGTAGTTTTTTTAAAATCTAAGCAGTACTTACCGTTTTAGAGAGCGATCTTCTCCGCCGCTTCCGGGTATGGTCTTTGGGACTGGGCGTTCCTATTTGATTGACAGGCTTCCGACGGTCGCATACATCGCGTTACGAGTAGCCGAAAGAAGCCGAACGTCGGTGCGGCTCTATACGGCACCTGCGCACCGACGTTCGACTACTTTCGGAAAATCGTGACGTGATGTATGCGACCGTCGGAAGACTGTCAATCAAATAGGAACGCCTGCTCCCGAAGACCCATACCCGGAAGCGGCGGAGAAGATCGCTCTCTAAAACGGTAAGTACTGCTTAGATTTTTTAAAAAACTACCCGATTCCCCTTGACAAAATGAGCATCAATCTAAGGTTAAAAATTTACTTTTCGGGTGAACCTCCACTTTAAATATTTTTCTAAATTATTATAAATAATAATGTTTTGGTCACTAAGGCAGCGTTTCAAAATTGTAGTTGTCACAAGAAGTGGTGAAGGCAAATCTTCTAATGGGGACACTTGTTCCAATGACACGCACCTAAGAGGGGAATTACCATTACTTCTCTCATTTTCTGCAGTATCTCTGGGACAGAAAGTTAAAGCCTGCTTTACCCCAACACTTCATATTCCTGTTATGTGCCTGCTGTACCATGTAATTGTATGAGAGTATTCTGTTCTCTTTGTATTTCTTCCTTTATGTGAAGTTCCTGGCGTTCCTGTTAGTCCCCTTGCTTTCCTATTAAAAACTGACCACTCTAAGCAGGAAAGCGCACCATAATCAGTTCCCTAGCTATGCTGGAAACTCGGTGTAATCTCCTCCAATGATCAGACTTGTCCCGACACGCCCCATCTGCACAGCCATTCACTGGCAAGCTCAGTGTTCTGCTTCTCCTCCCACAGTTCTTATGCAGCTGAGAACAGAGGGAGTGTGATTACTTCTAAAACAAAAAGGGGTGGGGGGAGCAGGGGCGGACTGACAACTCATGGGGCCCCCGGGCAATAGAAGATTATGGGGCCCCTGGGCTTACAGATGGCCACCACGCCAGGAGTCAGTGCAGAGGCGGGGCAGCTAAAATCTTGGGATATTCACATTAAAAGCATGTCGGTTTCGGACATATCAGGGACAGATCTAAAAAAAACATAGATTTTTACATACTGTCCCTGGTTTTACTGAGCCTGGCAACCCTGATTGGGGCCCCCTAGTGGCATGGGGCCCTCGGGCAGTGCCCGAGTGACTCAATGGTCAGTCCAGTCCGCCCCTGGGGGGGGGGGGTATTTATATAGTGTGTTTTGTGATGGCTATACAAACATGTTTTGCCTTTCATTTCTACTTTAAATTAAATGTGTTTTACATGGTGATCGTTTACAATCACTTTAAGGCCGGGTTCACACTTGTCCGACAAACACTCCGACATTGGGAGCTCATGTCACATGAAGTATGAAAATCAATGTTTTCCTATGAGAGCCGTCTTAACTGGTTGGACATAAGTCGGACCGACTTTGAAAATGCTCTCTGTACTACTTTGGTCCGACTTTGATCCTACTTTAGCCCATTGAATATCATTGAAGTCGGACCAAAGTAGGAGCCTTGTCCTAACCATCCGACTTTTGACATCCGATTTACAGCAGCAGTAAAAGGAATTTATCTCACTCTGGGATTGTTTTGATTGGTCAAAGAACAAGTCAGACTATCACAAAGTCTGATCAAAGTAGTATCCTGTTCATGAAAGTCGGATGGATGTAGGACCTATGTTGCAGAGCAAAGTAGGATGAAAGTCTTACTGCTGTGTAGTATAGTGTGAACACCGCCTCAGTGAGATTCTCTGTGTAATACTGCCATGTAACACCCCCTTACTTATCCAAAATATAAAAAAAAGTTTAGCTATTCATTCACTTTGACAAAAATACAAATGGTATTATAAGCTACCTACCTTGGTACTTGTTATATATTTGAACTTGTGACCAGTGCAGTGTTATTAACTTTTTGAAGTGGCTATTCGGTCAGATATATTTGCCATAAAGAATTAGTGGGCTGTGTCTAGGGAGCCAGTGTTTTTAATGTTATGTCACCCATGAACAATTATGGGCAGCAGCTCATCTTTTCTCCATTATTCACTTACCATGCCTTATTGTGCACCTTTTGTGTGGAGGTGGCCATCTTGGTTGAGTTTTTTTTTTTTTTTTTTTTACTTCTGCAGGTCTGAGCCTCCAGTAAAAAGAACAGTGGGCCAGATTCAGGTAGAATAGCGGCGGCGTAACGTATCGCATTTACGGTACACCGCCGCAAGTTTTACGGGCAAGTGCTTGATTCACAAAGCACTTGCCTGTAAAGTTGCGGCGGCGTAGCGTAAATCCCTCCGGCGCAAGCCCACCTAATTCAAATGGGGCATGGATCATTTAAATTGGGCGCGTTCCTGCGCCGAACGTACTGCGCATGCTCCGTTTTGAAATTTCCCGCCGTGCTTTGCGCGAAATGAGGTCGCACCGACGTCATTTTTTGAACGTCGACGTGAGTTGCGTCCTTTCCTATTCACGGACGACTTGCGCAAAAATATATATTTTTTTTAAATTCGACGCCGGAACGACGGCCATACTTTAACATGGCAAGTCTAACTTTAGACCACAGAATAGCAGCTTTAACTATACGCCGGGAAAAGCCGACTAGCGACGACGTAAGAGAATGCGACGGGCCGCGCGTACCTTCGTGAATCGCCGTAAAAAGCTAATTAGCATACTCGACGCGGACAACGACGCGAACTCCACGGGCGCCGAAGTATTACACCTACGATCCGAAGGCGTACGCCTGTCGGATCGAAGCCAAAAGCCGTCGTATCTTGGTTTGAGGATTCAAACTAAAGATATGACGCGGCAAATTTGAAAATACGCCGGAGTATCAGTAGATACTCTGGCGTATTTCTTCTGTGAATCTGGCCCAGTGAGCGGCATGGCACAACAGAAAAATCACAAATCTTAAACTAAATCTTCTGAGACTGGAAGTTGGAAGCATACAATACAACTCTCACACTCGTGTGTGCGAGGCTTTAGATGTGCCTGTTTTATTCATCAACCATGTGAGTTGATAAATGTTGTACCTTCATTAATTGTAACCATATTGCTACACTTAGAGGCGCCTCTCTTCTTTTATACTCAGTTGTGATATGACGCTACGTGTATATCAAGACATGGTTTGTATATCAAGGTTTTACTGTACACCAAACAGGCGGTGAATGTAATATGTGCAGAGGAAAGGAGGGGTTGCTGGCATTATTCAGTGCTCTGTGTGTAAGCCTCTACCATCGGCCTCTCTATCATCAAATAAATGAGAGGCTGTTTAGTAAGGCCGGCCATACACTGTTTACATCTCGCCTGTTTCAGCACGAACCAGCCGAGATTTGAACCGTTAATGGGCAGGCTGAATGTACCAAGTTTATCGATCAACTTGGGTGCAACCAACCTGCTATAGCTGCTAGCGATAATCGCTGTCTTTTCCCTGCAGGGACAGCGTCTCCCGCCCGCCTCCTCCCCCCTGCCGAGAGAAGACAATTGCTGGTTCCCCTGTTGGCACTGTCTTTGTTGATGGGGGAATCAACCTATGGTTGCAGGAAATAAATTTGCATTGTGTATGGCTGACCTTGGCTTCAAACATAAATAAATTATAGCAGGGAGTACTCTATAGTCATCTGGGTGACGGCTTTGGGGCTGCTGATCACATCCAGGATGTCAGCACCCAGTAGTAGTCTTCAGCCTGATCAGTGTCATAATATAATCAGTAATTGCAGGGAGATCAAAGGCACAAAACATGGTGTTTTGACATATAATCATTTGGGAAGATTGTTGAGTTTTAATTCAGTAGGGTCTCTTTCAGGTGTTCATCATGTCACCACGTACGCTACTCCCAACCATAGAAATCCAATGCTCTGCATCTATCAAATTCCGCAAATCGAAATCGTACTGCGCATGCACAGAAGAAAGAGGACGAAAACACAGCAGGATTACATGGAACATTAACAATCTACATACTAAAATGAGCACTTTTCTTAAGGCCCATACACCTGATTGGACTTTCCGATAACAACGGTACGACAGACGTGTTTTATCGGACAATCCAACCATCTGTATGCTCCATCGGACAAATGTTGGTTTTTAACAGACAAATGTTCGCTGTGCATGCTCTCGAACTTTCCGACAACAAATGTCCGGAGGATCATTCGATCATGTGTACACAAGACCATCGGACTAAAGTCCAAAGTACAAACACACATGCTCCGAACCAATGCTAAACAACAGACAACAATAGCGGAAGTTGCCCAAAGGGTGGCGGTAAAGAGCTGAAAAACCATGTGGTTTGAATGTTGGCTGCCGTGTGTATACATACCAATTCACGGCCAACGCCCCTTCGGACAAAAATCCACGGAAAAATCTGATGAAAGTCCAATCGCGTGTATGAGGCTTTACGCTTGGTAAAGTGTTTGCTTCCCAGCATACTGAATTGCATTACAGAGAACAGTGGTTGAATGTAGTAGATATTATTGCTGAGTGCTGTTGACAGGTCTAGTTATCTTACAAGGTTGTAGAGCACTTTACATGAGAGCAGTTGGATTGTTGCCTACATACCCAACCCTCCCTTCTAATGTCTATGCATGGCCATAGTCCTATGCAAACGTGCTAAATAAACTGAACCCTGGAATGAGAAAATATTGCCTAAAAAGCCTAAAAACAAGAGGCGTGTGTATTTAAATAAATCTTGGAGTGATTTGTGTTTTCCAGATTTTTACAGTGGTCCAATGTGAAACCCTTACATTGTTACCATTTGAATCACTTGGCCCTCCCTTTCAGACTGTTACTGTAGCTCCAACGAGCAGGGCCCTCCGATTCCTCCTGTATTGAATTTTATTGTAACTGTACTGTCTGCCCTGATGTTGTAAAGTGCTACGCAAACTGTTGGCACTATATAAATCCTGTATAATAATCTGTACAGGAACTTACTTTAACTGCTTGCCGACCAGCCGCCGTCATTCTACGGCGGCAGGTCGGCACTGCTGGGCGAGAGCCCGTAGCTATACGGCGGCTCTTTGAGCCACCACTAGGGGCGCGTGCGCGCCGCCGGAGGCGCGCGCGCCCCCTGCTCGCCCCCGACTCCCATGCGTGTGCCCGGCAGGCGCGATCGCCGCCGGGCACACGCGATCGCTCGTTACAGAGCGGGGACCGGGAGCTGTGTGTGTAAACACACAGCTCTCGGTCCTGTCAGCGGGGGAAATGCTGATCTTCTGTTCATACAATGTATGAACAGAGGATCAGTGTTTTCCCTAGTGAGGCCACCCCCCCCCCCACAGTAAGAACACACCCAGGCATACTTAACCCCTTCCCCACCCCCTAGTGTTAACCCCTTCACTGCCAGTGGCATTTTTATAGTAATCCAATGCATTTTTATAGCACTGATCGCTATAAAAATGCCAATGGTCCCAAAAATGTGTCAAAAGTGTCCGAAGTGTCCGCCATAATGTCGCAGTACCGAAAAAAAAAATCGCTGATCGCCGCCATTACTAGTAAAAAAAAATATTCATAAAAATACCCCCTATTTTGTAAACGCTATAACTTTTGCGCAAACCAATCAATTAACGCTTATTGCGTTTTTTTTTTTAACGAAAAATATATAGAAGAATACGTATCGGCCTAAACTGAGGAAAAAAAATGTTTTTTTTATATATTTTTGGGGGATATTTATTATGGCAAAAAGTAAAAAATATTAATTTTTTTCAAAATTGTCGCTATATTTTTGTTTATAGCGCAAAAAATAAAAACCGCAGAGGTGATCAAATACCACCAAAAGAAAGCTCTATTTGTGGGAAAAAAAGGACGCCAATTTTGTTTGGGAGCCACGTCGCACGACCGCGCAATTGTCTGTTAAAGCGACGCAGTCCCGAATCGCAAAAAGGTCTCTGGTCTTTGGGCAGCAATATGGTCCGGGGGGTAAGTGGTTAATAAAGACCAGCCATTGCTGTTCTCTCTCCTTGTACAGGGTAGCAGGCCTTGTATTTGCCACATCCTGTAGTGGGTGTGCCCACTGGGACCCCCTCTGCCCAGGCTATACACAGCACAGTGATGGGTGTCGCCTCTACATTTGCCAGGTAATGCCTAGGTTTGCCAGGGCATTTTATTTCACGTGAAGTCGATTTAATTCCTTGGTGGCTATTGAGGATAATGAAAATGTTGTGCCCAGGCTTCAGTTGGCCATTTAAATCCCAAACTTTAAATATATTGGAGCAATACTGTTATGTTGTAGATAAGTGGTAGTGGTGGATGATTTTTTTTGTTTTTGCTTTGAAATCTTTTATTTTTTCAAGTCGACTATAGTTCTCTTGTAAATGATGAACTCATACTGAGAGCAGTCTCACGGGGGCATGAATTATCTTTTGCATTGTGATATAATGCAAATGAGCAGTTCTAGTGGTGGTGTTTTTATATATATATATATATATATATATATATATATATATATATATATATAAATATATATATATAAATATATAATATATATATATATATATATATATATATATATATATATATTTTTTTATAAAATTTTAAAATAATAATACAAATATATTACATTTTTCCAACACTTTGTTCATATTAAAAAAAAAAAAAAGTACAGAAGTATTGCTGCAAATTTGAAACCATAATGAGAAGATACATATTGTTGTTAGAGTTAATTTTCTGTCTTCCTTAGGACACAGGCTGAGATGGCCCACACGTGCCGGGGAACCATTAATCTGTCTACAGCTCACATTGACACAGAAGACTCCTGTAACATTGTTCTTTCCAATGGTGGGCGGACGTACCATCTCAAGGCAAGCTGTGAAGTGGAAAGGCAGAGATGGGTCACTGCTTTGGAGCTGGCCAAAGCCAAGGCTATCCGCATGATGAACAACCAGTCAGGTAGAGTCCTTCACAGAGCTCAGAGGAAAAACAGATCCAGCTTCCATTACGTGTGCTCTTTATTTTATTTTTTTACCCAAGGACTTCATACCAGAGGCATTATCATGCATATTGCACGGGTGAAATGTATGATCATGAAAAAGTCATTATTGTCAATGCAATAAATTCACACTAATAATGCATTGCATTCGGGGGGGAAATCCCACATGCTGCAATTTGGGTGACCTGCAGTTTGCTATTAAATGAATGTCAACACAATGCACATGAATGCATTCGTTCTAGTGTGGGCAAACCCTGTAGTACATTTTCTTAGATTTTCCCCATAAAAAGAAGTCCGACATGGCTGAACATAACCGCCCACAGGGCAGCAGATATTCCAATTAATGCAGAAACATTCAGGATCGGCTTTTATTTGCCCTAGCAGGTTTGTCAATTCAGATGGGAGGACAGATGAGGGGACAACGTTCTTTTAAACATGAACCCAGCTTTGTTTAGTATGTTAAAATGACAAAAGGTCATGTCTTGTTGCTTTCCACATGCAGATGAAATACAAAATAGTAAGACCACACACCTGTTTTATTGGAGCAAGTGGACAAATTCTTCCACAGGCTTCCTCCTAATGTTTTGCACCATACTGGGAGTGGATTTGAGTCCCACTAGGGGGCGATCCTGAGGAATGCAGCCTGTGGTGGGATCTGCAGCCCTACTATTTTGCAATTCATCAGCAGGTGGGATTCTGTGCAAGGCCTGTGAATTCTCCTTTCAGACAACTTCTATGCTACAGATAGACCTGAATGGCTGAGGAACACACTCTGGTAGCAAAGCAAAATACTGGTGGTATTTAATCACTACTGTTTTTTTTTTTTTTTTTTCATGGTTTATTATAAACTTTTGCAAACACGTAATTTTTCTCCTTCACTGATGTGTGCTGATGAGGCTGTACTGGTGGGCACTGATGAGGTGGCACTAATGGGCACCGTTATGTGGCACCGGTAGGCAGCACTGATTAGCAGCACTGGCAGGCACCGAGGCAGGAACTGATGTCCCTGTAACAAAAGCCAGCTTTCTGCTTCTCTCCTCACGCTGACTGCGAGGAGAAAAAAGCCGATAACCTTCTTCTGTTTACATAGGCTGGCAGCTGATTACGTGGTAAAGGGCCCGCTGTGATTGGCCCTTTATCCTGTTTTGTGATCATCCGAGTCAGAAGGACTCATCTATTACAGAGCATGAGGCCCATGCGATCATGGGAGAGCATCTATTGACCCGGCATTGTCCCGGCACTGGAAGCCTACGCTTCCAGTGCCATCCTTTGGTTATAGCGCAGGCAGAAAGTGGTTACGTAAAAGTGATCAATGCAACAGTAGAGCTGCCTAATCAATTTTACGGATTTGTGAAGTGCTGCACCCTCCCCGCCGTGGTTCCCGGACTCTTCTACACCTCTGGGAGCCTGGGCCCACGGGAAAATGCTGCGAGGTTTGCGATTAGCAGGAGATCGAGAAACTTTTCTATGTTCAGAGCTGTCAGAATCAGAAGTCTGTCTGAAATGCTGCATAAATAACAGATGAAGCACAATCCTGTGCTTGCTTAAAGGGGTTGTAAAGGTTCCTTTTTTATTTTTTAAATTGTTTACGTTTTTTATTTTCTAAATAGGTTCCTTTAAGCTTGTGCATTGTTGGTTCACTTACCTTTTCCTTCGATTTCCCTTCTAAATAATTTGTTTTCTTTGTCTGAATTTCTCACTTCCTGTTTCTCCTCAGTAAGCTGTTCTGGCTGTCTAACCCCCCCCAGCCAGAACAGCTCGAATGATGGGGGCAAGCTTACTGAGGAGAAACAGGAAGTGAGAAATTCAGACAAAGAAAAAAAATTATTTAGAAGGGAAATGGAAGGAAAAGGTAAGTGAACCAACAATGCACTAGCTTAAAGGAACCCATTTAGAAAATAAAAAACAAACCTTTACAACCCATTTAATTGGAGTGGAGGGCAGGTTAGATATTGGGGATCTAACAGATCCTTATGTCTTCATAAAGAGAACCTCTTACCAGTCAATTATTCACTTCACCTGCTTGTTGGCCCCCCTCTAATGGCAATAACGATAAATAAATAATAATACAAAAAGTTAAAACCATATTAAAATTATTAAAACAAATAATTAAAAAAAAAAGGTTTTAAAAGCAACCTGTCACCCCATGCATAAAAGTGAGTGTAAATGCATGTATGGGGCATGCAAGCAAAAGTAAGCAGTGATGGCACAACACATATTGGGTATTGCCCCAAATGTCAGAGTAAGAGCAATAATTCCACGTCCGTCATGTGTGGTTGGCTCCAAACCAATTACCTGTTAAGGGTTATAAAGCATTGCTTTAAGACACGGGCAACTTATCTTGACACATTTGTAGGCAGATTCAGAGAAACGGGCGCATCTTTAGTTCGGCGTAGCGCATCCCATTTGCACTACGCCGACGTAACATAGTGAGGCAAGGCCAGTATTCACAAAGCACTTGCTCCCTAAGTTACGTCGGCGTAGCGCAAATGGCCCGGCGTAACCCCACCTAATTCAAATTAGGCAGGTAGTGGGCGTGCTACATGTAAAGTAACTGTGACCCCATGTAAATGATGGCCGTTGGTACAGCGCATGCGCGCACATGCTCAGAATCACGTCGCAAATACTCAATGCTTTCGACGTGAACGTAACTTACGCCCAGCCCCATTCACGTACGCTTACGCAAACGACGTAAAATACGACGGCTGTTCCGTCGTCCATACCTTGCATGGGCTGCACCATCTTTTTGGTGGTTTATCTTTACGCCTGCGTATATCTTACGTAAACGGCGTAGCTTACTGCGACGGGCGTATGTACGTTTGTGAATCGGCGTATCTTGCTCATTTACATATTCGATGCATAAATCCACGTACACGCCCCTAGCGGCCAGCGTAAATATGCACATAAGATACGACGGTGTAGGAGACTTACGTCGGTCGTATCTTAGCAACAGTAAGGTGTATCTCATTTTAAGAATGCGAGCAAAGATACAACGGCACTCATTCGGACTTACGACAGCGTATCTACTGATACGCCGTTGTAAGTCTATGTGGATCTGGCTACTGGTATTTATTCTTATTTTATTTTTTTACCAAAAAATTGGGTATTGTGTTGTGCTACCTCCTATAGTGCTAAGGTGTGCTCACCCTCACAACTTCATCATAGTAGTAAGATGGGACAGAGATTTCTCTGGCAGACTTTTGTTATCATGAATATGGCCCACAGGTATGTTGCCAAAAGAGAGGCATAGTTGTAGGATCTAGTCATTGGAGATGGGGGGGTCAGGCATGTTCTGGATACTAGTCCCAACCCACCTGCCTGATCCCGCCAGGAAGCTGACACTGTACATGGCTAATCAGAGGCAGTGAGACATTTCCCGGCCCGCAGCTGCACAGATTGGGAGATGTCTCGCTACCTGTGAATAGCGGTGTGCAATGTCGGATTCCTGGCGCGATTGAGTGGGCGGGTTGGGACTCGGATCCTGAACATGCCCGAGCCCATCTCTACTGATCACCATACAGTGTTGCTTTAGTGTAGTGTGACTTAATAGTGGGTGGTGGTGGTTGTTGTTTTATTGTTTAACCACTTCCCGACCCGCGTATTGTAAATGTACGTCCTCTTTTTAAACATGGATATCTCGGTAACGGTAGCAGCTGCTGCCACAACTGAGATATCCATGTTTTCAGCGGGCGGCCGTGTAAACGATAACGGCGGTCTCCGCGGCGGATTCGCAGTGAGATCGCCGTTATCGGTGGCGGGAGAGGGGCCCCCCCTCCCGCCGCTTTTCCGCACCCTCCGCCGCTTACCGGAGCCGTCGGTAGCGGCGGAGGAGATCCGATGCTGCCGCCTGGAGAGTGAGGACTTGAGTGAGGGCAAGATGGCCCCCACCCGTCCTCATAGCTCTGCTGGGCGGAAGTGACGTCAAAACGTCAGTCCCGCCCAGCCTCTTAAAGAGACAATATTTTTTTTGTCATTTTTTTAAATGACAAATTTTCCTTTTTTTTTTTTTTTTTTTTTTCTCCTTGCATTTAAAGCGGGAGTTCACCCATTTGTTAAATTTTTTTTTTTCTCCCCTTGGATTCCTGCTCGTTCGGTCTAGGGGAATCGGCTATTTGTATTAAAATATGAGCAGTACTTACCCGTTTTCGAGCTGCATCTTCTTCCGTCGCTTCTGGGTATGGGTCTTCGGGAGCGGGCGTTCCTTCTTGATTGACAGTCTTCCGAGAGGCTTCCGACGGTCGCATCCATCGCGTCACTCGTAGCCGAAAGAAGCCGAACGTCGGTGCTGCTCTATACTGCGCCTGCGCACCGACGTTCGGCTTCTTTCGGAAAATCGTGACGCGATGGATGCGACCGTCGGAAGCCTCTCGGAAGCCTGTCAATCAAGAAGGAACGCCCATTCCCGCAGCCCATACCCGGAAGCGACGGAGAGGATGCATCTCGTAAACGGTAAGTACAGCTCATATTTTAAAACAAATAGCCGATTCCCCTAGAGAAAACGAGCAGGAATCTAAGGGGAAAAAGTGCCCTCTAAGGGTGAACCCCCGCTTTAAGCCTAAATATGAGATCTGAGGTCTTTTTGACCCCAGATCTCATATTTAAGAGGACCTGTCATGCTTTTTTCTGTTACAAGGGATGTTTACATTCCTTGTAATAGGAATAAAAGTGATAATTTTTTTTTTTTTATATTTTAGTGTAAAAAATAATAAAATCAATAAAATTAAATAAGAAAACAAAAAAAATTTTTTTTTAAAGCGCCCCGTCCCGACGAGTTCGCGCGCAGAAGCGAACGCATACGCGAGTAGCGCCCGCATATGAAAACGGTGTTCAAATCACACAAGTGAGGTATCGCCGCGATCGTTAGAGCGAGAGCAATAATTATAGCCCTAGAGCTACTCTGTAGCTCAAAAAATGCAACTTATAGAATTTTTTAAACATCGCCTATCTAGATTTTTAAGGGTAAAAGTTTGACGCCATGCCACGAGCGGGCGCAATTTTAAAGCGTGACATGTTTGGTATCATTTTACTCAGCGTAACATTATCTTTCACAATATATAAAAAAAATTGGGCCAAATTTATTGTTGTCTTATTTTTTTATTCAAAAAAGTTAATTTTTTCCAAAAAAAAGTGCGCTTGTAAGACCGCTGCGCTAATACGGTGTGACAAAAAGTATTGCGATGACCGCCATTTTATTCTCTAGGCTCTAGGGTGTTAGAAAAAAAATATATATAATGTTTGGGGGTTTTAAGTAATTTTCTAGCAGAAAAAACTGTTTTAGTCTTGCAAACACCAAATCTGAAAAACACCTAAGGTCTTTAAGTGGTTAATACATTTTGAAATAACCATTTAATGGTAAAAAAAATTGTAAAAATAATAATCCTGAACGTCATATTTTGACTGACACCACGACCTTCTTCCAAAGAAAATATATTTCCATTGGTTGGTTGATACATTTTGTGGCTTCCAGTTGAAGACAGAACTATACAGTTCAAGTTAGAATTCATTTTTTAACATCATGAATTGCTGAAGTGACTTCTATTTTTCATACAGTATAGAAACACATACACAACCGTTTTTTCCCTGTGAGTTGAGCTATGAAAAACTTAAATGAGTTGCGATACGTGTAGCAGAACTGTCTAGTTGTTAACAAATGTTTTTTAATTTTGGCTCTCCTCTGCGAACGTTAATACTGAGATATCCTGGAAATATCCTATCCCGGTGCAAAGCAGCCGCATCATGTAGAGCAGTGGTTCTCAACCCTGTCCTCTAGTACCCCCAACAGGCCATGTTTGCAGGTTTTCCTTTATCTTGCACAGGTGCTTTAAATTTTAGTCAATGGCTTGCTAGTTTATCTAAGAGAAATTCCCAAAACATGGCCTGTTTGGGGGTACTTGGGGACAGGGTTGAGAACCACTGATGTAGAGGATGGGTTAAAATATTACAGTAGCGCTCTGTCCTTGACGGACTAGAACAAAGCTGAATTGCACTGAAACAGAAATAGCTTTGTCACTCTAGCCCCTTTTGTCTTTTGATAATTGTGAGGATATAATTTCCTTGCGTAATGATAAAGGCAGTTTGTTCATATGACAGTTCCCATCACCAAATTGTCACTGGCAAGGTTAATTCGGGCACTGAAAATCCAATTTGCAGCTCTTTTTTTATTTATTTTTCTAGAAAGCTTCTGTGATGGCCAGCACCATACAAACAGTCATCTGCAATAGTGATTGTCCAAAATCGCTCTTTCTGCAAGGGATCACTTTAAGTAAAACTCCTTGTCCAACTTGAGATTGTTTTTTCTTCTTGAATACAGTAGAGAAATATAAAAAAAAAAAAAAAAAACTTTTTTTTTTTTTTTTTTTTTTGCTGTAGCCCTGTTGAGGACTGTGTCTCTCTGTGGACCACAGAGGAGTAGGGAAATTTGGATCAACAGGGGTATGGATAGCAATACAAGATAACATTCATCAGCCTGTCCTGCACTGTCACCCGCAGTCGGTATAGAATGGTGCCCAGTCAATGGTGGCGCTGTATAAATACAATTAGAGAAATAGCCAGCACTCCTTAAACGCTATAGGGCATGTATCTATAAAAAATAAATAACATTTGACCTGAAAAAAGGAATAGCATTATAACGGTCCATTTTGTTCCCGTTTGCACAAAAAGAATATAAAGCGATCCAAAGGCCTGTCGGTAACCAAAATGTTCCTTAAAGGTGTAGAGACACATCAGAAGCACAGCCCAGACTGTCACTACCCCCCCCCCCCCCTCCAAATATGCAATGCTATTCATACACTACCTGCCTTTGGGAGATTCATACACATTGTTGAATTAATTTGCTGTCTGGCTGGTAAGCATGTTGATAATGATGCATCATGCTTTAAAAAGCTAGTAATTGATTATGCAAACATGATCAAAAGTCTACAGCCCCCTTTCGGCTGTGCTGGACTTCTGCACCTTTAGGGAGAAATTAGTTGCCTTCAGGCATATTTGTCTTTTTTTTAATCTGTTTATCGCTGTGTATATCCCAGAATGGGAGCTATATTTGATCAGACCCCATTACACATAATGGCCTTATGGGGGAGTGGGGTTTTCGCATACATTTTCATTAGTTTCCTCTAATTGACAGAGAGGCAGGCTGATGTCATGATCTCTGACTCAACCAATCAGAGGAAGCTTTGTAGTCATTGATATAATACAAAGCTGCCTATGAATGGCTTGGTGCCATTTAGCCAGTCACTATTTTGTTCCAGGTGTGAGACCGGAAGGTCTCTTCTCACACACCGAACACAGTGCTGTAATATTATATGTGGCTGAGGTTACATACAGTTTATATTGCGTGCCCAGTGGGCGTACATGTCAATGAAGGAAATCGTTTATTTGCGCCAGCCTGGTCCAAGCAAACTAAAATGAAATTAAACCTGAACATCAGCCTTTAAAGGGGTTGTAAAGGTTTGTGTTTTTTCACCCTAATGCATCCTATACATTAAGGTGAAAAAACACCTGGCAATGATCCCCTCTGTGGCATTTAGGGTTCATGCACGCTGCAGCTCAAAAAAAAAAGCTGCTTTTACAGACATTGGGCTAGATTCATGTAGGGGCGCACATTGTTACGGCGGCGCAGCGTATCGTATTTACGCTACGCCGCCGCAACTTACAGGAGCAAGTGCAGTATTCACAAAGCACTTGCTCCGTAAGTTACGGCGGCGTAGCGTAAATGGGGCCGGCGTAAGCCTGCGTAATTCAAATGTGGAAGGGGGGCGTGTTTTATGTTAATGTGTGATGACCTGACGTGATTGACGTTTTTTTACGAACGGCGCATGCGCCGTCCATGTACATATCCCAGTGTGCATTGCTCCCAAGTACGCCGCAACGACGTATTGGTTTTGACGTGAACGTAAATTACGTCCAGCCCTATTCACGAACGACTTGCGCAAACGACGTAAAAAATTCAAAAATCGAAGCGGGAACTACGTCCATACTTAACATTGCGTGCGCCTCATAGAAGCAGGAGCAACGCTACGCAGAAAAAGCCTTACGCAAACCACGTAAAAAAACTACCGCCGGGCGCACGTACGTTTGTGAATCGGCGTAACTAGGTAATTTGCTTACTCTACGCCGAAAACGACGGAAGCGCAACCTAGCGGCCAGCGTGAGAATGCACCCTAAGATACGACGGCGTAAGAGACTTACGCCAGTCGGATCTTAGGCTAATGTCGGCGTATCTTGCTTTCTGAATACAGAAAGAAGATACGCCGGCTCAGCTTTGAATTTACGCGGCGTATCTATGGATACGCCGGCGTAAATCATTGCTGAATCTAGCCCATTATTATTTCGGCTTGAAAAAGCTTGTATTTTTGGGGGCTTTTTTGAACAGAAGCGTTTTTTTTTTTTTTTTTTCAAAAACCCTCCCCTCATTTTTGTTATTATTATTATTATTATTATTATTATTATTATTATGTTTTTTAAGCTTTTTCACACTTTATTATTTATTTAGTTTATGCGTTTTCGCACGTTTTTGTGCACTTTGGTGTCTTTTCTGCTCGACAGCTCCTATCAAAAACGCGAGGGAGTTTTTTTTTTTTTTTTTTTCTGCCTGTATGTGCATGTGCCTGCAAAAGCGTGAAACAGCCATAGTGTTGTATGGAATTTCTAGGCAGAAAAAAAATGAGTGCTCCAAAAAGCTCAAACCCTGTAGGGAGCCACTTTGAGCTGCAGTGTGCATGAGCCCTTAAGGTCCATACACATGATCAGATTTTTCAACGGGAATTGTGTGATGGCAGGCTGCTGTCGGATAATCCGACCGTTTGAACACTTTTCCGACAACAAATGTAGGATAGCGTGCTTTAAAATGTTCCGACAACAAATGTGTGATGTCGGATTATCCGATCGTGTGTACACTAGTCCGTCGGGAAAAAATCCAAAGTACAAACACGCATGCTCCGAACCAGTGCTAACCATAACACAACATTAGCAGAAGTTGCCCAAAGGGTGGCGCGAAAGAGCTGAAAAATGACATAGTTTCATTTTTGTTGGCCAACAATTCTTTGCCGTTTTTGTATGCAATACAAGATCATGGCCAATGCCTTTCGCACAAAATTCCACGGCTTTGTCCGATGGAAATCTGATTGTGTGTAGGAGGCTTTACAGTGTAAAGGTCCATGCACACTAGGCAGCAGACAATGTACCAGAACTACTAGCAGAAAAAAAGCTCCTATGGAGCATATTGTACACGCATTTGTGTTTTTTTCTAAGCTTTTTTCCTAAAACACTTGAAAAATGTACACATAAAATACTTCATGCCACACCATGTTTAGGCACGTCAAGCTTATTTTCTGCCTGAAAGTTCCTCTCAAAAATGCGCTTGTTTTATGGGTTTTGTTTTTTCAGCCTGTAAATGCCCCTTTGCAAATATGCCTGTAAATTCTCAAATGTGCATGGACACACAGGCTTACAATAGAGTGGCTTCTACAGGCCGAAAGAATGCCAAATGGCTGAAATAAGCTGCATTTGTTTAAGCCCAGTGTGCATGAGGTCTAAGAATGTTATTTAAATGAGACCAAAAATTACATTTATTTTTATCCTGCTCTTTTAAAGCATGTGTGCATAAGTACCTTACAATTAATGGGCTGTATTTTAGCTCAGTTTAAAAATAAGCTGTACTGAGCTTTTTCAAGCTGTAGTGTGCAAGAGGCCTAACAAGCATGCACCATCCTGCTCCTTTTAAAGCATGTTATATGACACAGTGCTTGTCCTGTGTCATATGGCTGCTTGTAACACCTAAAAATCCTCGCTGATCCTGCCAGTTTCTGCCCTCCCCCATGTAAACTGACCACAGTGTATCAGGGCTGTTGAGCCCCAACACCGTGGTCAGTCTACGTGCCACCATTGTCCTATTGTAGTGTCCCTCTCTGTGTGTGATTTTTAAATGCTGTAAATTCCTCATGTAAGAGCTGGGTTATTTGAGCAGCAGGAGGTGAGGGGGCAGCACTATTACGAGCTGACAGGCAAGAAGGGGAGGGGGAGGAGGAAACGGGAACAGAGCAGGCTGCAGACAATGGTGGCACGTAGACTGACCACGGTGTCGGGGCTCAACAGCCCTGATACACCGGGGTCAGTTTACAGGGGGGGAGGGCAGAAACTGGCAGGATCAGCCAGGTTTTTTAGGTGTTACAAGTAGCCAAATGACGTAGGACAATCACTGTGTCATATAACATGCTTTAAAGGAGCAGGATGGTGCATACTTGTTAGGCCTCTTGCACAGTGCAGCTTGAATAAGCTCAGTACAGCTTATATTTTTTTAATTGTAAGGTGCCTATACACGTAAAGCGCCGTGTATTCTTCAGATAAAAAAAAAATATAGAAAAATCTGCATTTTTGGTCCGCAATTTTATGCCTCATGTGCACATTTGCTGGCAAATTCACAAAGATTGTCCATTGACAACATGAGAACAAGCATCTGCACATGCATCTTACACAAACGCACATGCGCGAAAATGCATTAAAAATAAAGGATCGTGTGCAAAAGGCCTTAGTGTGGCTTAACAGCCACTTTACATTTAAGAAAACCTCACTATGTGGTAAGTGTTTCTATTCACACAGCATGCCTAAAAAAAGTTTAAAGAATGTTTCTTTCCTTTTTGAGGTTTGAGAAGTATGGGGTCATGGCTGACTGCAAGAATTTCTCAATTGACTCCAATTTTCATTAACATACAAAGGAGAAGCCAAGCTTCTAGACCTTTAACCCTTTGTTGATACAGACCATGTTCAACTCTGATACAACTGATGAGAAATATGGACAGGGTTCAATATGGCAAGCACAGCTTCCCAGCCCCTGTCATCACAAATAGAATGAAATGGAAATTAAAAGTTTCAGTTAATTGGTCATATAGGCTCTGAGCATTGAAATATGGGTTTGGAAAAAAAGAATCTAATAACCAACCCTGTCACCTCTCTAAGAAAATATATTCCTGAATACTACCTCTCTAGTGGGTGGCCAGTGAAATTTTCACTATCTGCATCCGTTCTGGGCACCGCTGCTGACATTTCCTGTCCACCCGCTGGGCAGTATAGTTCCTGCCTCTATTAGGTCTTGTAAAGGATTGTTGCTAGACTGGAATCTTGCAGGGTAAGTTACATATGCAAGGCTTAAAGGGTCACTAAAGGAAAAACATGTTTTTGCTGAAATGACTGTTTATTGGGTATAGAGATATAAAAGTTAACTGATTCCTTTTAAAAATGATTAAAATATGAATTTAATCTATCATATAATGTGCCTCTAGTTTCACTTTCGGTTTTAAAGGTACATACATGAAGTTCCGGGTGAGAGGTGAGTTGGGAAGACTCACAGAACAAAAACAAACAAATCCAGGGCAGTGTTTTGTTTTTAAAATGAATCTGATTGGTTCTGAGGAGTTTTAGACACACAGTAATGACAGCTTAGACCACCGTGAAAATCTCCCAGTACCATGTTTATAAGGAGCCAGACAAGCAGGAAGTGTGGAGATCACAGCAGGATTACAGCTACTTCAAAGCAAAAACGAACAATGAGGACATGAAACCAGTACTGCAGTAAGGTAAAGGAAGCTATTTAGCTAAAAAAAAAAAAAAATTCCTTTAGTGACCCTTTAATAGGTATGCATTTTGGATTGTTCGATGAGAGGCAGTGAATAGTAAGTAGGGTTAGCCAAGAATTTTAAACATACTGTATATAGCTCCTTTCACACTAGTGAACCGATCCGGTTTGCCTGTCAGTTTTTCAGGTGGACCTATTCGGACCCTTCAGTCTCCTCTATGGAGCTGCAGGAGTCAGCGGATATGTGTCCGTTGACACCGGCCATCATCTGATCCTATCCTAGCCCGTAAAAACTGATAGATCCATTTACCATCCGTCTGGTGGATCAGATCGAATTGCAGTCGGGTGTAAATGGACAGGCAGTCCGTTTACATCCGACCGTCTATAGAGTTTCCAGCTCTGCATAAGCCGAGTGGACACAGACCAGCCATCTACTCGGCAGGGATCAGTGGACAGTTTCTCCACTGAGCGGATGGAGCAATCCCACGTGTGTGTGAGGGGCGTGTATGTGTGTGTGTTATGTATGTATGTATTTATATATATATATATATATATATATATATATATATATATATATATGTATGTGTGTGTGTGTGTGTGTGTGTGTGTGTGTGTGTGTGTGAATTTTAAAATCTCATATTTATTTACATCTCACCAAGGCATTCTGCAAACATTTACAAACTACATAGAATGTTTTTAGTTCCTACTCCTTAAGGAGCTTTTAATTTGAAGGCCCTGACTGCATACAAACACTCATATAGGAAAAGTATTTGGATGGAAGCCAGTTGTGACCCCCCCATTATGTTTTTGGATTGTGGAAGAAAACCCATACTAAAATGGGGAGAGAACATTGTGCTTAAAGTTTTTTTCAGAAATCTTGAGACTTTTACTTTACACACTTGTGAATGTTGCACGTTTTTATAGTCCTAGTAAAGTTCGATGTTGCACATTTCTGTGTATCATTTGTCGTGTCTCCCTTCATATTCTTTTCAATAAATTATTTACTAATCGTGACTCATTTTGTTGCTTCCTCATTTGTGTTGTCTTGTTTTGTGTCCAAAATAGCAGTAACCATAAATGATGTGCAGATAATAGAAACGCATGCACGTGTTCTAGCGATTAGTGTTGTGTTGTGTACATCCAGCATCCTTTGTTTTATTAATGTACTGCATGTTTGTTTTGATACCACCCCTTTTATTTATTTTTTTCTTTAGATTTTACGTTTAGATGGAAACACATTTATAAAAAATAAATAAACTCTAAATGTGTACACACTATAGAGGTTTCTTGACCAAGAGTTGTCTTTTCTTTATCGTACATCACGGGACACAGAGCGGTATATTCATTACTATATGGGTTATATGGAGTACCTTCAGGTGTTGACACTGGCAATCTCAAACAGGAAATGCCCCTCCCTATATAACCCCCTCCCATAGGAGGAGTACCTCAGTTTTTACGCCAGTGTCTTAGGTGTTAGTCATGGTTTAGCTTGCCTCCGCATCCTTGGGATTAGGTGAGCTACCGGTTCTGTCCAAAAAAGCCTCAGCGCTAAAGTGGTCAGTAACCGGACCCCAAACCCTTGGGGTATAGCCCATAATGCTTTTCTTTTTAGAGAGCTGGACCCTGGGCCCAGAACTTAGAAACCTTTGGGTGCCTAATGTTTTCTGTTGCCAGGGTGCTATATGGGCCCAGGACAGTGGATCCTTCATAGGAACCCAGGGCCTGAAGGTCTAGACATCCCCACGGAGATGGGGGAAGATTGGGCCTCTTGCTTGGCAAAGTCCTGCGGCATGGAGCAGGTAAGTGAGGGGAAAACTTGCGGAACTTGGTTCTTAGCAGGTTTTTTTCTGGGGGGTCACAGGGGACATGCCTAAAGTTATGCACTGCATCTGGCAAACTAGTCACATATCATAAAGATAGGATGGCTCTATATGTATTATTCCCCATAAGATGTGACCTCCCTTGTAGTGTTGGAAAAGCATTGAGTGGGGCCTGTGTGATATAAAAATATATGTGTGTGTCAGAGAGCTGTGCTTACCTGCAAGCCTCCAGGCGATGCTCCATTCAGTCTTCCTCCTCAGAGCCTGCAAAGCAGGCAAAACGCTGACCTCCTCATGGTTCCAGGCTGCAGTTTGCTGGAACAGAGAGGTCCCTTCCTCCCAACCCCCCCCCCTGTCGGGAGGGGCATTTCCTGTTTGAGATTGCTGGGGGGGGGAAGGGCGGGTCAGTGGCTTAAGGAAGGGGCGGCCCTTCCTTGTTTGTTCCATTCAATACTTTGGAACGGGGGAGGAAAGACCAGAGCGGCAGCACGGGGCGCCGAGGACACACAGTGGCCAGAAAGGATATTGCAGTCTTCAGAAGACTGTTTTTCAAGCCTAGAAATAGGCTGTTTTCTTTTCCATCTCATAGTTTTTCTTTGCAATACTACTCAGGGGGACAGAATGTTTTTTCTTTCCTGGATTTGAAACAAAAACGAAAAAAAAAAAAAAAAAAGTCATCTAGGGGAGAGGAAGCATTTTTTATCCCCCAAACAGGTGTTTGGGCAATTAACTTTTATAGTTCCAAATACCAATAGGTAGCAGGTGTACCTTGGTATTGTACCATGGCATCCGGAGAGTCTAAGGTCTCGGACAAAGTTATGCCGCTGCTTTCCCCACAGGGAGCCTTGGGGCCATCGGGATCTGGGGCTGGAGCTGGCGCGGGTCAGTCCAACCCTAAGATGGTCACGGACGAGGTATTACTCACCTCTTTAAGAGAGATGGAGAAAAGAATGGGAAAAATGATAGCCACAGCTATGCGGGGCAGTAAACGGATTAGATCTCCGTCGCCCGAGCGCAGACCCTCAGAAGAGGAGGTCCTTTCCTCAGGGGAATTGGACGACCTCTTGGACAAGGACCAAGTAGGTTCAGGGATCGAAGATCCGGATACAGAGGAGTCTGGAGCAGTCTCCCAAGGGGAGAGCTGGTGGACTCAAGCCTTAACGGACTTGGTCCATAAATGCATTCAGCTTGCCAGTACCAGATCTCCAGGTATCTACGGTTTCAGCTTTGGGCTCACTGAGGGCGCCTCAAAGCAATGCAGTATTTCCGATCCACCCTCTACTAGAGGGAGTTTTGTTCCAAGATTGGAACAAGCCAGAAAAATCTTCTTACCACCTAAAAGATTCTCTGCCCTATATCCTATGGAAGATAAATTTTCCAAGAAATGGGCTACTCCTGCAGTGGACGCAGCCATCTCATGTATTAACAAATCATTAACATGCCCTGTAGAAAACATACAGGTATTCAAGGATCCAGTTGATAAACGCTTGGAAGCACTACTTAAGAACTCCTTCACTACTGCAGGGGCAGTAGTACAGCCAGCTGTGGCTGCGATTGGGGTTGCTCAAGCATTATCGGATCAGGTTAAGCAGATGCTTAAACTTATTCCTGCCCAGCAGGCAGAAGAATTTTCGGATGTCCCTAAGGCCATATGTTTTACAGTAGACGCAATTAAGGATTCTATCCAGCAAGCGTCACGTTTATCGTTATCCCTTATCCATATGAGAAGACTCTTATGGTTAAAAAGCTGGGAGGCCGAGCCCCCATGCAAGAAGCTCCTGGTAGGGTTCCCCTTCCATGGAGGACGACTCTTCGGAGAAGACCTAGATAAATACATTCAAACCATTTCAAATGGCAAAAGTACTCTCTTGCCAACTAAGAGGAAGTTTCAGGGGCCTGCGTTTAAACGACAGTACTCCCCTGGGCAGGGGCCCTCTAATGCCAAACAGTATCGACGGCCTCCTGCGAAAGCAAACTTCGGCTTCAACAGCAAATCACAAGGACAGGCTGCTAAAGGCAGAAAGCAGTGGGTTCGCAAACCAGCAAACCCAGCCCCCAAGCCGACCTTATGAAGGGGCGCCCCCACCCACGAAGGTGGGGGGAAGGCTGCGACTCTTTTCAGAGGTTTGGGAAGCCAGCATTCCCGACGAGTGGGTACGGTCTTCCGTGGCCACGGGCTACAAATTAGATTTCCTAAGGTTTCCTCCTCTTCATTTCCAGGAGTCGAGGATTCCAAACGATCCGGAGAAAGGAGCCGCATTAATGTCGGCATTAAATCATCTACTTTCCCAGGAAGTAATAGTAGAGGTACCAGTCCTGGAACAGGGGCTAGGTTTCTACTCCAACCTATTCATCATCCCGAAGTCCAATGGAGATGTCAGGCCAATTTTGGACCTAAAGATGGTAAATACATACCTAAAGATCCGCTCATTTCGGATGGAAACCGTGCGGTCAGCAGCTACCACACTCCAAAAGGACGACTTCATGGCGTCCATAGACATAAAGGATGCCTACCTTCATCTTCCAATTTATCAGCCACATCAAAGATATCTACGCTTCATGGTGGCTTCGCGTCACTTCCAATTCGTGGCGCTTCCCTTCGGGTTGGCTACGGCCCCCCGGGTGTTCACGAAGGTCCTAGCTCCAATCCTAGCCAAACTAAGGATCCAAGGGGTCACGATCCTAGCATACCTGGACGACCTCCCAGTCATAGATCACTCGTCTCCCGGCTTGGAGCGAGCAGTGGCCATCACGGTCCAATACCTCGAAGTTCGGCTGGGTCCTAAATCGAGAAAAGTCAGCTTTCCTGCCCACAAGGCAGTTGGAATATCTCGGCATGAGATTAGACACAGAACAACAAAGAGTGTTTCTACCTCTGAGGAAGGTCAAAGCCATCAAGGAATTAATCCTACTGGTTCTAAGCAAGAAGGAACCGACTATTCGCCTATGTATGAGATTACTAGGCAAGATGGTGGCCACATTCGAGGCGGTACCATACGCCCAGAGCCACACTCGCATCCTGCAGGCAGCCATCCTGTCAGCATGGAGCAGAAGGCCGCAGGCCTTGGATATCCCGTTGCCGCTCTCATCAAGAGTCCGACAAAGTCTGTGCTGGTGGTTAGACCCTCAGAATCTACTGAAGGGGAAGTCTTTCAGCCCAGTGGCTTGGAAGATAGTGACCACAGACGCCAGCCTGACGGGCTGGGGAGCAATTTTGGATGGTTGCACTCGCCAAGGTACTTGGGCAACGCCAGAGAAGCAGTTGCCCATCAACATCTTGGAGCTCAGAGCTGCTCGACTAGCCCTCAGGGCTTGGACGTCAAAATTGCAGGGGTTCCCGGTGAGAATTCAATCAGACAATGCCACGGCCGTGGCATACATAAATCACCAAGGGGGAACCAGGAGTCAAGCCGCTCAGAGAGAGGTGAGCTTGATTCTCCTATGGGCAGAGGCTCATGTGCCCTGCATATCGGCAATATTCATTCCAGGAGTGGACAACTTTCAGGCGGACTTCTTAAGCCGCCAGACTCTTTTGCCGGGGGAATGGTCTCTGCATCCACAAATCTTTCAAGCACTCTGCCAAAGATGGGGAGTGCCGGACGTGGATATCATGGCATCGAGACTCAACAAGAAGCTAGACAGGTTCATGTCCCGCTCAAGGGATCCGATGGCCTGCGGAACCGATGCGTTGGTTTGCCCTTGGCATCAGTTCAAACTTCTTTATGCGTTTCCCCCGCTCCAGTTACTACCCCGCCTGCGGCGCAGGATCCGGGTGGAGCACATACCAGTCATCCTGGTAGCTCCAGCATGGCCCAGAAGGGCATGGTACTCACTAATCTTAAAGATGGTAGTGGGAGACCCTTGGACTCTTCCTCTACGGCCAGACCTGCTATCGCAAGGTCCGATCCTCCACCCTGCCTTACGGCATCTAAATTTGACGGCCTGGAAACTGAATCCCTGATTCTCAGGGGTAGAGGTCTGTCTCAGAAAGTAATCTCTACCCTAATCAGAGCCAGGAAACCGGTCTCTAGGGTGATTTATTACAGGGTCTGGAAGGCCTATGTAGGCTGGTGTGAGTCCAAGCGATGGCTTTCTCGCAAATTTACCATCGATAGAGTATTAAGTTTTCTCCAGCTAGGAGTGGATAAAGGATTGGCATTAAGCATAATCAAAGGACAGATTTCTGCTCTGTCAGTGTGGTTTCAGCGGCCGCTGGCCACCCACTCGCTGGTTAAGACCTTCCTTCAAGGGGTCTTACGTATTAAACCTCCAGTTAAATCCCCGCTTTGCCCGTGGGATTTAAACCTTGTTCTGTCAAGTTTACAGAAACAACCGTTTGAGCCGTTGGCTGAAATTCCTTTGGTTTTACTGACAAGAAAGTTAGTATTTTTGGTCGCCATAGTTTCCGCAAGAAGAGTATCGGAACTGGCGGCCTTATCCTGTAAGGAACCATATCTTATTTTTCATAAGGACAGGGTCGTTCTCCGCCCTCATCCTTCCTTCCTACCGAAGGTTGTATCCAGTTTTCATTTGAACCAGGATTTGGTATTACCATCCTTCTTCCCTAAACCTACTTCCAGAAAGGAAGGGTTGCTGCATACCTTGGATATCGTCAGGGCCATGAAGGCCTATCTTAAAGCTACAAAGAAGATCCGGAAAACAGATGTGCTGTTCGTATTACCGGATGGGCCCAAGAAGGGGCAGGCAGCTGCAAAGTCCACCATTTCTAGGTGGATTAAGCAATTAATCACTCAGGCCTACGGCTTGAAAGGGTTGCCTCCTCCAGTATCATTAAGGGCTCATTCTACTAGGGCCATGGGCGCCTCCTGGGCAGCACACCACCAGATCTCTATGGCTCAAGTTTGCAAGGCGGCAACCTGGTCTTCTGTCCACACGTTTACAAAGTTCTACCAGTTGGACGTAAGAAGGAATTCTGATACAGCCTTTGGGCAGGCAGTGCTGCAGGCTGCAGTTTGAGACCCTCGGAATCCGGGGGCTCCTCTTTTTTGAGTTAAATTTAAAATTTAAGATTATTTTTCTCAACTAAGTTGGATTTATTATGATTTGAGTATTCTCTAAATTAAATCCTTTTGTCTTGGAGATGTTCTCCCTCCCCTCATTGTGAGCATTGCTTTGGGACATCCCATATAGTAATGAATATGCCGCTCTGTGTCCCGTGATGTACGATAAAGAAAAAGGGATTTTTAATACAGCTTACCTGTAAAATCCTTTTCTTGGAGTACATCACGGGACACAGAGCTCCCACCCCTCTTTTTGGGGACCATTTTGGGAAGCATACTGCTTGCTACAAAACTGAGGTACTCCTCCTATGGGAGGGGGTTATATAGGGAGGGGCATTTCCTGTTTGAGATTGCCAGTGTCAACACCTGAAGGTACTCCATATAACCCATATAGTAATGAATATGCCGCTCTGTGTCCCGTGATGTACTCCAAGAAAAGGATTTTACAGGTAAGCTGTATTAAAAATCCCTTTTTTTAATAAGTCACTTCTGTTGCTTCCAATACACTGCATTAGTTTAAAGAGACGTTTCGCCCATTTTTTGGCCAAATTTGTATTTTATTTTCTCACTACCTTTTTCCATTTAATACTTGAAGCCCTTACCGTCCGGCCACCTAGGCGATTACGTTACAAGGCGATTCCCATGTAATCACCAATTAGGCTTAATTTCCACTGGCGTTTTTACAGCCACTTGTGTTAGCCTTTTTTACAGCTTAAAAACGCCTGTCCATGTTTATTTTGTAAAAAAAAAATATATATTTTTTTTATGAGCTGGAGCTTTAAAAATGCCGCGGTAGCGTTTTTGAGCGTTTTCGCGCGTTTTTGAGCGTTTTTTAATGTCTGGCGTTTTTACAGCTCTACTCTGGAGCTTCAGAACGCCCTGGTCCTGCGTTTTGTTTACAGCTCAAAAACGCCTATGCCATTTGCAGCTCAAAAACGCCTATGTGGGCATGATGCCATAGAACAACATGGACAGGCGTTTTTAAGCTGTAAAAAATGCTCAGAAAAGTGGCTGTAAAAACGTCCATGGAAATGAAGCCTTACTGTATTCAGTGCTGCGCCGGGACAATATTACGCAGGCGCATAATCGAGAGGTGCATGCTGGATAGCCGGCTGCACCAAAAGAGTAGCGGGCTTCAGATGTCCACAACTGCAATAAACCCTGCCTGCGGTATGATTTGAACAATTTAAGACAAACAAGTAGGAAAACGCTGTTTACTCCCCCTTGCCAAGAGCCCCCATAGCAAGCTGCTTGCTATGGGGGCACTCATACGTGCTCACTCCTGAGTTGGCTCTCTGTGTTCATAAGACATCAGCCCTGCTCCTGCCTCACTGGCTGTGATTGACAATCGCTGCTGCATCTCAGCCAATGAGAAGGGAGAGACCCACAAAAGTCTCAGCTCTTGTGCATGTCTCAATAGGGCTTAGATAAGAATTAGGGGGGCTAAGGAGGGAGCTGAACACTGAAGTTTTTTTTTTTTAAACTTTAGCCTTTAATTGTAATCTAGCCATACACCAGTAGAATTTTGTTAGTACACAGAAAGCAAACAGTCACTGAATTCCCAGGTTACCACGGATCACCGGCGTCCGTTCCTGTAGTTGTCAGCCTCTAGCACAGTCTCTACAAAGCCTCCAAAGGAGGAAATTGAAACCGCTCACCAAATTAAAAGCCTCAAAACGAGTTCTCAAATCATCCAACAAACGGACTGCTCCATTACATACAGTATGGATGTATAGCGTACCGGTAGTCTCTCTGTTGGACAATGCAATAAATCTTTGAGGTTTTCAATTTGGTGAGCGGTACCCTGTCCCCACTTCCGTTGGACCTTTCTGCAGCGAGGTACATCAGAAGTTCGGCCCCCCCTCCTGCTGCTGGACCAGTGGGACCCTGCATGTGGGATCCGGCCCTGAAGCCGTGAGGCTTCACTGCCAGGTTCCCTTACTGGCAATGGCGGCAGCAGCACCCAATGGAAACATAGGCTGCGGTGCCGATATCGATGGATTCTAGGACAGGCAAGTGTTCTAATATTAAAATTCAGCAGCTACAGTGTGTGCATTTTTGGAGGGGGAGGCCGGAACACCTCTTTAACCACTTCAGCCCCAGACCATTTGGGTGGTCAAAGACCAGGCCACTTTTTGCGATTCGGCACTGTGTCGCTTTAACTGACAATTGCGCGGTCGTGCGACGTGGCACCCAAACAAAACTGATGTCCTTTTTTCCCCCACAAATAGAGCTTTCTTTTGGTGGTATTTGATCACCTCTGTGGTCTTTATTTTTTGCGCTATAAACAAAAATAGAGCGACAATTTTGAAAACAAAATGCAATATTTTTTACTTTTTGCTATAATAAATAGCCCCAAAAATGTATAAAAAAAATAAATAAAAATTTTACTCAGTTTAGGCCGAAACGTATTCTTCTACATTTTTTTTGGCAAAAAAAATCGCAATAAGCGTCTGATTGGTTTGCGCAAAAGTTATAGCGTTTACAAAATAGGTGATAGTTTTATGGCATTTTTATTATTATTATTATTTTTACTAGTAATGGTGGTGATCAGTGATTTTTTTGTGACTGCGACATTATGGCGGACACATCGGACACACATTTTTGGGACAATTGTCATTTTCACAGCGATCGGTGCTATAAAAATGCACTGGTTACTGTGAAAATGACACTGGCTGTGAAGGGGTTAACCACTAGGTGGCGCTGTAGGTGTTCCCTGCCTTGTGTTTCTAAGAGCAGAGATCAGTGTCATTCTCACTAGGCAGAGCAAGGAGGTGCTTGTTTACACAAGCATTTCCCCGCTCTATACCTCCGTGAGACCCCCGCGACGATCGAGTTCCGTGGGACCCGCGGTCCGACTCACGAGGAAGGCGGCAGGCATTTAAAGGGCCATGTACAGGTACGTGATGATGCCTGTCCGTGCAATTCTGCCGATGTGTATATATACAGTGGGCGGTCCTTAACCTCCCTGGCGGTAAACCCGAGCGTGACTCGGGGTTGGTTTTCAATGTTAGGATCGGTATCCCCGAGTCACGCTCGGGGTGGACGTGCAGCGGCGCGGCTTACCTTTTGCTGGATCCACAGGCAAGTTACTCACCTTGTCCCTGGATCCAGCGATGCCACCCCGCTGCGTGAGCGAGCGGGACCTCCTCGCTCGATTCACAGTCTCCCCGTGTGCCACCGATCTCCGTTCCCTGCTACGTTATGACGCACGGGAGCGGAGAACGGCGCCAAATTCAAAAAAGTAAACAAACACTTTACATACAGTATACTGTAATCTTATAGATTACAGTACTGTATGTAAAAAATGCACACCCCCCTTGTCCCTAGTGGTCTGCCCAGTGCCCTACATGTACTTTTATAAAAATAAAAAATTTCATTTCTGCCTAAAAACTGTAGATTGTCCAAAAGTGTCCCTTTATGTCAAAAATGGTTTTAGATCAGCTAGAAAACAGCGATAATAAATTATAATCACTTGCAGAAATGTGCGATAGCGATTTGTGGGGAAATTCGTCATAAAAAAAAAAAAAATGACAGCGACAATTCTGCAACTGAGCACATTTCAGTGATTTTGAGTTGATTACATTATTGAATAATTTTTATTATAATTATATTATTATTTGTTATAATTTATTATATTATAATTTATAATTTTGTTTTAAAAAAAATCATACCCGGGATGCCTACAAGACTCTTGCTTGGTCAGATTTAAGTGAGTTATTTCTAAAAATTACAGGCCTACAGTATAAAACGCCAATTTCCTTGCAAAATAATTGTACCGCTTTTGGTACGTAATTCCAGACAGAATCATACCGCCAGGGAGGTTAATGCGGGGGTTCACCCTAAAAAAAAAATGTCTTTATCTACCATCCAAACGAGTATACTAGCGTCAGCTACAGTATGCCTTTGTTTTTTTTTTTTGCGCTGTACTTACGGTTTAATCCGTAACTTTCGTTTCAGACTCCGGCGGGGAAATGGGCGTTCCTATGAAGAGGGGAACATGATTGACGGCCGGCTATGGCGCGTCACACGTTCCGAAAAAAGCCGAAATAGGACGCGGACATATACGGCGCCTGCGCAGTCAGCTCCTAGTCTGTGCGCAGACGCCGTATAGCGCCGTGAAGAGCCGAGTCCTATTTTCGGAACGTGTGACGCGCCATAGCCGGCCGTCAATCATGTTCCCCTCTTCATAGGAACATAGCAACGCCTTTCCCTGCGGGAGTCTGAAACAAAAGTTACAGATTAAACCTTAAGTACAGTGCAAAAAAAAGGCATACTGTAGCTGACGCTAGTATGCTCGTTTGGATGGTATATAGTTGTGTTTTTCGGTGAACCTCCACTTTAAGCGGTTAAAGCGGTATTAGATTCAGAATACTTTATTAATCCCAAAGGGAAATTGGTGTGTCTTAAACCAAAAATGTATTGTATTGCAGCTTACCGATCATTGGATGTGATGGCTGTATCTGTTTTCTTTTCTTTGGCTTCCCATCTGGCCAGTAATACACCTCCTGCATTAGATTGCCCATTATGTGGATGAAGAGGCACAGCAGCATTGTTAGTCTGGGGGGGGGCGGGGGGGTTAAACTTCATTTCAAAGCGGGCCACATCAGCCTTATCTCTCGCCCCCTTGCATCAGATGTTAAGAGCCCCTCATTAGAAGTCAAGAGTCACCCACCCTCCCTTGCACCACAATGCACCCTCTACCTTGTGCTGCTGCCAGGATGAAGCTGCAGGTGGATCTGGGAAGAAAATGCAGGGTCTGGAGGAGGACCAGAGGAGGGCTGGAGTCTGCTGAATACTGAGACCAGGGAAGGCAGAGACAATGTGGTGCTGTGGCTGCACAGGGAGGTGCAGAATCTGTAGGAGGAGTTCTGTCCCCCTCTCTGCTGTGGACTCCTGAGAAGGGGGGTGGATTGGTGCAACTTTCTGCAGCACAGAGAAATGTAGTATCTGGCAAAGAAGTTGTGTTCTCCTCTCTGCTTCAGGCCCCCCAATGCCTCGGTGTGAAAGAGCCGACTACAAATTCTTGCGGGAGAATCAGCAGGGTTTATGGGAACAGCTGAGGGCAGGAAGCTCTATACCAGGGGTCTCCAAACTTTCTAAACAAAGGGCCAGTTTTATTGTCCTTGAGAATTTAGGCGGGCCGGACAGTGGCCAGCAGCAGAGTCAATTTTCCTGTAATCAGTGGGCATAAACATTATAAGTACATTTGGTATTAGGGGGAGGAATAATGGTTGGCATCATTGGGAGTAATAGTGTCCCATCGTTGGCATCATTGGGAGGAATAGTGTCCCATTGTTGGCATCATTGGGAGGAATAGTGTCCCATCGTTGGCATCATTGGGAGGAATAGTGTCCCATTGTTGGCATCATTGGGAGGAATAGTGTCCCATCGTTGGGAGAAATAGTGTCCCATTGTTGGTATCATTGGGAGGAATAGTGTCCCATCGTTGGCATCATTGGGAGGAATAGTTTGCCTTTACTGAAGTCAGTAGGAGGAATGGTCCCTTTGTTGGTGTCAGTTGGCAGAAAAGCGTTCATATTAGTGAGAAGAATAGAGCCCCAAGGGCCGGATAAAGGTTAGCAAAGGGCCACAGTTTGGAGACCACTGCTCTATACAAAGCACTAAGATGCTGACAGCCCTTGTGGCCGTTCACATGTACTTGTGGATGATAGTCCCTGGATGCAAAATGCCCCACTATCTGACCTTCCTGTCCCAAAACACTTACCTGGCTCCTGTTACTACCCCAGTACCCTTCCCTCACATTCTGCTTTCACATGAGAAGCTGGGGGCAGCGCCAATGTGGACTGCCAGAAGAGGAAGTGACCTTACTGTGCAATATTGTTGCACTGAGGAAGCAAGTATAACCCTTCCCCCCCCCCTTTTTTTTTTTTAATAAAGACTACTATCACTTTAATAGTACCAGGAAGTGTATGAAAAAAATAAGACTTTACAAGTGGACAGTGCTAATTTTATACTGCTTTCAGAATGTGTTTTATATATATATATATATATATATATATATATATATATATAATATTATTATTTGGTTATTTCGTTTAAATCCCTTTCAATAAATTCAGTATTTTTTATTTTATTTGTGTACATTCTCTATATTATATGTGTGTGTGTGTGTGTGTGTGTGTGTGTGTGTGTGTGTGTATGTATGTATGTATGTATGTATGTATGTGTGTATATATATATATATATATATATATATATATATATACACACACACACACACACACACACACACACACACACACACACACACACACACACACACACACATACTGTGGTGTGAATTTTTTTTTATTATTATCCAGGAATGCTACATTTTGCTCATTACACCATGCAGTGGTGATTGCATTTTACTGTGCCTTTTCCATCATTCAAGGTCCTGTTGTGAACCGACCCAGTATAGTTTTCTCTGTGGAGCTAGGAGAAAAAAAATATACCTTAGGGCTCTTTCACACGGAGCGGATCCGTATTGATCCGCCCCGTGTGTGTCCGTCTGCTCAGCGGGGATCATCCGTAAATCCCCGCTGAGCTGTCGGCGGACAGGGCAGTCCCCGCACACTGTGCAGAGACCGCCCTGTCTTTCCTCCGCTCTCCCCTATGGGGAATCGGATGAATACAGACCGCGTGTGTCTGTATTCATCCGTTCCGCCAGACGGAAGAAAAATAGGGTTTTCTTCCGTCTGAAAAAGCAGATCTTTGCGGAGGCGGATCTTTACAGACGTTAGCGGATGCTCATCCGCTAACGTCCACAATCCCATAGGGATGCATTGTGAGTCCATAAACGGACTTGTAAAAAACGGACCGTTCGTCCGCCCGTGTGAAAGGGCCCTTACAAATAATGAGGTGGGATGCGCTGGGACTCACTTGGTTCATGTGGATGAACAATTGTGACATAATCTTGTGTAAATAAAACCAGAAATTTTGAACTTTCATCCGATCAACCAAAACATCTGGTATGGGAGATGTGGGAAAAGGTACCATTCCTGCCTTTCTTTTGTTTCAATTCAGGCAACACTGTCAGCACATTGTGTATTGAACCTCCTTCTAGCTTGAGGGCCCTTTCACACTGATGTGTTTTTGCTGCATTTTTAATTTGCTAAAAATTGAAAGCGAAACATTCCCCCTTAAATCCAATTGGACTTATAGCACCACTGCAGCAACTTTGGTGCGCTTTTCAAAACTGCACCAAAAACGCAGCTCCCTATTGAAATTAATAGAAAAGAGATTTCCAAGCTCAAACTTGCCAACCAGCCAGCGATCAACCAAACTGACCTGTCTTAACAATATGCATTGAAAGACGGGTTTAGTCTCCACACATTTCCAAATACATGCGTAAGCTACAGAGCACCGTCGGGGCACCCCGTTTTATGTAGTCCTAACTCTGACTTCTGAGTCTCTGCAATAAGAGCACATGCATTTTAATGTATAGGTGAGGACAAGTGGACCTAGAAGGAACCCACCCCTCCTTAAAAGTAGAGGGGCACACTGAACACCCAGCATATAGCACAATGGCAGAAAAGATGTCAAAGATCGCAACTGGAAAATGCACCGGAAAGGCATAAAAAATGCGCTATTTTTAGCGTTGTAGCGCCTGCAAAGGGATCCAGTGTGAGAAGGGTCTAAGATACAAGTTAGATTTCAGGCATCCCTTGCAAAAAAATCTCATTTTTTGAGAGATACTTTTAAGAGAAACCCATCTACAAGGGTTGAAGGCCCAGCAGATTTCCTCATTAGTGCCCTGTAGCTCCACACCTAACAGTTAATTATGAAACTACTCCCATTAGACCTACTCAGAACACAGAAACACATGGATTACTTCAAAATAACAAAAGGTAGAAATCTTCAACAAACGTTGTTATAATCCTTGCAATGTACACACATCACCCAGAGGGGAATGTTTTTTTCTCAACAAAATAGTAGCTACGCTTTAAAAAAAAAAACTGTCAATTCTTTAATTTTGCCACATGGTGGTGCTGTTGTGTACATTTTGTCCATAGCTGACTCTACTACACAGACACACATTTTCTATAGTCACATTTATTGAGCAAAGCACCTGGAAGATTCACCTGCAGTCACCCCTTTACAAATTTACCCCAAAATGTTTCCCTTTTTGGTTTGTAGTAGCTGAACTGGACTGTATTTTTTTTGATTACCTGTAGATTTGGATGGGATCAGACTTGTAGAAAAGTAAGCAACACGGGCAGTATCCAGAAGCTGTGGCTGATAAAAATCAAAAGGGCCATTGAGACAAGAAAGCATGATCAGTAAAAAAAAATATATATATACACATACATACATATAAAAAACCACATCGTAACCGACACCTGTGTATACGGTATATTTTCTACCTGCGGTTTCTTGTTATTACTCAAGGCGTTAATTGTTCATTGTGTGGTTATTATAGAGTTAACAGAGTATAAGGCCCCATGCACACTGTACATTCTAAAGACACCATTAGTGTTCGCTGTAGAATGCTGTGTTAAAAATGTGCGCTTTGCTGCATGTTTTTTTAGCGTTTTTTCCACCCCGCAAAAGTATACTCCCCGCTTGAGGCCAAAAAACGCTCATAAGCGCTGGAAAGTAGCATTTTTACAGCTGAAAAACTCCTCTTCAAACACAATAGTTCTGAGTTTTTCCAGCCTGAAAACGCCCCTGCCAAAAACCTGCTAATAAAAGCCTGTGTGTGCATGGACACATGGGATAACATGTCGGAGAAGTTTATTGGCTGCAAAAAAAAAAAGAACGCCCGATGCCCAAAACGGCAGCCGTAAGAACGCTTAGTGTGCATGAGGCCGTTAGGTTCTTTGTTCATGTATGGACACCTCCATTGATGGTAATATTGGAGAACATTGTCTGGAGGAGGGGTTAAACCACACACACTATCTGACTCCTCTCCTAGCAGTCTACTCTACACTGCGAGTGAGTCATCCAGTTTATATACATAAATGTGTAGCGCTTAAGAATAGTGAATATAATGGCAGGGACAGCCGTTCACTTTGGGCCACGCCTCCCCTATCCACCACCGCCGCCCTCCCTATCCATGTGACCGGGCCCCTTTCAGGACACCAGGTGCATGAATTCCTATGGCGGGGGGGGGGGGGGGTATTTAAAGCACCCGATTAGAGCCAGAGGCTACAATAGGCTTTAAAATAGGGTGGGCTTGGGACGCAGAGCATTACGTCTGGAGCCCACTTAGGTGTGTTGCAACAGCGAATGAATTTTACTTGTTGCAACACTGATCCTCCTCACGGCCCCTGAAGCAGGTCTGATACCCTTCACACGATTGGCTGAAAGGACAGGAGATTCTATTGGATGCCTAGGAGGGGGGGAGTAGACGCACAGCAGAAGCGAGGAGGAGAATACATAGGAGCTGCAGCCTGATGTCTGCCATTGCCCCGATCCTCGCTGCTGCCTGATGTCCCTGCCACTGCCCCCTGATGCCCCTGACGCTGCCCGATGTGCCCGCCTTGTAGATTGGGTAAGTGCCGGTGGACTGGTGGACAACAAGTGGGGGGTCGGGGGTTTTTGAGGTTCCAAGCACAAGGGGTTATTTACGAAGGGCAAATACACTTTGCCAGTTCAAGTACAGTCGCTGTAGATCTGAGGGGGACATGCAAGGAAATAAAAAAAACAGCATTTTTTCTTGCACATGATTGAATTTTAAAATCAGCAGAGCTTCCCCTCAGATCTACAGCGACTGCACTTTCAAGTGCACTTGTAGTGCGGAGTGGATTTCCCTTTAGTAAATCAACCCCTGTGTCGCAATATAAACCTAAGTCGATTGTGCATTGTTGGTTCACTTACCTTTTCCTTCGATTTTCCTTCTAAATGTTTTTTTTCTTTGTCTGAATTTCTCACTTCCTGTTCCTCCTCAGTAAGCTGTTCTGGCTGTCTAACCCCCCAGCCAGAACATCTCGGATGATGGGGGCAAGCTTACTGAGGAGAAACCGGAAGTGAGAAATTCAGACAAAGAAAAAAACATTTAGAAGGGAAATTGAAGGAAAAGGTAAGTGAACCAACAATGCACTAGCTTAAAGGAACCTTTTTGAAAAATAAAAAACAAACCTTTACAACCCCTTTAAGTTCTCTGACACCAATTATTTTTTGTTTAATATATTTTTTATTGATAGAAATAGACAATACAATAAAAGTAAGTCAACTCTCCAAATAGGCATCAATACAGAGTAGTAAATTGGAAAGTATACCAAATGATGCATCATAGAGAACACAAGCATTTCAATTTGTCTATAATTGAAGAAAAAGAAAAAAGAAAAGAGGATAGGAAAAAGATGGAGAAAAAGAGATTAGAGGGATGTAGGATGGGTAAGCAGGGAAGGGTAGGGGAGGGCGGGGAGGGAGAGCTGGGTCACATGGCAATCGTATCAAGCATATCACTAATCGGACTTATTTAGTAAGATATCAAGAGTAATGGGAAATCATGTCAGGGAGTGGGATAAAGGGTCACAATTTGGTGAAAGACCTCCTCATGTCTCTGACACCAATTAAATCACTATTGGGGACACTCCTTCACTGCCACCACCACTAAAAAGTGGTCCAAAACCCCTTAATATGGAGATCACAAGCAGTTTTTTGCAATATTAAGCAGATGGTAGCCGGCAAGTGTATCTCTCCAACAGCCCCAAGGTTATTTCTCTTAACTTTAAAGCGGAGCTCCACCCTAAAGTGGAACTCCCGCTGATCGGAACCCTCCCCCCTCCGGTGACATTTGACACCTTTCAGGGGGGGAGGGGGGTGTCTAAAGACAGGTATTTGCACCAACTTCCGGCCACACAGTCTCGGGCAGACTGCGGGCATGACGTCACCTCCCGTCCGCCCCCTGTTGTGTTCTGGGTACACAGCAGGAGCCAATCGGCAGGCGTAGCGCGACTCGCGCATGCGCCGTAGGGAACCGGGCAGTGAAGCCGGAGCGCTGGCTTTTAATATTTTTTTTTCTCAGCGGAGCTCCGCTTTAATGAATGTTCATATTTACATGGCTAGTCTGGTTAAAAAAAGACACAAGCCCATCCAGGTCAACCAATAAACAATGTTCTATGTAATAAAATGCCATACATGGTGTAACCCCATAAAACAAATTCAAGTTTATTGCAAAAATAAGGTACTCCCAAAGCAGCAGAGGAATTAAAGCTCTAGCAACGTCTGATATCTAGTATGCACCATGGGGAAAAATTTGCATATGGGCTGTGAAACTAGTGTGGTTATGCAGCAATCAGTATAATTAAAGGGGTTGTAAAGGCACACGTTTTTTTTTCACCTTAATGCATTAAGGTGAAAAAACATCAGAGGATTAGTGGCCCCCCCCTCCAGCCCCTCCATTTACTTTAACGTTTACTTACCTGACCCCTCAAAAATCTCGCACCGTGAACGCGCTGGCTTCTCGGCCGGGCTTCTCGGCTCATTCATTGGTTGATTGAAAGCAGCGCAGCCATTGGCTCATGCTGCTGTCAATCACATCCAATGACGTGCCGCGTCGGGGCGGGACCGAGTGATGCAGTCTGCGGCTATATCACGGGAGCGAGCCCGCAAGAACTAACCCCTATGGGAGAGCACTCGCGTGAAGGGGGTTAGTTATTGCGAGGAGGAGCCGAGACAGCCGCCGAGAGACCCCAGAAGACCGGGTTCGGGGCTACTCTGTGCAAAACGAGCTGCACAGTGGAGGTAAGTATAACATGTTTGTTATTTAAAAAATAAAAATAAATGACCTTTAATGTTTTAATGCCCAGTAAATGTTTTAACAAGATTTTACACTGTTGCAGTTTTTTTTTATTCTTTTGGGTGAGAGTGGAAATTAGGACTTCTAATGTCAGAATTGAGGATTATTACAAACAAGCACTGTTGTGCTTCTTTCACACAGGCAGGGGACTTTTCCGCCTCTCTAAAAAAAAGGATCTGCGGTGGATTTTACATTGAAATTTCAATATTTTATTACGGCTACTTATATAGCACCTTAAATTTATGCATATATTGTACATTTACAATAAAAGTGGGCCGCCATGCCCTTAAACTGCAAGTTCGGACTGATGTGGACTCAAATAGTTCATCTTATTGAGTCTAGTCGCCCCCCATATCACAAGAAGTCATTAGCTAGTTTTTCAAGGACCGTTTTAGTTGGGAGTTGAAAGCCAAGAAAGTAAAATTGTTCTCCCTGAGGTCGTAGCTCATCCAGTTGTAGACTAGGGCCCGGCTTCAGAAAGGAGTTACGTCGGCGTATCTCCAGATACGCCGTCGTAATTTCGAATGCGGGCTGTCGCATCTCGCCGTCTGATTCATAGAATCCGATACGCCTCAATGTTGCCTAGTTACAAGCGGCGTGAGTCTCCTACGCCGTCGTATCTTAGGGTGAAATATTTACGCTGACCGCTAGGGGCGCTTCCCAAGACTTCCGCGTCGCATATGCAAATTAGGTAGATACGCCGATTCAGAAACGTACGTCCAGCGCATTTTTTTACGTCGTTAACGTAAGGCTTTTTCCAGCGTAAAGTTACCCCTGCTCTTTGAGGCGTAGCCAATGTTAAGTATGGATGTCGGGCCAGCGTCGAATTTTGTGTCGTTTGCGTAAGTCGTTCGCCAATAGGGCTGTGCGTAAGTTACGTTCATGTCGAAAGCATTGACTATTGCGACGTAATTTGGAGCATGCGCACTGGGATACGTTCACGGACGGCGCATGCGCCGTTCGTTAGAAACGTAATTTACGTGGGGTCACACATATTTTACATAAAACATGCCCACATCTTCAACATTTGAATTTGGCGGGCTTACGCCGGCCCTTATACGCTACGCCGCCGTAACTTCGGGCGCATAATCTTTCTGAATACCATACGCGCCTCACAAAGTTACGGTGGCGTAGCGTATAGGAGATACGCTACGCCCGCCTAAAGATACACATTTGTATCTGAATCTGGGTCTAGGTGTTTTAGTAGTTTGGATGTAAACAGGAACAAAGAGTTGGGTTTTGGGTTGTTCAGACTGGTGAGGTCCATTGAGGGCTTGTTACATATGGGGGTGACTGGTGCATGTCACCCCCAGAAGGAGGATGCCAGTAGATAGGGAGAGGTTGAAGATGTAAATTAGAGAGTCATAGAATAAAGTAGTGTGGGAATATGTTCCAGGAGGCAGGTGGTGTGGTGGGCATCCTGCTGCCTCCTCTGAAGTGCCAGGATCCAAAGAGAGGAGAGTATCAAATGTGGCGATAGAGATGGTATGTTAATTGGTGGTAGAGATGACTGAACAGTGGCGAGATTATCACAAATTGCATCCATCTTGTTTTTTAAATGGCTGGCAGTGAATGAGTTGGTGGGAGTTGGCTATAGGGCAGGGGTGTCCAACCAGTGGCCCGCGGAGCCCTCTGATGTGGCCCGCGACCTCCTGCTCTGGGATGGAATAGAATAGAATAGAATACTGTTATTAAAGGTAAGTTTATTACTAAAATCGCAGTGTGTGTGTGTGTGTGTGTGTATGTATATATATATATATATATATATATATATATATATATATATATATATATATATATATATATAGGAATATCTGTTCTGCAGTGGTTACTGGGCTGCTTTCAAACTGATCCGCAGGTGCAGAGAAGTGCCCCTGTGGGTTACCTGCACTGAGCCATTGACTTCTGTTACCTGCGAGTTTGGTGTGCTGAGAGTAGAGTGGGCTCTATAGAGCCGAGTGGGCAGCCATCCACCCGCTCCACTCATTGTGGCCCGTTACCAGTTACCAAGTCGTTTAAGTGGCCCTTGCTCTTCAAAAGGTTGGGCACCCCTGCTATAGGGGATGAAGAAAGGGTAAAATATCATTAACATGGACTGAGTGAAAGGGTGTTAATGAGAGCGATGGAATAAGTCTATTTGGCAGCATAGAGAGAGTTATTATTTTTTAGGAAAGCAAAATTTTATACACGATAAACACAAATTCAAGACCACTATAACCTCTTTTGGCGTTGAGCCTATTTATGCAGATCATTATATCTAACCTATAGGAGCAATTAGGCCCAAAACTGGGGCATTTGAAAAACTATAAATGAGATATTTAAAGATTAGCCTTTATAAAAAAAAAAAAAATCTTACTCACCTGCTCTGTACAATGGTTTTGCAGAGAGCAGCCCTGATACTCCTCCTCTTGGGTTCCCTGTGGTGCTAGTGGCTCCTCCCCCTTGATCAGTGCCCAAATAGCAAGCCACTTGCTTTGGGGGCATTGGTGCATGCTTGCTCACAAGCTCTGCTCTATGCACCAATAAGATCCAGAGCTGTGGCTTGGCCCTGCCCCCTGCTCTCTCCTCATTGGCTCACTAGGTGCAATTGACAGCAGTGGGTGCCAATGGCTCAGGCTGCTGGCTCAGCCAATGAGGAGAGCGAATCAGCCAAGGCTCTCGTGCACATCACTGGATTGGGAGGGGGCTCAGTTGAGTATAAGGGGGGCTGTGGGGAAGCGGCACACAAGCAGGTTTTTTTACCTTTTTATGTATAGAATGTATGAAGGTAAAAACCTTCAGTCTTTATAACCATTCTAAGGGTATAATAATTCACCATATAAAACGTTTTTTCTTTCTGCTCATACGATCAGCCTGTTCCTGTTTTTTTGAAGTAGCCATTACACTAACAGGACATTTGTGTCTAAAAGCCTCTTGTGTTCACAGCTGTGATATGTTTCTCTGATCTGTTGTTAAAAGCCCAAATAACCCTTGTACAGAGCTGTCACAGCCATATCTCACCCTTCCTCATTATTAATAGAACAGAACTACTGTCGGGAGACATTTTACCTGCAATTATCTTGGTTTCAGTTTAGAATATGTACAAGACCCAGGGGGCTTCGAACATCAGAAGTCGGGAGGATGTTGCTGACAAATGTTTATTCAATGCCATTAAGAGGCAGTATAATTAAGGTAAACCAATGATTTGGAGCAGAGAAGAAGCACTATTCCTGGGCTGAGTCATAATACAAATGAATCCAATTCAGTCCGAAGCACACAAAGCAAAGACTTCTAGTGGTGTGTGACGCTATTGTGGTCTTCATTCTTTAATTGCATGTTTTATGAAGCTTATGGCCATATTTTTTTAAAGCGGCGAATGATCATGCACTGCTCTTTTGTCGTCAAGGCCCCGCCAAATCTTGTTCTCCAATACACTATACAGAAAATCGTCCGAGACCAATTTCGAAAAACAAACATTCAACCGTGAGAGAATTTATTGACCGATAAATCGTACATTGGATATACAGTCATGGTCAAAATTGTTGGCACCCCAGAATTTTTTCCAGAAAATCAAGTATTTCTCTCAGAAAAGTATTGCAGGAACACATGTTTTGCTATACACATGTTTATTCCCTTTGTGTGTATTGGAACAAAACAGAAAATGGAGGAGAAAAAGCAAATTGGACATAATGTCACATAAAACTCCAAAAATGGGCTGGTCAAAATTCTTGGCACCCTTAAAGGGGTTGTAAAGGTAAAACATTTTTTCCCTAAATAGCTTCCTTTACCTTAGTGCAGTCCTCCTTCACTCACCTCATCCTTCCATTTTGCTTTTAAATGTCCTTATTTCTTCTGAGAAATCCTCACTTCCTGTTCTTCTGTCTGTAACTACACACAGTAATGCAAGGCTTTCTCCCTGGTGTGGAGAAAGCCTCTTGAGAGGGGAGGAGGCGAGCAGGAGAGTCAGGACGCTCTCTACTTTTCAGATAGAGAAAGGAGCTGTGTGTTAGTGGGCGTCTTGACTATCCAGGACGCCCACTAACACACAGCTCCTTTCTCTATCTGCAAAGTAGAGAGCTTCCTGACTCTCCTGCTCGCCCCCTCCCCCCTCAAGAGGCTTTCTCCACACCAGGGAGAAAGCCTCGCATTACTGTGGGGAGTTACAGACAGAAGAACAGGAAGTGAGGATTTCTCAGAAGAAATAAGGACATTTAAAAGCAAAATGGAAGGATGAGGTGAGTGAAGGAGGACTGCACTAAGGTAAAGGAAGCTATTTAGGAAATATTTTTTTACCTTTACAGCCCCTTTAACTTAATATTTGGTTGCACACCCTTTGGAAAAAATAACTGAAATCAGTCGCTTCCTATAACCACCAATTAGCTTCTTACACGTCTCACCCGGAATATTGGACCACTCTTCCTTTGCAAACTGCTCCAGGTCTCTCTTATTGGAAGGGCGCCTTTTCCCAACAGCAATTTTAAGATCACTCTACAAGTGTTCAATGGGATTTAGATCTGGCCACTTTAGAACTCTCCAGCGCTTTGTTGCCATCCATTTCTGGGTGCTTTTTGATGTAAGTTTGGGGTCATTGTGCTGCTGGAAGACCCAAGATCTCGGACGCGACCCCAGCTTTCTGACACTGTGCTCAAAAACATTCCAACGATTACCAATTTTGTGCCCATTAACTGTCCGAAAAACAAACGAACTGGCCAAATGACTGATTTTTCGCATAGTGTATGGCCAGCATTATTATGAAGCATATTTGTTGGCTGGATTCACCCACAAGTTTGCTACACACCTGGGTTTTGCATTTTTGAGTCGGAAGTCTAAAGCCTCGTGCACACAGTACGATTGTTGGCCAACCGAGCGTCTGATTTTTGTCTTCAGAACGTGTGCCTGGATCTTGTCTTGCATACTAACGTTACAGAATTGTGCCACAAACACGAAATTAGTGATGTACTACGAGGAATTTCAGCTCTTGAGCGCCACCCTTTAGGCCCCTTCTGCTAATTTCATGTTTGGTGAGCATCGATTCCGAGAATGTGTGTTTGTACTTTCGACTTTTGTGTGGCGGATTTGTGTACTGACCATCAGAAAATCTGACCAAAAACTGTTGTGCACTGAAAATTTACTAGCCTGTCATCCAACATTTATTAGCGGAAAATTAGACAACAGTTGTCAAAAGGAACGTACAAACGGTAAGATTTTAGGCCAACAATCGTATCGTGTGTATGAGGCTTAAGGCTGGCCGTACATTAAACATTTTTTTTTCTTTAGATTTGCCAAAACCATATGATATAAGGTCAAACCTAAACACTTTCAATTTGTATGCAGTCAGGAAGGCCCTTGCACTACATAGTTGAAGGTAAATCTAAAGAAAATAGAATAAGAAAATTGGTGTATGGCCAACTTAAATAATAGTCAATGTATTTACAATTCATGGATTATAATGGCCACCAGCCCTGAATTGTTGAAGATGACGAATCATTGATTTTGTTAGTGATTCCTAGAACACCTGCTGCTCTCGCACACATTTGCTGCACATTTGTGTTAACTGCTTGCCGACCAGCCGCCGCAGTTATAAGGCGGCAGGTCGGCTCTGCTGGGCGAGATCACGTAGCTACACGTCCTCTCTCCCAGCAGTGCGCGCACCCGCTCGTCCCTGATCCCGGCGCGTGCCCGGCGGGCACCCGCGATCGCTCGTTACAGCTCCCGGTCCTGTCAGGGGAGAAATGCCTGATCTTCTGTTCATACAATGTATGAACAGCGATCAGTCATTTCCCCCAGTCAGTCCCAACCCCCCTTCAGTTAGAACACACCCAGGGAACATACTTAACCTCTTCCTCGCCCCCTAGTGTTAACCCCTTCCCTGCCAGTGGCATTTTTATAGTAATCAATGCATTTTTATAGCACTGATCGCTATAAAAATGCCAATGGTCCCAAAAATGTGTCAAAAGTGTCCGCCATAGTGTCGCAGTACCGAAAAAAAATCGCTGATCGCCGCCATTACTAGTAAAAAAAAAATATTAAGAAAAATGCCATAAAACTATCCCCTATTTTGTAAACGCTATAACTTTTGCGCAAACCAATCAATAAACGCTTATTGTGATTTTTTTTTTTACGAAAAATATGTAGACGAATACGTATCGGCCTAAACTGAGGAAAAAAATATTTTTTTCATATATTTTTTGGGGGATATTTATTGTAGCGAAAGGCAAAAATATTCATTTTTTTCAAAATTGGCGCTCTATTTTTGTTTATAGCGCAAAAACTAAAAACCGCAGAGGTGATCAAATACCACCAAAAGAAAGCTCTATTTGTGGGAAAAGAAGGACGCCAATTTTGTTTGGGAGCCACGTCGCACGACCGCGCAATTTTCAGTTAAAACGACGCAGTGCCGAATCGCAAAAAGTGGCCTGCTCTTTGACCAGCAATATGGCCCGGGGGTTAAGTGGTTAATGTAAATGAGTTTTAGACTAAAATCCTTATTTGCATTTGCCCTCTGCATTAACGGCAGATCTGGAGTAGAGCTATCGTGACTGTAAATGTTTTTTTTAGGACTACCTGTTTTAATAATTATAGATTTAGCATTAGTAATTGATTGGTATAACTGATGCAGAGATGCACTGAGAAAGTCTTCCTAACGCACACTGTAAGTGCTCTTCAGATGTGCAGGGAACTAAAAAATGTATTGAACAGAGTGGTTCAATAACACAAGTGCATTGTGAAGTGTTGGTTTCAAGTCCAACTTTGGGTAGCTGTTAAAATTCACTATGCAATTCCCCCTGCAAAGATTAAAGAGAAAGTAAACTTCCCTCTAATGTTTGTACCTATAAATAAGCCTATAATAAGGTTTACCTATAGGTATTGTAAATATTTCTTAAACTTGCACCATCATGATGATGTCATTGACGCATGCGCTCTGAAGGAACGGCTGCTTGTGCTACAGGTAAGCCTATATTAAGGCTTACCTGTAGCTAACAAGGTTATCGCCTAAACCTATACGTTTAGGAGATATCCCCTGTCCCCTGCATGTGCCAATGTTATCTGGGGAAAACTGAAGAAATGGCACCTATGTGCTGTTGCTGCAGTCTCCGTGCTGCGACACATGCGCGGGAGTGATGTCATCGCGGCTCCGGCCGCGATACCCGGAAGTAACTCGGGGGCGACATGTTGGCAGCCGCAGGGGGAGACAAGGACCGCTGTGGGGGCTTCGATCCCAGGTAAGTAATATATAGTGAGCTAGTATGCTATGCATACTAGCTCATTATACCTTTGCCTTGCAGGGTTTTTTTTTCTAGTCCCCCAGTACAGTTCCCCCCCAGGTCAGACTGTCCTCCTGTATTATCCCTCCCTTTCCGCAGACCCTCTCTATACAATCTGACAGAGCTTGAGCTATTTTGCAAAGAAGAATGGACATTTCACTCTCCTAGATGTGCCAAAAGACCCAAAAAGACTTGAAGCTGTAATTGTAGCAAAAAGTGGTTATGCAGAGTATTGATTCAAGGGGGCTGAATACCAATTAATGGCACACTCTTATTTGTAAAAAAAAAAAATGAAAACCAGTTATTTTCTTTCCACTTCACAATTATGTGCCACTTTGTGTCTATCACTTAAAATCCCAATAATCGACATTTACGTTTTTGGTTGTAACATGACAAAATTTGGAAAATTTCAAGGGGTATGAATACTTTTTTCATGGCACTGTATATAAGTGTTCTCCTAAAGACAATCTGCAATGCTTTTTTTTCAGTGTATTTTTGGATACCTATTTGTTGTTAACCTGTTTATATCTTAGTTTTGAAACTAAATATTTAGATTCCCTTCTCACAAATGTGATTTCAGAGGTGACTTGAATCGCACAGTATCAATATGACTATGAAATCACACTTTTCAATCGTGCCCCTTCACATCAATGCAAGTCAACATGGTGCGATTTTGGAAAACATTTCTGTACTACTTTGGTGCTATTCAAGCACAATTTTGGCCCCATAGAATAAATTGCACTACATATATGTACTGAAAATCGGATCAAATTTGGATCTCAGTAGTGTGAACCCAACCTTAATGCATGACAAAGGATTCACATAGCACTATGGGTTTGCTAAAGAAAAGGCACAAAATAATTGCACAACTTTTTTTTTACTGAGGCATACTATAAGGAATGTGTCCCTCCTAATGAGTTATTAAGCTATTTGAACATAAGGCCTACTAAATAAAACAAAGAAGTAAACTAAATGTGATCAGGAACCTAAAGTTGCATTTGGTGGCTCAAAAATGTAAAATAATAAAATATCATATTTATAATTTATCTGGCTAAAAAAGACTAATTTATATATAGTGTGTGTGTTATATATATTTTCTTTATTATTTTTTTAGTTATTAACACTTGTCAAGTACATCCTCATCAGCACTTTAGTGTACTAAGGTCTAAGCTGTTGTAGAATGATGGATGATGTGAGTCGGACACTTGTTCTTTGTTTTCTGAATAGCATGAGTGGCTTTTGTGTATGAAGGACACTGACGATTGATTGTCTATACATGTTACAAGAAATAAATGTCCTTGGAGGTAAAGTGGATTCATGAAATGTAACTGGAAGGTTACAATGGTTTATTCAACTTTCTCTCATCTCCAGTCATCAGTTCTAAAAAAAAAAAATTCTCTGGCTCTGTAGTGCTTATTAATTACCGTATTTATCTTTGTATAGCGCGCACCGCGTATAGCGCGCACCCCCAACCTAGAAGGGAAATTTCAGGAAAGAAAAGAAAATACTTACAGTTTAAATGCCCCTCATCGGTGTCTTGCCTGGCGTCCATCAGCGGCCTTGTCCGGTCTGGCGTCCGTCTGCGGCCTTGGTGGCGTCCACCCCGCTTCTCCCGCGCTGTTTTTGTGCCGATCCCCGCTACCCGCGCTGTGTTTGAACGCCGCCGCCGACATATACCGAGCGCAGTACACTCGGCCACGCTCGGCTCCTCTCGCATAAAGGCTAGGAGGCGGCACAGGGCGTGACCGCGAGCGGAGCCGAGCCTGGCCGAGTGTACTGCGCTCGGTATATGTCAGTGGCAGCGTTCAAACACGCGGGAAGCGTGTATCGGCGTATATCGCTCTCCCACGATTTTCCCCTTATTTTAAGGGGAAAAAAGTGCGCGGTATACGCCGATAAATACGGTAAATGGAAATACATACGGTATATACACATTGTTATAGTAAAGATGAAAGTACTGTGTACAGGAGCAGTCCTGGGCTTATTTTATTGAGATTAAATTACACACAGGTGGACTCTATTTATTAATTGGGTGAATTCTGAAGGCAATTTGTTCCACTAGATTTTAGTTGGGGGAATAAAGAAAAAAGGGCTGAATACTAATGCATGCCACACTTTTCGGATATTTATTTGTAAAACATTTTGAAAACAATTATAATTTTTCTTCCACTTCACAATTATGTACCGTTTTGAATTGGTCTATCACAGAAAATCCCAATAAAATACATTTATGTTTTTGGTTGTAACATGACAAAATGTGGAAAATTTCAAGGGGTATGAATACTTTTTCAAAGCACTGTACCTAAGCCATACATGGTCGAATTTCGAAAGAATTTTCTTTTTTTAAATCAGAAAGTTTTTTGTTTTTTTTGTGATCCGATGATGCCACCATTGATTTTTAGATATTCGGCCGACCAAGTCTTCATGTTGCTACAGAAAATAATTTTCATGGACGGGAATATTCTTTTCTCTCCGGGAATTTTTCTTTTCTTGCACATGCGCATTTTTTTTCTATTGCATTTTTCGCACGATTCTCCCATCATTGATTAGAAAATCATTTGTTTTTCAAAAAATTTCCAACATTCCTCAAATTTGATTGCAGCACGGAAATCCGCTGTTGCTGCAGCCCACTAACGTTGCGAAATTCGTACGGAAATTCTTAAACGATTTTCGGAAGAAAATTCTATCGAAATTCGAACCGTGTATGGCCGGCATTTATTATAATTTCCCAATATGTCCAAATCGAAAATTATTTTCTGTAGACCGGGGGTGTCAAACTCCATTTGCTCGTAGGCCACATGAGCATTATGGTTGCCGGTTGTATCAGCACCCCACCCCTTTACATCAGATGTCAAGAGCCCCCCCCTGCCATCAGAAGTCGACCATCCCCCCCACTATCCCATACATCAGTGCACCCCCTTGCCTTGTGCTGCTGCCAGGAGGGCTGGACAGAGAAGTGGAAGATTTGGTGGATGAGTCCTGTTCTCTGTGCTGCTGACTGCTGAAACTAGGTAGGGGTGGAAACGAGGGGGGTGAGGGGCCACATGAAATTACATGGAGGGTCGGATTCGGCCCGCAGGCCTTGTGTTTGACACCTGTGCTGTAGACTTTGCCAACTTTTATTCTGCTTTGAGTAATCTATGAGCTGCTAATACTATTCAGGAAACTCTGTAACTGTGTGCAAGTCAGAAAGTCTACTTGACTAAGTAAACAGTACTTGGACACTTCTGAAAATATTATGCAGCTAAATCCGTTCTGCTACCTACATACATACATACATACATACATGTAGGGTCTTGTATATGAAACCTGCTATCAAGAACATTTGTTTCCCATGGCAATCAATCAGAAACCTTGTTTTATTTTCAAACTCTTGCAGAAAAGGCAACTGGAAGCAAAATGGTTGCTTATGGCAACAAGAATTGTACTTGATGCAAGATAAAGGTAAATTTTTCTGGACCGCCGCACTCCAAAAATGTTGCCTTTATTGTAAAGATCAAATCACAGGATACCAGCTGATGCGTTTCACACCAAAACTTAGTGCATAATCATAGCTGTGATTGAGCACTGAGTTTTGGTGCGAAACGCGTCAGATGGTATCCTGTTTGCAGTGACATGTATGCTGTGATTTGATTTTTACAATATAGGCGACATTTTTGGAGTGCAGCAGTCCAGATATTTTCCCCTTTAATTTGCATCACCATATGCATTGCCAGCACCCGTGGCTTTAGATCTGTTGAAGAGGTTCATCACGTTACATCTTCTGCCTTGAGCGGTAACTTTCCTTCTCTATCTGCCTTAAGAATTGTATTTGACATATGTTTCAGAAACCCCTAATAATTGCATACATGTCTTTGTTATATTGGATATGGATTGCACTCGGGTTAATAAATATAGCATATTCTAATCTCCCGAATGGGTGCTGCTAAGACAGTACAGGGAATGCTCTGCAGAAAATTTCTAAAAAAAAATACAGGATGTGATTAAATTTGGGTATTTAATATTCTAAAGAGGATGCCTGTCTCCTTGCATACAATGATACAAATGATGTGAGTGAAGAAGTATGTTTGATGGCAAACACATCCGTGTATAGTACATTAGTGGAACACAGCTGTGGTAGATGCATGCTGCAATTACTTGATGATGAAATGCATACTTAATTACACAGGGGTCATGTACAGTACAGGCAGTGATACTCTGCAGAGAAAAATACATCAGTGTATATGTGTGCACATTGAGGAACCCTGGAATCATGTGACTTATGTCATGGCATGTAGTAATCACCAGACAATAGGCCAAATTACAGGGCAGAGATTAGTTGTACCCACTTATGGCTTCTGTGGTTAAAAATACTACTTATGGTAATGGTACATAAAATAGATATGTTCATCACCAAGTATAGACCTGCTGTATATACTGTATGTGCAACAGGACATAACATAGTAGCCTCCATACATTTAGAGGCTAATACATTTAAATAGAAAGTGGTAGAGCGGTTCCCCATAACTATCCGTTAGCATTTGGCTTTCATTCACTGTAGAAATGATGCAAAGAATTTTGGTGTTTTTGGGTAGCTTTTGCCCTTTTCTTCCGGTTTCATTGTTTTTAGTCTGTATACGTCCACCCAAATTGATGGGTTTGACAGCTTCAGCATTTGCCTTGACCTCACAATCAACAGTATCAGCTGGGTCTAAAGGCCTCATTCACGTGGACTGAGGCCGCATACACACGGTCGGTCCATCCGATGAGAACGGTCCGAAGGATCGTTGTCATCGGTTAACAGATGAAGCTGACTGATGGTCCGATGTGCCTACACACCATCAGTTAAAAAAACGATCGTGTCAGAACGCGGTGACGTAAAACACGACGACGTGCTGAAAAAAACGAAGTTCAATGCTTCCAAGCATGCGTCGACTTGATTCTGAGCATACGTGGATTTTTAACCGATGACTGCCTACTAACCATCGGTTTTGACCTATCGGTTAGGCATCCATCGGTTAAATTTTAAAGCAAGTTCTAATTTTTTGGACCGAAGGTTAACATCGGTTTGAACCGACCGTGTGTACGCGGCCTCACTTAAAGGGTTAGTTCACTTTTTTAGAAAATAACGGAACACTGGACAGATTTTCTCTGACTTCCAATCCCAATGATCGTAGTCACCAGCACAAACGGAGAGGGTTAATCTCACAGGGACACAGACTGCAATAAAACCCCCGATTGTGATTCTCATTCCTCTTCCTTCCTTAAAAAATAAAAGTTGTTTTAGCTTTTAGATTTACTTTAGGCAAAACCCTTTAAATAATCAGCATAGACAGTATATTATTCTTCTTTTTCTTCTTAGCTCTTTTTAATTACATGAAGACTTTATGTCCTACATCATGCACTTGCGTAGGTTTCCGCGGGTGGGGGGACCCCTTGCTGCCCATATTTCAAAAACATACTAGTTCTCTAAAAACACTTCCATCTTTACCCCATTTTCTTCTGAGTTTCTTCACCCATTTTGCATGGCCAACCCAGGATAATGTAATTCCTGCATGTGTGCACAGAAAATAATGCACCCCAAAACCAAAGGTATGCCAAGAATAAACACTGAACTGTGGCATGCATGGCTTCGTGTTCATTCTGCAAGAATGTACGAAAAAGGGGGAGAGGAGGGGTTACAAACCCCGGGACTTTTAAGGTGTTCAGAGCATTAAAGTAATCAACGTATTTGGAAAAAATACAAGATTTAATAATTTAATACAAGATTAAAAAACATGAGGAAATACAACATTTATATGTTCCATTTAGAGGCTATGTGTAACGATACCACCGCTCAACATGTTTCGCTCGTTTGAGCTTCTTCAGGAGTTTCTGATGATACGTATACTATGCTAAAGGTAACAAAAAGGACAGGAATGATACCTTGTGTTGATGCTACAGGCATCATTCAGATATCAGCATTTTCAGCAGGCGATTCCCTACACCATAGGAATGATCATAGTGGCTGTTCCACCGCTTGATCGTTCTTACGGGTGGCAAAAGGGGATGCCCACCCTCCAGTGCTTCTATTGACTCACTGCTGCGATTGGTGCGTCGGAGAACGAATCCGGATGCTGGTCATAGAGATTTCCGGCAGACCAGATGGTCGCCGGAGTCTCTATGATCGTCGTAGGCTGGGCGCGATGTTATGACATCACGCCCGGCCTCTGCATTAAAAAAAACAGCGCTGTCTCGGCTGGGAAGCGGTGGTCGTTTTTTAAATTATTATTTTATTTTAATTTTAGGCTTCCCAGCCTAGTGGTGAGATGTGGGGTCTTATTGACCTCATATCTCACTGTAAAGAGGTCCTGTTATTTCATATTCCTATTACAAGGGATGTTTACATTCCTTATAATAGGAATAAATGTGATAAAAATTAAGGATAAAAATGTATTTATTTTTTAAATTGTCCCCATGTGCTCACACGCAGAAGCGATCGCATACGTAAGTCCTACCCACATATGAAAACGGTGTTCAAACCACACATGTGCGGTGTTGCTGTGAACGTTAGAGCGAGAGCAATAATTCTAGCCCTAGACCTCCTCTGTAACTCAAAACACGTAACCTATGAGGATTTTTAGGTACCGAAGTTTGGCTCCATTCCACGAGCGTGTGCAATTTTGAAGCGTGACATGTTAGGCATCTATTTACTCATCGTAACTACATCTTTCACATTATGCAAAAAAATTGCGCTAACTTTAGAGCCGGTTCACACACAGGCAGCATGACTTTGGGGGTGATCTCAAGGCGACATGAGAGGCAACTTGCAAAATGACTTCTGTATTGAAGTCAATGCAAGTCGCCCCCAAAGTCGTACAGGAACCTCTTTCTAAGTCGGAGCGACTTGCGTCGCTCCTATTAGAACGGTTCCATTGACTACTGTGGACCACGACTTGTCAGGCGGCTGAGTCGACTGACAGGTCGCCTCTGTGTGAACCGGCTCTAAGGCCCTGTACACACGATCGGACAAAACCGATGAAAACGGACTGAAGTTCAGTTTCATCGGTCCAAACCGACCGTGTGCGGGCCCCATCGGTCAGTTATCCTTCGGTCCAAAAATGTAGAACTTGCTTTAAAATTCAACCGATGGACACCTAACCGATAGGTCAAAACCGATGGTTAGTACGCAAAAGTATCGGTTCCAAACCCGTGCATGCTCAGAATCAAGTCGACGCATTCTTGGAAGCATTGAACTTAATTTTTCTCTGCACGTCGTCGTGTTTTACGTCACCGCGTTGGACTCGAACGGTTTTTGAACTGATGGTGTGTAGGCACATCAGACCATCAGTCTGCTTCATCGGTTAACCGATAAAAACGGTCCTTCGGACCGTTCTCATTGGATGGCCCGACCGTGTGTACGCGGCCTTCCTGTTTTTTTCCCCCCAAAAAACGCATTTGAAAAATTGCTGCGCAAATACAGTGCGAGATAAAAAGTTGCAATGACCGCCATTGTATTCTCTAGGGTCTCTGCTAAAAAAACATTGGTAGTGTTTGGGGGTTCTATGTAATTTTCTAGCAAAAAAATTATGATTTTTACATGTAGGAGCGAAGTGTCAGAATTGGCCTGGGCTGGAAGTGGTTAAAGGGCTAGGAATTCTCAATAACACACTTCAAAATGCTCTACAAAACCTGTAATCATTCCAGCTCAAGTCACCTTGCTCAGTCCGGCTATGGTAAATTATACAGGATTCAAAGAGAATAACCAATGCTGAAAATTATACTTTTTTTTATTTTTATTTTTTTTACGGTAGAGTGTTGAAAGGTTCGAACCTCTGTCAGATTTGTATTCTGATTTTGAATGGACTTTCTGCATTCATACAAGATTTCCTGGAAAGCGTTTGCAGCTCATGACATGTTTAGAGTCGCTCATGTGAAATAATGGCGGTAAACAATGAAGTGAGGTGTATCATAGTATGCATTAGCTGTATGTCCTGTCCATGGTGCTGAATACAACTCCTGAAGGAGAGACACAGACTGATTAATAATCCCCCAGTCTCTGTCACTTGCTATGGATACTTCAGTATAAAGCACATTGCGTTCATGTTTCTTCAATAATCCATGTTATCTTCATTTGTATCCTATAACTCGCTGAACTGCAACAATCCTAATCACACTAATTAACATGTAGTCCATAAGCTGAGGGCAGGGACGCCTGTGTATTTCTTGGAAGCACGCACACACGTTGCTGTGTGAGAGGTGTTGCCTCATCCATAGTAATGAGGAAGGAAGGAAATCATCTCGTTGTAGACTGAGGGTGGCTCTGTTGAGCTGTTGTACACGACACACGCTTTATAAGGCTTTTGTATTGAAGTTGGCAGTCGCCCAGCACCAGCTGGGACTGGACGCACGACTCGCAATCTCTCCTCAGGAATTCTGAGTACACTAGGGAAAGGATTGGGGACTTGTTCTTTTATTTCTGACAACAGTCATCCTCTTGGAGCACAGAATAATGTGATTGTCCTCTGTCCTTGTGGAAAGACGGCGTCAGGGTGGAAGTAAGGCACTTTCTTTGTCTTTGTGTTTGTGATGGCTGGGGGAGGCATGCCTGGAGATTATTTTGTAGCCCGAAACCAGGTAATGTGACTTGTCTGAACAAAGCAGAGAAGAAGCTGAGTTTCCCTGGTATGGTACACGTCTCCAGTCTTTGGATGAGATCGGATGAGCAAGGACTGAGACAAAGGGTCGCACAGGCGGTCAGGGCTATAGAAGAGTGTTTGTTACGTATGAGTCCATACTTCGGATATGTATGCTGTCATTCTGGGGTAACCTGTTCTATACAACCGGTCTAATTCTTATTTATTTTCTATACAATTCTGAATTTTATATACTGTACTATACAACCGATCCTATTCTTATTTACTGTTCTAGACAATCCTGAACGTTGTATACTGTTATATACAACCATTCAAATTCTCATTTACTGTTCTATACAGTTCCGATCGTTTAAATGCTGTTCTATACAACAATTTAAATTCCTATTTACTGTTATATAGAACAATTTCTATTTACTGTGATATCAACATTTTTTTATTCTTATTTACGATTTTTATACAGTTCCAATTTGTTAAATGCTGTTTTATACAGCAATTAAAATTCACTGTTATTGAACAATTCCAATTCCTATTTTATAAAATAATTCAAATTCCTATTTCTGTTATATCTAACAATTCCAATTCCTATTTACTGTTTTATAGAATAATTCAAATTCCTATTTCTGTTATATCTAACAATTCCCATTCCTATTTACTGTTTTATAGAATAATTCAAATTCCTATTTCTGTTATATCTAACAATTCCCATTCCTATTTACTGTTTTATAGAATAATTCAAATTCCTATTTCTGTTATATCTAACAATTCCAATTCCTATTTACTGTTCTTCACAGTTCTTATTCTTTTTATAGTGTTCCAAACAACAATCCAATTCCTATTTACAGTTATATAGAACAATTCCAGTTTCTATCTCTGTTATATCTAACAATTCCGATTCCTATTTATTGTTCTATCCAATTCTTCTTTTTCTATACTGTTCCATACAACAATTCCAGGTCCTATTTACTATTACATACAACAATCCAATTCCTATTTACTGTTGCATACAACAATCCAATTCCTATTTACTGTTATATAGAACAATTCAAATTTGTATTTACTGTTCCATACAACCATTCCATTTCTTATTTACTGTAATGTACAATTACAGTCCCTTTTTCCGGAAAGCTGATATGAGTCCCATAATATATACATTTAATGGCACCAGCAACTTAATTTTTAATATAAAACAATAAAGTGTTAACTTTTTTCTGTAGATTGTAATATCTCAGTATTGGGACCTGTGTGCGATATAATATAAAGTTTGCCTGACGCTGTGCACTGACTGGTTAGGGGGTATTGACAGTCTGAGGGATTTATGTTGAGATGCCTGATGGCGGTCGAAGGGATGGAGAAAATTGTTCTAGCACTGGCCAGCACTGTTGACTAAGCAGTTTCCAGTCAGCAAGAGAGAGGTGGAAAAGAACATGTCGTTTTCGGACGTCTTTCTGGGGAATAATGTGCCTGAACTTCATCGGTCATCTGTGCCTTATAACCTACCACAAAGCACTACCTTTCTCCATCACCTGCCAAGGTCAGTGACCATGAATGGGTACCGGAGAATCAATGGGTGTGTATGCGTTTCTAACTGCTTGCTTTATTATGGTACAGGGGTTCTGTATTATAATGAAATTAACATCCTGCTGATAAAGCTTTATAGATATTGTTATGAAATGGCCACTAAATCAGCTGGCTGGGAAGAGGTAACCCATGACATTCAGCAGGTATTGTGTATGGGAATGGTTCTTGAGAAAACCGTTTAATGCCTTGTAGATGTGTTTGTGTATCTACGACTACCGTCTCATTGTTATAATTTTTCTTTGCCAGAGGAGATCTACTCATCCCTTGCATGGCAAATTGTATTTACTGTTGCAGTAGTAGGGCTATTGGTGACTAGTCTATTAGCAGCTGATTAATGATATCTTGCAAGGCTATGTGATAGTGTTATCCTTATAATATAGTCTAATAGGTGAACAACAAGAACAAGTCTTTTTCTTTGCATTGACGTCTATGACAATTAGGTATTTTATTACCATATTGTAGTGTAGCCATTTGCCTTATGTTTAATGGTATGAAATTTGTTATTGTTCTTTAACACTTTTCAATGAATCCAAAGGCATGTACCGTATTTATCGGGGTATAGCGCGCACCCCTAATGTAGACCTTAAATTCCTGTAAAAAAAACATTTTAATACTTACAGTTTTGGTGTCTTGCCCGGCGTCCTTGTCCGGTCCGGCGTCCGTCTGCGGCCTCGGAGGTGTCCTCTTTGCTTCTCTCACGCTGTCTCTGAGTCGAATACCCGCTTCCCGCGCTGCATTTGAACGTCACCGACATATACCGAGCGCAGTACGCTTGGCCACGCTCGGCTTCTCATGCATAAACGTCACAGAGCGTGACCACGAGCGAAGCTGAGCCTGGCCGAATGTACCCGAGTGTACTGCGCTCGGTATATGGCGGCGTTCAAACTGAGCACGGGAAGTGGGTATCGGCGTATATCGCGCACCCACGATTTTCCCCTTATTTTAAGGGGAAAAAAGTGCGTGGTATATGCCGATAAATACGGTAATAATGTCAAATGTAGATTTTCTTTATACATGTAATACAGGACACATGAATAACATGTGAACAACAGCCATTTAAAATGTATGACTCGTCAGTCAAAACTTAAACAGTCACTGTTAAAAGATCCATTACATTTTTTCAGTAACCATCAACTGAAAAGGGACCGCTTCTGTAATGGGAGGGCCCGTGGAACCCAGAATGTCTTGGAAAGTATGAGATACCCTTGCTTCATCTCCCAATGCACCTCTTATGTCGAAATCACGTCCATTAGGGGCACAGGGTGACTGAGAAAATATATCTTGGACTTCTTAATGGGACAGTAATATTTATCCACAATATCTCCCAGGCAGGGGCGTACCTAGAGCATTTGGCACCCGGGGCGGATCCTAAATCTGGCACCCCCCCACCTTAAAATGTAATAATGTAATGTCCCAATGTGTCCCCTGCACACCTCTGCATCCTTAAATATCTCTTTGTCACTACTGTGTACCCCTCTCCACAACTGCACCTCTGGACCCCTTTACATTAACATTACACAGCACCCCGCACCTCTAGACCCTTTTACATTACACAGCACCCTACACCTCTGGACCCCTTTACATTAAACAGCACCCTACACCTCTGGACCCTTTTACATTAAACAGCACCCTACACCTCTAGACCCTTTTACATTAAACAGCACCCTACACCTCTAGACCCTTTTACATTACACAGCACCCTGCACCTCTAGACCCTTTCACATTACACAGCACCCTGCACCTCTGGACCCTTTTACATTACACAGCCCCCTGCACCTCTAGACCCTTTTACATTACACAGCACCCTGCACCTCTGGACCCTTTTACATTACACAGCACCCTACACCTCTAGACCCTTTTACATTACACAGCCCCCCCCCCCCCACAGCTCTGGACGCCTGTATATTACGCAGACACCCCCCTAACAGTTATGGACCCCCTGCATGTTACACAGACCCCCCTACAGTGCAGACACCCCCCCATTCAGTGCAGACCCACCCCCCTACAGTACAGATCCCCCCATTCCGTACAGCTTCCCCCCTATTCAGTACAGCTCCCCCCCTCCCATTCAATACACATCCCCCCCACCATTCAGTACAGATTCCCCCTCCCCCTTTCAGTACAAGCTCCCCCGTCAGGACAGATTCCCCCCATTCAGTAGTACCATAATGTACCTCATGATCGGGACATGCACAGACAGACATGCACAGACTGGTCTGGTCCCCTCCCCCTGTGTAGACATGCAGGAGGAGGGGGAGGCGTCTTTACACTGCTCGAGTCCAGCCCTGGCCGAGACTGATCAGAGCCACGACCAAGGAAGCAAGGGCGGGATCCGACGGGTGTCACTCAGGTGCAGCTCACACCCCCTCAAAGCGAGCCACTACCTACTTCTGTCATCACGCGCCGCTGCCTCAACCCGCGGCGCCAGCTCAGCCTCACTGTCTCCGCTTCCGTCGCGGAGGGGAGCGGGGGTTGGTGCCTGCAGCTGCCTAAATCTGCCTCACTATCTCCGCTTCAGTTGCGGAGGGGGGCGCCTGCCGCTGCGCTGCCTAAACCAGCCTGATGCCTCCGCTCCAGTCGGAGGGGGGGCGCCGGCCTGACACCCCTCCCAGCGTGTGGCACCCGGTGCGGCCCGCCCCCCTCGCCCCCCACTTAGTACGCCTCTGCTCCCAGGATATATGTAAAAGACCATTCTTGATTTGTGTGATTCTGAACTCAACAGGTTAATTGAAAAGATGCTGATGTTTTCAACTTCAGCCACCTGTCTATCTGTTATGATGTAAATGAGTCCAGGCTAACTTCTAAGGATCTTTTTATTGTGGCTTGTGCTAATTGACCCTGTATTGTATGAAGAAGTCCTGTGATAAAAAATGTATGACTCGTCAGTCAAAACTTAAACAGTCACTGTTAAAAGATCCATTAAATGTTTTCAGTAACCATCAACTGAAAAGGGACCGCTTCCTTTTCCAAAAAGAATCTTCAATATTTTACATATAAATATAAAACTGCCACTAGTCACCACTCACCATTGCCAATCCTAGTGTGGATGTATACATGTGAAAGCCTCAGTCAATGCCGCTCTTCGGACAACTCCACCTGACATGTTTGATTCCGCTCGATCATAAACCCCAGTTGGTGGGGCGATACATATCAGGGGGGTGTGGCGTGGAGAAGCAGCATTGACTAAGGCCTCATTAAAGGCTTGTCATTTCATGAATGTCTTACAGGGCAATTTCATGTCCCAATTGGCGGATCCCCCAACTAGAAAGAACGCCCTGCTAGATTTATTAATTACGAGCGGTCCAAGTCTGATCTCAGATGTGGAAATGCGGGTAACAGTAAAAAGGCAAGATCAGAGCACATTGCCCACATAAAAGACTAGGATGGGAGGATTGTTACGCATGACACAGAGAAGGCAACTGTACTAAATGCCTTCTTCTCCTCAGTTTCTATGCAGGAAAGGGAGGGTTATACCGACCGCGACAGTACTGTTGGTGATACATTGCAGGGTATACTCTTCTGGCTAACAGAGGTCAGAAAGACTTAAATTAACTTAATACAAATAAATCGCTAGGACCAGATGCTTACACCCAAGAGTCCTCAGAGAATTCAGTCAGGTTATAGCCAGACCATTGTTCCTAATCTTTGTGGACAGCATACTGACAGCATTTGTACCAGCTGATTGGAGAAAAGCCACTATTCAAAAAAAGGACAGAGACAAATACCTGGAAACTACAGGTTAATCATCCTAACATCAATCGTTGGTAAATTATTGGAGGGGATGATGAGAGATTATATCTGAAAATTTTCTGAAGAATAAAATATCATAAGTAGTTATCAGCATGGGTTTACGAAAGGTAAAGACCAATCTGTTAACATTCTAAAAGGAAGTGAGCTGCCATCTGAACAGGGGAAGATCCATAGATTTTGGTGTACCTGGATTTTGCAAAGTCATTCGATACAGTCCACCATAAGCGCTTAATCTACAAGCTGAGGTCTGAAGAGGTCTAAAGTGTGGACCATAAGGTTTGTTCTTGGGTTAAAATCTGGTTTGGACAGAGGTGTGTCCAAAGGGCAGTGATAAACAATGTGTACTCAGACTGGTTGGCAAGTCAGGTGCCCCAGGGTTCTGTCTTGGGACCAATTCTATTTAATTTATTCATTAATGATATAGAGCAGGGATATGCAATTAGCGGACCTCCAGCTGTTGCAGAACTACAATTCCCATGAGGCATAGCAAGACTCTGACAGCCACAAGCATGGCACCCAGAGGCAGAGGCATGATGGGACTTGTAGTTTTGCAACAGCTGGAGGTCCGCTAATTGCATATCCCTGATATAGAGGATGGAATAAATAGCTCAATGTCCATTTTTGCGGACAGAACAAAAATAAGCAGGGCAATAAATCAGTATATTGAAATTTTACAGAAAGACCTGAACAAAATAATGGAGTGGGCAAATACATGGCAAATGAGGTTTAATGTGGAGAAATGTAAGGTAATCACTTTGGGGGAAAAAAACATAAATACAAACTACTTACTAGAGGGAGAACCACTGGGGAAATCAAGGATGGAGAAAGATCTGGGGGTCCTAGTCGATGACACATTGAGCAATAACATGCAATGTCAAGCTTTAGCTACCAAAGCTGGCAGAATATTAGCATGCATAAAAAAAAGGATATACTCCAGAGATAGAACGATAACCCTACCACTTTATAAAACTCTGGTTAGGCCACATCTGGAGTATTCTGTCCAGTTCTGGTCACTAGTTCTCAGAAGGGATGTGCTAGAACTGGAGAGAGTCCAAAGAAGGGCAACAAAGCTAATAGAGGACTGGAGGACCTAATTTACGAAGAACGATTGCAAACACAAAATGTATTCTCGCTGGAGAAATAACGCTTGAGAGGAGATATGATAGCGATTTACAAATACCTCAATGGAGATCCCAGCATAGGAAAAAAACGATTCAGTCTCAAGGAGTGTAAGAGGACACGGGCCACACAATGAGATTGAGGGACAAGCGGTTTAACCCTAAACTGTACAGTAGCTTTTTCACTGTCGGGTCAATAAGGATGTGGAACTTGGTGGTGGCTGCATGTATTGATATTTAAAAAAAAGACTCTTGGGTGTGCATCTTAAAGCACACAGCATACAGGGATATGGGAAATAATTATAGACACTGACACATGTATACCTACACAGGTTGAACTGGATGTACTATTGTCTTTATTCAACCTTATTTACTATGAAACTATGTATACATCCACACTAGGATCGGCTATGGTTTTATCTATAACCACTTCCCGACCAGGCCATAGCCGAATGACAGCTGGAGCACAGTCAGATAATTATGGGAGGGCATACAATGACATCCTCCAAGAATCGCACGCCCCCTGGGGCTCACGCACAGGAGTGTCTGTGCTCGCCAGGTTCTTGGGACCCATTGTGTCCGGTTCTCTCCTCTGCTCACACCGATCAATTACTATGAAACATTCTACAAGAAACGGCCAGTAAGCTACAAGTTATTTTTACCACAGATACTATTCAGAAATATGCATGAAAAAGTGCACATGTACAGAAATGCATATCATTTGCAAGTAAGTTACTGGCTGGCTTTGTATATTTCTTCTTGCCATGGTTCATTTCTCTCTTTACTGTTATAGTTGCTTTTGACTTTGGTGCCCACCTTAGGCCCTGTTCAAACAGCCATACTGTCATTCTATTTTTGCAATCTATCCTTATGGGTGGCAGGATGCAAGTAGACATGCGCCTGCCTATATCTGCTTACAGCCAGATCCATTCAGGTTTGTAAGGCTGAAAAGGAAAGAATTTGTGTCCAGGTCCACTTTTGATGAGTCAACCAGACGTGGACAGATATAAGCAAATGTATATGTCCACTTACATCTATCCACCCATAGGGATTACAAAGAACCAATATTTTCAGAATGAACTCTGCTGTCACATATGTGGCATCTGTTTCTGTTCTGATCAAATTCAGCAGGGTATCAGTCTAAGATCCCCCTTGCTGAGATGCCTTACTAAATTCTGTACTAAAAAGTGCCAACCGCCCCAACCTTTAACTGGCCTTTGCAGTAAGGTACACATGGAAGGGCAACACACATCACAAACAAACAAAAGATTTCCCAGCACACTTGCCAACCAGCCTGGAAAAACAAACACATTGACCCTGTCTAACAACTTACATTAAAAACAGAGTGCTCATGCTGCAGTCCTAACTCTATAGTTTTCGGAGTATCCCAAATAGGAGCAAATATAGCGGTGGATAGTTTAAGGGCAAGTGTGCCTGGAGGGGTGCCCACTCCTCTGTAAAGGCACAGGGACGCTTATGACGCCCAGCAGGAGCATAATAGCAGCAAAGGCATCCAGTGCATCACCTCACCCAATTCAACCAACTTTACAAAAAAGTGACAACCACCCCAACCTATAGCTAGTATTTGCAGTAAGGTTCACGTGAAAGGGCAATGTTCATCACAAACAGAAGATTTCCCGGCACATTTACCAGCCAGCCTGCAAAGCAATCAATTTGCCTTGTCAACAATTTACGTTAAAAACAGAGGGTTTTGTTTGCACACATTTGCAAATACTGTATTTATCGGAGTATAACACGCACTTTCATTTTAAAAGGGAAATTTAAGGGATTTTTTTTTAATAAAGAAGTAAAAAAAGGGCCAGTGCCCATATGCAGCATCACTAGTGCCCATCAATGCAGCTTTATCAGTGCCCGTCTTTAGCCTTACAATTGCCCACCAATGCAGCCTGATCAATGCCCATCTGCAGCCTTAACATTGCCATCATTGCAGCTTGATCAATTCCTATGTGCAGCCTCACAAGTGCCATCAATGCAGCCTGACCAATGCCCACTCACAGCCTCACCTCAGATTACTGCTGCCTCAGAGGGGACAGGGAGGGGGGTGGAATGAGCGCGCCGCCATCAGATTACATACAGCGAGAATCTCCTTATTACTTGGCGGCCTCTTTAATACAAAGTCCTCCCCTCCTGGACCGGCTTCTATGATAGACAGAACACTGGTCTAATGCCAGCCCAGGAGATTGGACTTCCTATTTCAGAGGCCACTGAGTAAACAGAAGATTTTCGCTGTATGTAATCTGACGGCGCTCATCTCACCCCCCCCCTCTCCGTCCCCTCTGAGGCAGCCCAAATTAAAGTATCGGCATATAACATGCACACATTATTGGCATCAGGGTGAAAAAGTGCATGTTCTACAATGATAAATATGGTATATGCGTAAGACTATTGTGCCATCTCTGACCAGGAAGTAGATGGGGACCCTAAATAATGCCCTGAACAAAGATGGCTCAATCCTTATTGGGGAGAAAAACAGATATTGTCAGGGAATATACTTTGATTTCTGAGAGGTAATACATGCCATGGGGTCTACATTTTTTATTTTTTTCAAGCCAAATTCAGACTTTCTTCTAATTGAATTAAAGTAATAAAATGTGAATCCTGGGTAAAAGTTGCTTGCATGCTATATGCCTAGCGCTGGGCCCTCTCTAAGGCCCCATACACACCATAGAATCTATCCGCAGATAAATCCCATCGAATGGGTTTCAGCGGATAGATTCTATGGTGTGTACACTTCGGCGGATATTTATCCGCGGATATTTCCGAATTCCAGCAGATAAATATTTGTCGACATGCACAGAATATCTATCCGCTGGAATCGGATCCCACGGATGGATCCGCTGGTCTGTACAGACTCACCGAGTCCATCCGTCCGAAGGGATCCCCCGCATGCGTCGCAATGATTCAACGCATGCGTGGAATTCCTTATATGACAGCGTCGCGCACGTCGCTGCGTCATAATCGCGGCGACGGCGCGACACGTCATCGCCAGAGGATTTCGGCGCGGATTTCAATGCGATGGTGAGTACACTCCATCGCATTAAAATCTGCTGAAATCCTCGAGAGGATTTATCCGCGGAAACGGTCCGCTGGACCGTATCCGCGGATAAATCCTCCCGTGTGTATGGGGCCTTAGTGGGTTACTTCTCCAGCTATGAAGAACTAATCATGAAGAGCTAGGAGGTAATATGCCATAGTTAGCTACCAGAAGGTCTTTGGTTGCATTTATATAAGTGCAGGATTATTATTAGATTTTGGAATATGAGATGAGGGTTAGAAAAGGAGGGGGTTGGGATACAGTGTAGAATTTTTAATACACATGGGATAACTACATCGCTTGTGAAATCCTGGAGTGCAATCAATGAAGAGATTATGTTTTGAAAAATTTAATTTAGAATGGGAAGTGATGAGATTGTAAATGACCTTTTTGAGGATGGGAAATGTTTGTTTTCACAAAAAGCCACCCAGACAGATGCTTCATATTCGGTATTCCTGCTGCCAATTGCTTATTTGTTTGCTGATTTTTAATACCTTAAGTAGAAGGAAAGGCTGAAATAACCAGGGTTTAAATGTTGTCTTCCCCTGCTGGTATACAGTCTGTACACTGTTTGTAAAACATCCCAGTGTAAATACCTTTTATTTGGAGCTGGCACGTCATCGCACATCCTCAACCCCTCCATGTCAATGAGCAGCTGCTGCGGCTGTTGGAAGGGAACTTTCTCTGGCGAGTGTGGACTAATGGAAGGCGGTAGGTGACATAACGATGACGCAAGGTGGCCAACTGTCAGCAAATTCATGGACAGTTTGTAAAATCCGCGATTTTTACATTTATCCGTGAATGTCCATTATGGATGTGCAGTCTGCATGTCTGTTACGGACATTCATGGACAGATGTAAAAATCACCAATTTTACAAACTGTCCTTGAATTTACTGATGGTTGGCAACCCTGTATGACGGTTCTGTGCAAATCAGCCCCATTGTTGAGCCTCTCATTGAAACAAATGATTTGGAATTAAAGTGATTGTTAACGATCACCTTGTAAAACAACACATTCCGTTTAAAATAGAAATGAAAGGCAAAATATTTTTTTAACTTTTTTTTTATAAAGTGATCACATTCCCTCTGTTCTCAGCTGCATAAGAGCTGGGGGACGAGAGGCAGCAGTACACTGAGCTTACCAGTGAATGGCTGTGCAGTTGGGGCGTGTCTGATCATTGCAAGAGCGCACACTAAGTTCCCAGCATACCTAGAGAACTGACCAGGGTGTGTTCTCCTGCTTAGTGTGATCAGTTTTTAATAAGGAAAGCAGAGGGACTGCCATGAACACCAGGGATCTCACACAAAGGAAGAAATACAAAGAGAACAGGACACGTGCATGGTACAGCAGGCACATATTAGGAATATAAAGTGTTGGGGGTAACAAATGCTTTAAGCAATGACATGACCATGCTGAAAGTATTTATACTGGAATTTCTTACAAACTGTATGCAGCATGTACTGTATATGAGCTGGGGGAGGCAACAATACAAACCTTGGGCAACTTAGCCTTTCCTTCTACTTTTAGGTGAAACATGTAAGTAGAATTAAAGGCAAAACTTTTTGTTTTTAATTTTGGATATAGTAAGGATATACTTATATATAATATAATAATATTATATATATATATATATATATATATATATATATATATATATATATATATATATATATATATATATATATATATATATATATATATATATATATATATATATAGTAAGTTTATAGTTCTAACCACTGTCAGTTTTTTTCTGTGTTCCATCGGGCAGATTTCCCTTCAATTCCTGTCATTTTCAAGCTGCAAAAAAAAAAAAAACAGGGCCAGTGAGTTCTGAAACACGCGGTAAGCCGTGTCAAGCATTTTTAACCTGTAGTAATTGGATTTGGGAGTGTAAAATAGAGGGCAAAGAAAGTGGCTAAACGCAAATTAACGCCAATGCAAAACGCTTCTAAAAGCGCATTTTTACAGCCGCTTTATTCTGGTGTCTGCGCTGGCTTTGCAGCTCATTTTTTTAACGCCCTGTGTGCATGAGGCCTACCATGCACAGCTGCACCAGAATCTGAGTGCTCCAGTTTTAGTAAATCTCCCCCTTTTGTATATTCAGTTAAAAACTGCAAAGGCACAATCTGATTTTTAGTCCAAGAAGTAGATGCTTATCTTGGATGGTACTCTTTCTAGTAATGTAAAAAGGAAAAAATGCATACACAATGTTACATTTACTTAACATGCATGCACTTAACATGAAAAATGCACTAATATTTTTAAAATATTGGGACGCCTGCTTTTACACACACACACATGAACTTTAATGCCATCCCAGTCTTAGTCCGTAGGGTTCAATATTGAGTTGGCCCACCCTTTGCAGCTATAACAGCTTTAATGCCGCGTACACACAATCAGAATTTCCGACAACAAATGTTTGATGTGAGCTTTTGGTCTGATATTCCGACCGTGTGTAGGCTCCATCAGACATTTGCTGTTGGAATTTCCGACAACAAATGTTTGAGAGCTGGTTCTCAATTTTGCTGACAACAAAAGTTCTTGACGGAAAATTCCGATCGTCTGTATGCAATTCTGACGCACAAAAATCCTATGCATGCTCTGAATCAATTCGATGCATGCCCGGAATCATTGAACTTCATTTTTCTCGGCTTGTCATAGTGTTTTACGTCACTGCTTTCTTGACGTTTGGAATTTCAGACAACATTTGTGTGACTGTGTGTATGCACAAGTTTGAGCCAACATTCTGTTGGAAAAAAATCCACGGTTAACGCATTACTCTTCTGGGAAGTTTGTCCACAAGGTTTAGAAGTGTGTCTATCAGTGGCGGCCGCTCCATAACCCCTAATCCATGTGCCAGACCCCTGTTCTACATGCAGCCCGCAGGACGCATGGATTTCAATGGGGTTTTTTTTTTTTTTTAGCACATGATTAGAGCCCAAAGCTCTAATTGGCTTTAAAAATGGGTGGGCTCGGGGCGCAGAGCACTGCGCCCCAATCCTGCCCAGTTTTGTGGCATTAGCGAATTAATAGCATCTTATCTACTTGCATGAACAGCATGAACAGCCTGTCAAAGTCTGAAGTACAGGATGTGGTGGCTGGACAATGTACCATGCGGTACATCTAGGGCTGTATGCCTTCAGGGACATATGCCCAGAATGCAGAGTTGAACTGCGTTCAGGCATCATGGTGGATGCTGATATTAATTCAATTCTGTCTGGGACCACATCTGGGATTCCATCTTGGGACCACAGTTAAGCAGTGCAAGCATGAGAACCTGAATGAGGTTATGGACAGCAAGAATAGGACCTAGGGCAGATTTTAGGGAAGACAGAAGCTTGTTCTTTGTTCCATCGTTTTTCAGTTTTCATAATGTACATTCTGGTAGGAGAAGAATATTAGAAAGCATTATGCAAGTTTTCAGACTTGTGCCACCAAATAGATCAGTTCTCAAGGGGTCAGTCTGGACTAGAGCTATCCATATACATTTAGAGTTCCTAAGTAGTGACTAGTAGTTGGCCAACAATTACCCACCTGTCTCCTTCGATTTTTCAGTCAACCTTAGTAGAGCCCGCTGGTGCCACCAGGCTGTTACCTACTGAATTGGCCAAAATTCTAGACGTGCATGACCGGCTTAAAAGGGAACAGAATGTAATGACATAATTGCATTGTTGTGTTAGCTTTGTTGTATGCGTATTGGGTTAGTATCTGATCTTTCGTAGTTCATCCGGCAGATAGTCTCCATTGGCGTATTGATCAGCTGGATTCTCTGACTTATCGAACAGTATCTGCTGCTGTTGATAGTCTGCATTAACGTGCTGGGTTTGTGAAGCAGTTATTGTCTCTATTGGATGATTTTATAGAGGCATTGCTATGGGAATGACCTGATTTTTCTATATTTTACTCTCCCAATTGTTCCCTTGATGCATATAGCTTTATCAGGCTGTACGTCTCTACAGCATATTAATAACTCATTGTTATTTACCAGGACACATTGAGGCATTCTAGTGCCACGTGTGGTCTGATGCTTTCTGTGGAAAATGCTAAATGGATAGTGAAATTTGGCCTATTAGCCCTCATTTCAGCCAACAGCTCATACCAGGTTAATGTGACGTGTACTGAAATGAGTGTAATTATAGAACATTGTACAGGTCACTTGGTCATCAATTTCATGCTTCTACAGACAACCAGTTTTCTAAAAGGAAGTAATTGCATGCAGTTTGGTGACTATGGTCATAGGAAACATGTTAAAGTGACACAAAATTATATCCCTAGCCTCCAAAAATAATCCACACATCCTCTACTTAATGGCCTTGTCTTCTATTTTTTTGTGAAATTGTTCTTCTTGTTTTCTTTCTGCCTCCTTGTAGCGTCTTCTGTGAGCTTTTTAACACTAGTAACTCTAGTAATGGCGGCGATCAGCGCTTTTTATCGTGACTGCGACATTATGGCGGACACATCAGATACTTTTGACACTATTTTGGGTCCAATTTTATTTTTACAGCAAACAGTGCTATAAAAATGCACTGGTTCCTGTAAAATTGACACTGGCAGTGAAGGGGTTAACCAGGAGGGGGCGCTGTAGGGGTTAAGTGTGCCCTAAAGAGTGTTCTTTTCTGTGGGGGGCGTGGCTGTGCTTGTGACATCACTGATCGCTGTTCCCTAACACAGGGAACAGAAGATCAGTGACAGCCACACTAGGAAGCACGGGGAGAGGTTTGTTTACACTTACCTCTCCCCATTCTTCCTCTCTGTGACCCGATCACGGGACAGCAGCGGCGATGGGGTTCGCTGTTCCCGCGGGGACGGTCACTGAGAAGAGGACCGGGTCGCGAGCGCACTGGTGGGCGGTGCGTTGCGCGACCCACGGCTGGGCTCTTAAAGGGGAAGTACATGTACGCCCTTTTGCCTAGCCGTGCCATGTTGTCAACGTATATCGTCGTGCGGAGGTCCTCAAGTGGTTAAGACTTAGAAAGACCTGAAGAAAGTTGACAAGGGCCCTTCCTGCTGGAGCCTCAGGAGTTGATCTCCATTAGATTGTATAATACTGCGACAGGGAGACTCGTGGGGTCACGTAACATACCTGCTGCTTTCTTCTGGGTTTACAGCACGCGCCCCCACCCGCCGACTCTGCAGTAATTGAACACAGGATTTAGTCAACAGGCCCCAGGCAGTGATTCATGGCTGGGACCTGCTGATCAGCTGTGCCTAATCACAGCCCAAAGCACTGTGTTGACAATCTACACAGGGTTCTTTATAGTGGGAAAGATCTCTCTTTTTCTTATACAGTAGGTGTTTGTGATATTGTGCTTTTAGCACGACAGCGTCGCGCTGATACTCGGCGACAGGGTGCCGAGATCTCGCCGACATCTCACACTCACTGGAATAGTGACAGCACATCCCAGCAAGCGCGTCATAGAAGCGACGGGAGATCCGACTTGGATTCCCGCCAATTCTACACGTGTGCGGCGTTTGTTATGAATCCTGAGGGGGAAGTCCCCGCCGGATTTTAAATAAAAATCCGGCATGGGTCCCCCCCTCAGGAGCATACCGGGCCCTTAGGTCTGTTATGGGTTGTAAGGAGAGCCCCCCTACGCCGAAAAAAACGGCGTAGGGGGGTCCCCCTACAATCCATACCAGACCCGTATCCAAAGCACGCTACCCCGGCCAGCCAGGAAGGGAGTGGGGACGAGCGAGCGCCCCCCCCCCTCCTGAGCCGTACCAGGCTGCATGCCCTCAACATGGGGGGGTTGGGTGCTCTGGGGCAGGGGGCCGCACTGCGGCCCCCCCACCTCAGAGCACCCTGTCCCCATGTTGATGAGGACAGGGCCCCTTCCCGACAACCCTGGCCGTTGGTTGTCGGGGTATCGTACCCCTACCCATTCACCTGCAAGAAAAGTGGTAAAAACACAAATAAACCACACAGGGTATTAAAATATTTTATTTTTCTGCTCCGGAGGCCTCCCCTGTCTTCTTTATTAGCTCTTTTACCAGGGGAGGCTTCTTCTTTGACGTCTTCGGGTGGGTGGGGGCCGCCGTCTGGTTCTCTTCCACCGCCGGGGGGGGTCGCTTTTAAAAAAGCCCCCACCCCCCGGCGGGTTTCCTCCGGCGTCTTCGGCGGGGCTCTTCTTCTTCCGCTATCCCGACGGGTCTTCTCAACTCTCCGGGGGTCTCCTTCTGTCTTCGCCGCTCTCCGCTCTTGACTCGGCGCACCCCGGTTCTTCGTCTCGCTGTCCGGTGTCTTCTCCGTGCTGTACGTCTTCTCCTTCCGTGCTGTGATGAGTTCTTCTTCCGCGCTGTGACGTCATGTTCTTCACTTCTCTTCTTCTCCCGATGTTGACTCGCCGGTCCTCCTCGCTGAAATGACGGATGCGCGCCTTGCATCGGACCTATATAGGCCTCACAATCCCATCATGCTCTGTACCTACCCATGTGATACCTACCCACGTGGTAGGTATCACATGGGTAGGTACAGAGCATGATGGGACTAATAAAGAAGACAGGGGAGGCCTCCGGAGCAGAAAAATAAAATATTTTAATACCCTGTGTGGTTTATTTGTGTTTTTACCACTTTTCTTGCAGGTGAATGGGTAGGGGTACGATGTACCCCATACTCATTCACTTAGGGTGGGGGGCCGGTATCTGGGGGCCCCCTTATTAAAGGGGGCTCCCAGATTCCGATAAGCCTCCCGCCCGCATACCCCGACAACCAACGGCCAGGGTTGTCGGGAAGGGGCCCTGTCCTCATCAACATGGGGACAGGGTGCTCTGAGGTGGGGGGGCCGCAGTGCGGCCCCCTGCCCCAGAGCACCCAACCCCCCCATGTTGAGGGCATGCAGCCTGGTACGGCTCAGGAGGGGGGGGGGCGCTCGCTCGTCCCCACTCCCTTCCTGGCTGGCCGGGTAGCGTGCTTTGGATACGGGTCTGGTATGGATTGTAGGGGGACCCCCCTACGCCGTTTTTTTTCGGCGTAGGGGGGCTCTCCTTACAACCCATAACAGACCTAAGGGCCCGGTATGCTCCTGAGGGGGGGACCCATGCCGGATTTTTATTTAAAATCCGGCGGGGACTTCCCCCTCAGGATTCATAACAAACGCCGCACACGTGTAGAATTGGCGGGAATCCAAGTCGGATCTCCCGTCGCTTCTATGACGGCTCTGTCTCCATCGCGGCAAGCCAGCTCGGCGCTGGCTCCCGCGATGGGGCTCGTAGGTGCTCAATCTCGCCGAGAAAGAGAGCGAGATTGACACAAAATCGGGTTCACCTACTGTACCTGCAAAGGGATAGGAAACAAAGATCTTTAGCAGAGAGAAAATAAAAACTGTACATATTCCACACATTACACACAGTTAGGCACACATTTAACCCCGTAATCACCCTAGATGTTAGCCCCTTCCCATTAGTCATTAGAATTAATGTAATTTATTGTAATTCAAATTTTCGGAATTCAGTCGAATTGAACTTTGCATTCAAATCGAATTCCATTTGAATACAAATTTATTCTATTTAAAATTCAAATTTTGGAAGATGGTTATATTCTTTCCATTCCATTCTATTGTTTTTTTCTATTCTATTGTTTTTTTTTCTATTCTATTCTATTCCTTTAGTTTCAGTTTGAATAGCAAATTTCAAAATCAGCATATCATATCAATCCATATTTAACATTAACAAAACAAAACAATGTATCAGTCCACCAAGTGTCCTTTGGTATCAATTTGCTTGCATATGCTCAATCTTTCAGGAAGCCGCGTGACGCGTAGGGGAGGGGCCAATCTGTCCAAGATTTAAAGGGATACTAGCACATTGGCATTTTGGAGCACAGCGCCACTTTTGAATATCATTTTGCACATTTATACACGTTTAGAGAGTGTGTATAGGTGTGAGCGATCCGCTTACTAAGTTTTTGTAGTCATAGGCTGGGTTCACGCCTATGCAAATTGGATGCGGGTTTTCCCCTCATCCAATTCGCATAGCAGGAGAATGTGACCGGCTCCTTATGGAGCCCATTCACATATCTCTGCAGCAGGTACGGTGCGATTTGCTGAAAAAACGTGTGCCTTTTTTGGTCTATTTTAGGTCCGAATTCAGACCCACATTTGAGCTCAAATCGGACCTGAAACGGTGAACCAGCATGCACCGGATCCCTGCTGTGCTATGGATCCGGCGATGGTGTGAACCCAGCCTCATGGCACTCAATAGCACAACATAGCAGCACGCAAGTACACCTGTTAGTTACATTCTTTCTATTCTGTTATTTTATTTTCTATTCTTCTCTTTTCTATTCAAATTAGAATTTATTCTATTCAAAATTAGAATTTTGGAAGATGGTTATATTCTTTCTAGTCTATTCTATATCTATTGTTTTCTCTGTTCTATTATATTCTTTTCTATTCTAGTTTTGTTTATTCTTTTATTTTCTATTCTATTCTATTCTAACCTTTACTTTTCTATTCCAATTTTGGGAAATGGTTATATTCTTCCTTTTCTATTCTAATCTACAGTTTTTTTTGTTATATTCTTTTTCTATTCTATTCGAATTTATTATATTCAAAATATTATTTTCTATTCTATCCCTTTTATTTTCAATATTTTTTCACAGTTTTTCCGACGGGAATAATGCCCAAAAAACGCTGGACAAAAAAAGAGAACCAGCTCTCTTTTTTTCCCGCCGGGAAAACCGGTGGACTTTTGCCCAGCGTTTTTTTTGGCAGTTTTCCTATGGAAAAAACTGCGATGGCGCATACACACGGCTGGGATTCCCGACCAAAGCTCCATCGCAGTTTTCCAGTCGGGAAAACCTCTCGTGTGTAGGGGAGAAGACTGACCGAGCAGGTTCTCGGCTTTCTCCTCGGGATTTCCGACGGGAACTTTTCCCGTTGGAAATCCTGCATGTGTGTACGGGGCATTACTCTATTATATTCTATTATTTTATCTTCTATTTGTTTCTATTATTTTATATTCTATTTTATTCTCTTTGGAAATTAGAATTTGACTAAAAAAATATTTGAAGACGATTTGAATTTAAATTTCCGTCCGAAATTTTGTATCATTATTTTTAAATTCATCAATATTGTAATTCAGAAATTCGGATACATTTGAATTTCTGAACAACAAAAAACGATTCAGAACAAAACACATGTCCAAAAGGCAGCAAAAGCATGAAACAAACTCAGCCACGGCACTTCCCGTCAGATGATCTTTCATATGCAATACTCCACAATTGCTGACTGTTTCCTGTGCAACATTCTTTGATCGTACAGTATATTAGTACCTGGAGCCTGGGAGGTGATTGCTCTTTAGCCAGCCATAAACCTATGAGGAAGTCAGATATGCATGTATGATCTGATCCCCCTCAAGCAACATAAGTCTGCAGGCACAGAAATGAACAGGGAATATATTCTCTAAACTGCCCAAAATATGCTGTTTGTGCAGTGGCAAGTTTATAGATCTCCTGTAGACATGGGATCTATGGGATCCTTAGTGCTCTCATAGACACCCAGCAGCTCTGGCAGTTATCCAAAATTTGCAATCTACTGAATATGACTTATTCATAGATTGTGTTTCATTCAAAGAAGTTGTAGTACAGCTTCTATGAATGGAGAAGGTGGACAGAAAGGACAGGCATGATAAGTGCCTTTCACAGATCCTCAGTTGTATCAACTTCCCCCGCACCAGATAATGTTTCTTAACTCCAGTTCTTAAAGGGGAGTTCCACCCACAATTTTACTTTTTAAATATAAATACCCCTGTAATACACAAGCTTAATGTAGTCTAGTAAAGTTAGTCTGTAAACTAAGGTCCGTTTTGTTAGGTTGTTAGAGCATTTAGTTAGTTTATAATCTAGAAATAGACCGTGGCCATCTTAAGTGTGGGCATCATGAAGCTAGACTGTATTACTTCCTGGATTTCAGCCTTGCAGATCTCGCACATGCTCAGTGCTGCACAAGCGATGTAATAGGTTTCAGTCAGGTTTCCATAGCAACGGGAGTGTCAGAGGAAGTTGCCGCCCCTTCTCTATGCAAATAGGCTATTTGCAAGGACTGCTGGGATACAAGATGCCTATCCCAGAAACCCTTGCGAATAGCCTTGTGACTTAATAGCCTAGGCTAACAAGGAGGAGGAAGTAATGAAGGACTACAAAATAAAGGTATTTACAAGCAACAAAATAAAAAAAAATTGTCCATTCTGAACACTATGAGATTAGGGCATGCAGCACAGACAAACATAAAAAAATGGGTGGAACTCCACTTTAAGTACCCCCAACCCCCAAATTGCAGGTAGCATTAATAGTCCCCAATACTGTTTCCCAAAAAGCACGGAGTATAGAGCAGGTCCAAACCACAAGAAAGTAAGCTGACATCGAAGCACACAGGGGGCTAAATGAGGGGTACATGGTGGTTAAGTGTTGAGGGGTGTAATAGGTCCTATGAAAAAATTGTATTTAAATAAACCTGGAAGAAATCATATTAGTTGTATAACGACCTACATAATCATTTCAGTGATCCGGCAGGTCAGCCTACAGCTTCTGGAAAAGTCTGTTCAAGTTAGAGATAAATGGAGGATAAGGGTTTCCTCATCATTCTGTAGGTAAGTAACCTCTCCAGGGGTCGGATTCCGAGTGATCGGGCAAGGGAACTGCGATAGCACTGCATGTCTAAGTTGCAGATATCTAAACAACATCCAGTTAGGAAGATAATATTCCACTGTAAGCTCAGCAAAACTCTTCAGCCTTTCCCCAGACATGATATGTTTTAATGCTACGACACCTAGGGCGGTCTAAATTTGTGGATCGGGCGAAGCCCGCAAATAATGGCACGTGTGGGGAAACTTGAGTGAGAGGAAGTTGTAAAGTTTTCTTTGCATAACGAGTTTTTCCTGCACATAGAGACACTGCAAGACCCTGACAATCTCAGCCATGACTCCAAGAGGCAGAGGCATGATGGTATTTGTAGTTTCACCACAGCTAGAGTGCAGAGGTTGCCTACCCCTGCTATAGAGTCACACATGTGGGCGTATACACAGTGGTAAATTGCAGCCCAATCCCTCCCTCCTCCCTCTATGCCCACTAACCAGCTAAACACAATGGGGGTAGGATATTACATGTAGATTAATGGAGGTTTCACCTCCCTCTTATTTTAAGACACGCGCTGATAGGGCGACACAGGCTATGGACTGGCAGATATCCACCCACACCATGTTATTGCCAAAGAGTAATAAAGATTTTTGGTATATATATATATATATATATATATATATATATTGTAAGGGGTTAGCTCGGTAGTGGGGTGTGTGACCCCCTGGATGGGTTCACTACACACTGAATTTATACAGACAGGCAGTCGAAGAAGGTTGAAAACAAAGATTTTGGTTTATTCTTCCATCTTGCTGGAAACAAGTGCAAGCATCCAAACAGCATAAACAAAATCAAACATAAAATAAACCCTGGCCACTTGGGGTGTCTACCTTCACCACACAGGAACCTCTCTAGGGAGTCTGGCACAGCCTAGTGCTGGGCAGACACTGCTGGTCATACAGCAGAAAAACAATAGTCTCTTTTTGTTTTTTACCACACAGAAAAATCAATCACCTCCTCACCTCCTCAGAAGACTTTCAGCTACTGCTCTCCTTACTCACAAAGCCTCAGGATGCAGAAAATTAGTAGTAATCCTCTGGATTACTTATAGAGGCCTTAATTGCCTCATTCTGAACAGCTGAAGTTTTCCCACGCCCTTAGACCTTTTCTGGCTACTTTTGCAGCCGACACCTAATAACAATTGGTGTATTGTCTAAACAAGGCAGAAATGTATGTCCCGTCTGTGACAACACCCACAGATTTACCTGACTTCCTGTCACATACCCCCCCTCTTGTTTCAACCCTAGGGTTGGGACACAGGTTGCCAGGCAGGCATGCACTCGGGACAACCCATCTGCATTCCCCATTTTAGCACCGGGGCAATGCGTTACCACACAACTAAATTCCTGGAGGGCCAGGAACCACCTATTTATTCTCCTATTGGTCTCTTTGTTCTGTGCCATCCACTTCAATGGGGCATGATCCATCACCAGTTCAAACTGTCTACCCACGAGGTAGTACCGGAAAGAATCCAAAGCCCATTCACCGCCAAACATTCTTTCTCAATGGTGGCATAATTCTCCTCATGGACCTTCAACTTTCGGCTGAGGTACATAACAGGGTGTTCCTCCCCCTTGATAATCTGAGACAGTACAGCTCCTAAGCCCACATTTGACGCATCTGTCTGAACCACAAAGTCCCGTGAAAAATCAGGCGCATTTAAAACTGGCTGACTACATAAGGCCTGTTTTCAATTCTGAAAAGCTGTTTCTGCTTCGGGAGTCTATTTGGTCATGACAGACTCCTTCCCTTTGGTCAAATTGGTCAGGGGAGCAGCCTGTGAGGCAAAATGGGGGATAAAGCGGCGATAATAGCCCGCGATCCCCAAAAATGCACGAACCTGTTTCTTGTTGGTGGGACGGGGCCAATCCTGAATAGCTTCAACTTTGTTTATTTGGGGCTTGATTAGACCTCTTTCAATGGTATACCCCAGATACTTCGCCTCTTCTAGCCCAAGGGTACATTTTTTTGGATTGGCTGTAAACCCGGCTTTCCAGAATGCATCCAACACAGCCTGAACTTTTGGCAAGTGTGATTCCCAATCCTCACTGTGGATGACAACGTCATCGAGGTATGCAGCAGCATAGGCTCGATGAGGCCGAAGGGTCTTATCCATGGTGCGTTGGAATGTGGCGAGAGCATTCTGTAACCCAAAAGGCATCCTCCGATATTGGAAAGATCCGTCTGGAGTTACAAATGCTGTTTTTTCGCTGGCTGACTCCCAGAGAGGAATTTGCCAATAACCCTTGGTCAGGTCTAATGTTGTCATGTACCGGGCAGTGCCTAGGCGATCAATCAGTTCATCTATGCGGGGCATAGTATGTATATATTGTAACGTTCGGGGGCTATAGCTCGGTGGGATTAAGTGCACAAACCGTTCGACCTGAACATAAAAAGGCTTTTATTCATAGGTCAACAAAAAATAAGGCTTTTCTCAGCACACAAGGAAAACTATAAACGAAAAGTCCACTTAGCTTCAGCATCAAATAAAGTCTGCTTATCTTCAGCACCCAAAATAAGTCAAAACAAAACACATACAGTTCGTTGGTAGACCGGTCTTCGCCCCCTGTATTCCAAAAGTCCTCACTGTATTCTGACCAGCAGCTATCAGACTCCCAGCTTGTCTTCACAGGTGCAATCTCCACACTCCTTCACACACCTTCACCACCACTTCCTGTTTAAATGGGTGGTTCTCTGGGAGTGTTAACACCTTGTGTGCTGGCTCTTCAGTGTTTAGGAGTGGAGGCTCTTTCCCACCCAAATAGCACTTTAGAGCCTCCAGAATTCCAGGCCCCAAATTACTCTATCAAGACAGAGAGAACTGCGAGCCAGTCCTCTCTGGATTAACTCTTACCTGGAATCCTTCATCCACTTTGGGTGACCCCCTGAACACTCTTCCCGCTATTTAAAGGGACCATAGCCCAAATAGTGGTGCTGTATAGCATCCGTCCAGCACCCAACCCTGGCGTCCTGTACAATATATATATATATATATATATATATATATATATACCAATTTTAAAAAAGTGTATTGATGTTAATAATTTATTTTTACTCTGTATTCCAAAGCGTAGCCTAAGATACGACGGTGTAAGACACTTACGCCAGTCGGATCTTAGGGAAATCTATGCGTAACTGATTCTATGAATCAGGCGCATAGATACAACGCCGCAACTCAGAGATACGACGTCGTATCTGGAGATTTGCTGTCGTATCTCCTACCTGAATCCGGCCCTGTGTGTTTAGCATCATTTTAATGTATGATAATGCATTGCCATAATAAGTATAACTAAAGGCAATTTTTTTCTCTTTTTTTTTAGTTTTGGATAGAGTAGAGAGGGATTAGACCCCCTGCCTGTCAGTTTCTACTGCTGTCTGTGTCCCTGTTAACCACTTAAGGACCCGCTCATGTACATATACGTTGGTACTTTTCTTTGAGTGGTCCTGTAAAAAATAACGGTGGTCTCCGCGGCAGATTCGCCGCAAGATCACCGTTATCAGCGGCGGGAGAGGGGCACTTCCGCCCATGCTTCTTGAAGCAATATTTTCTTGTTGTCATTTTTTCAAATGACAACATTTTTTTTTGCATTTAAGTCTAAATATGGGAGGTCTTTTTGACCCCATATCTCATATTTAAGAGGACCTGTCATGCTTTTTTCTATTACAAGGGATGTTTAGGGATGAGGTTTTAGGTAATTTTCTAGCAAAAAAACATATTTTAATCTTGTAAACACCAAATCTGAGAAACACCCAAGGTCCTTAAGTGGTTAAAGCGGAGTTCCAACCACAATTAGCATTTTTTAAATGTATGTCCTTTCATCCTGCGTTTTTATAATATAAATCTGGTCACTTACTATTTTACAATCCGCCGCCGATCCGCATAGATATTAAAAAAAGATAGTTTATAAAACTATATCTACACCGTTGTCATTTTGCTTGTAGGCAATGTGAAGCCTACAGGCACTTACTTCCTGGAAGTCTTGGATGGGGAGTGATAATTGGACAGCGCACTGCATCCTGGGAAATTATGAAACACATTTCCCAGGAGCATTAGAGGGAGATGATGTCAGAATCCTAGGTGGTTTCAAAGGCAGATTTTGTGGGACCCCATAGCAACAGGCATTTCCAGATGAGTAAAAAAAAAACAATTTATTTTAGTTTTTCTTTTTTAGTCGTAAGCTACAGTTTAAAGCAAAATAGTTTTTTTGATGGAACCTCCACTTTAAGGAGATTCATCCCCCTCTTTTTGTCCTATTCACCATTATCACTGAAAGTAAAAGAAAACCATACATTTTGGGTTATCCCCAGAAAAGTAGTCAATGGGAAATCTTCCAATAGGGACACTAGTTTTGGTGACCTGGGGCTCCCAAGGGATTCCCTTAATTTGCAGGGATTTCCTGTTTGGCTATATGACAGGCAGTAAAGGAAAATATGCAATGGCACACAAGGCAAAAACAAATCTGACAGGAGTTATAACCCTCTCTATCCAAAATGAAAAAAAAAAAAAAAAGGTTTGCCTATAGTTTTACTTTAAGACAACCCAAAAATGTGACTGGATCCTTTAAAAAAAAAAAAAAAAGAGTATCCCCCCCACTTATCTTTCCAGTTGTCTGTGCCGATATTCAGTATATTTTGTGCACTGAATCCAAATCCAAACTTTACTGCCATCACTATGTTTTTTTTTTATAATGTGTGTGTATGTATGTGTGTTTATGTGTATACTTATTTTTTTTTTTTTTTTACTTCTGGGGTATTTATATATGCCCCAGAAGGGCATATATAAAAAAAAAAATATATATATATATATATATATATATATATATATATATATATATATATATATATATATTTGTTTTACTTCTGGGGTGTGTATATATATTTATATATATTTATATATATTTACATATTATATATGCCCCAGAAGTAATTAAAAAAAAAATATATATATATATATATATATATATATATATATATATATATATATATATATAGTGTGTGTAAGTGTGTATGAATATGTTTCTTTTGCTTGGTGTATATATTATTTGACTAGCTAGTTGTATAATAGCGCATTTTTTGTCCTTCATAAAGATGTATCCCTTTGTCCCCGTTTCTCCTCTATAAGATGTGAAGGAGTTAAGTGATTCTATGAGCACTGAAGGGAGCCCTGATGCATTCTGGTAACAGGCTTGGGTGATTCCCGATAACTTCTATGGCTGTGCTGCAATGATAGGAGCATGTGGCAGGAGTCCCCACAGTGGTACAGGAGCTCGCAGTGCAGTGATGCACCTAAGAACTGAAGCTCTAAGACATCCGTGTTCACAGATTCATTTCTCTCTATTCTTTTCTATTATTATTTTTTTTGCCCTCATTGCTTCTTCTCCATCTTAATGTTGACTTGAAGCATTTGCTGCAGCCGGAGAGCTTCCTGTGGGAATGAAGGGCAGGGGCTGCTGGGAGTCTCCATCCGCTCGTTCCTTCTGCAACACCAGCTGTCTGAATAAGTATAAGAAGGGTTAGTGGCCTCCTTGGCTTCCCGGCACTTACTACGCTTCAGGGATAGAAAGCCTTCTCCTGCGGGTATTGTTATTGCATGATTCACTACAGCCCTGGCATGCCTTGCAGCATCCGGAGGAGATTTCCAAGAGCATGCTTGAATCTGTGCTTTTCTTTTCTTCCTGACACCCTGGCAGATGTGATAATGCAGCAAGGCTGGATTCCCTGCCTCTGATCTGTCATGTGGTGCGATGCAATCCGTAGGCGAAGTGAGAAGCGTTCACGTACTCTGCACTTCATACTGTAGAGACAGGTGGAGACAGGTCTGCACACTGACAAGGGGGGAATTGGTGTCCTACCGCGCTCAATGATTCATTCATCAACTTGACGTCCTTGTGTTAGCTTGCATCCATTTTCTTTCATTATAACGCCAAGAATTCTTCAAGTTCCAAGCTCGGCACAGCTATGGGATGCTTAGGAAATTTGAATCTCGCCTCGCTCCTTGCAGTAACTCACAGTTGTGCCGTATGGGTTTTGATGAGCTTCTAAAGAAATGCAGGGTCACCTTGAGCTTGATTGATTAGCGTGGTATGTGATTAGCAAGTTAGAGCATTGGTGATTGGTTGACAATGTGCTGTATGGATTATTTTCCTAATAACCTGCCATATACTGTATGTGTCTAATACAGGCATACCCCACTTTTACGTACACAACGGGACCAGAGCATTGATGTAAAACGAAAATGTACTTAAAGTGAAGCAATGCCTTTTTTCACTTCTAGGCTGTAGTGGGGGTGCCAGGGGCTTTAGTGGGGGCATCAGGGGAACACTCACATGTAAATAAGCTCATCTGATGCAAGGGGGGCCGCTCCAATCCATCCCCCGGACATCGCGCTGTGCACAAAGGACATTGCTATTGAGAGGCTGGATGGCATTCTGTGGCTGACAGGGAAGCCTGAGGGGATGTGATGTCACCGGAGGTGGGGAGGCAGCCAGGATACAGAAAGAGCACACTGGAACTGAGCAGGCTAAGTGCTCAGAACTTCAGTTCCGTCTAATGCGGGTGCACGGCGCGGGAATATTTGTACTTGTGAGACACTTTACGTACACTCGCGGGCATGTCCGTACTCGCGAATGTACGTAAAGTGAGTGTCCGTAAAGCGGGGTATGCCTGTACAGTGTCTAGTTTTATTTATAGCTCACCATACTTTATGACCAATATTCTAGTAATTCAATGTACAGTAGATCATCATGCTGAACAAAAACACCACAGTGGGATATCCCAGTTTTCGAAGTTCCCTAAATAACACCAAGCACAAGAAGATGTAAACTTGATGTGTTCTAGGCAATGCAAAGATTCCAAGCAAGGTCACATCAGGTGAGACTTCCCTCAGGCCCCACACCTCACTTGGGCCTAAGGCCTCACTCACACGAGGCAGACCAGACGCTACAGAGTCCGCCATCTCTCCGTTGATCTCCGCTGAGCTGGCGGATGACAGGTCCCTCTCTGCTCACTGAGTGGGGAGGGGCTTGTCGAGCGCTGCTGTCTCCGGAGAGATCGGACGAAAACGGACAGCATGTCCGTTTTCATCAGATCTCATCCGATCCGCCATGGACGGATGGCGACGTATCACCATATGTCGGATTTTAGTGGATCGGAACGGGTCGGATGTCAGCGATCGCCCGTTCAGGTCCGCCGAAAAAAAATTCAGGCGGACCTAAATGGTCCGCCCGTGTGAAAGGCGCCTAAAGATGGAGGTTGCTATTGCTCACCTCTCTATAAGAATACTGATTGCCTGGCTGGGGCTCAATATCTGCATGCAGATTAAAATGTCAAAGTTAAAGTGGAGGTTCACCCTAAACCAATTATATAACATTACATCCAGCATACTAACGACATGTACAGTATGCAGGTATTTTTTTTTTTCGCCGTACATACCGTTATATTGTTATTTTCCCCCCGGCTTCCGGGTTCTGATTCCCGCGGGACTGGGCGTTCCAACCCCTGGGTTAGATGATTGACGTCTGGTGAAAAACTTCCCATGGCGTACAAGGCGCGTCACCAGTTTTCCGTAAATAGCCGACCTGCGAGTCGGCTTTATATGGCGCCTGCGCAGTCAGCTCTACGCGGCGGGCGCAGGCGCCGTATAGCACCGACTCGCAGGTCGGCTATTTACGGAAAACTGGTGACGCGCCATGGGAAGTTTTTCACCAGACGTCAATCATCTAACCCAGGGATAGGAACGCCCAGTCCCGCGGGAATCAGAACCCGGAAGCCGGGGGGAAAATAACGGTATGTACGGCGGAAAAAAAATATATACCCGCATACTGTACATGTCGTTAGTATTCTGGATGTAATGTTAGATAATTGTTTTAGGGTGAACCTCCACTTTAAGTTTTATCTCCTGATCTGAATACTTGTTTCAAAATATATGCCTCAGGAAATATGAAGCCACAACCAGACAACTAGAATGTTCAAAATTAAAGTCTTTATAGGTTCAGGTTTACGTTAGTGGAAGTAAACTCACTGGGTTGATTTTTACCTATACAGTGCCCTTAAAAAGTATTCATACCCCATGACATTTTTTACATTTTGTAACAACCAAAAACGTAAATGAATTTTATTGGGATTTTATGTGATAGACCAACACAAAGTGGCATATAATTGTGAAATGGAAGGAAAATGATAAATGCTTTTCAAAATGTTTTACAAATAAATATCTGAAAAGTGGGGCGTGCATTTGTACTCAGCCCCCTTTACTCTGATACCTCTGATAACTAGAATCTAGTGGAACCAATTGCCTTCAAAAGTCACCTAATTAGTTAATAGAGTCTACCTTTATGTAATTTAATCTTAGTATAATTGTATACAGTAAATACAGCTATTCTGTGAAGCCATCAGAGGTTTGTTAGAGAACCTTAGTGAACAAACAGCATCATGAAGGCCAAGGAACACACCAGGCAGGTCAGTAATAAAGTTGGAGAAGTTTAAAGTAGGGTAAGGTTATAAAAAAATATCCCAAGCTTTGAACATCTCACAGAGCACTGTTCAATCCATCATCCAAAAATGAAGAGTATGGCACAACTGCAAACATACCAAGATATGGACGTCCACCTAAACTGACAGGCAAGGAGAGCATTAATCAGAGAAGCAGCCAAGAGACCCATGGAGGAGCTGCAGAGATCCACAGTTTAGGTGGGAGAATCTGACCACAGGACAACTATAAAGGCACGATCGGATATTCCGACAACAATTGTGTGATGGAAGGGTTTTGTCGGATAAGCCGGCCGCCTGTATGCTCCATCGGACAATTGTTGTCGAAATTTCCGACAACAAATGTTGGATAGCCATGCTCTCAAACTGTCCGACAACAAATATGTTCTGTCAGATTATCCGTCGGACTAAAATCCAAAGTACAAACACACATGCTCCGAACCAATGCTAACCATAAAACAACATTAGCAGAAGTTGCCCAAAGGGTGGCGCTAAAGAGCTGAAAAATTTAGTTTTGTGTATGTTGGCTAAAAAAGTTCTGCCGTCTGTATGCAGAACAAGTTCCCGGCCAACGCTCTTTGGACAAAATTCCACGGATTTGTCAGATGGAAGTCTGATCGTGTGTATGAGGCTTTAGTCGTGCACTCCAAATCTGGGCTTTATGGAAGAGTGGCAAGAAGAAAGCCATTGTTGAAAGAAAGCCAAAAGAAGTCCCGTTTGCAGTTTGTGAGAAGCCATGTGGGGGACACAGCAAACATGTGGAAAAAGGTGCTTTGGTAAAACAAGTCCAAAATCTACCTAAAAGCAAAACGCCATGTGTGGTGGAAAACTAAAACTGCACATCACCCTGAACACACCATCCCCACTGTGAAACATGGTGGTGGCAGCATCATGTTGTGGGGATGTTTTTCCTCAGCAAGGTCAGGGAAGCTGTTAACAGTAGATATAAAGATGGATGGAGCCAAACACGGGGAAATCTTAGAAGAAAACCTGTTAGAGTCTGCAAAAGACTTGAGACTGGGGCGGAGGTTCACCTTCCAGTAGGACAACGACCGTAAACATACAGCCAGGGCTACAATGGAATGGTTTAGATCAAAGCATATTCATGTTAGAATGGCCCAGTCAAAGTCCAGACCTTAATCCAACTGAGAATCTGTGACAAGACTTTAAAATTGCTGTTCAGACACTCTCCATCCAATCTAACAGAGCTTGAGCTGGTTTACAAAGAAGAATGGGCAAAAATGTCTGTAGATGTGCAAAGCTGGTAGAGACATTCCAAAAAGACTTACAGCTGTAATTTCAGTGAGCCTAGGTTCACACTGCTGCGAATTCAAAATCGCAGTAAAATGCGCGATTTTACTGCGATTTCGCGGCCGCGATTTTGCCGCGATTTGCAGCAATTTTGCCGCGATTTCGGCCGCAATTTAATGTAAATCGCGGCCCGAAATCGCAAAAAGTAGTACAGGAACTACTTTTTGAAATCGCAGATGCGGCGTCGCACTGATTAGGACAGTGCCATTGCCGACAATTGCCGCCGATTTGAGATGCGATTTGACATGTCAAATCGCATCTCAAATCGTTCCAAATCGTACCCAGTGTGAACCAGGGCTGAAAGATGGTTCTACAAAGTATTGACTTTGTTTAAAAAAAATGAAAACCATTTATAATTTTCTCTCCACTTCACAATTATGTGACACTTTGTTTTGGTCTATCACATAAAACCCCAATAAACCACATTTACATTTTTTGGCTGTAACATGACAAAATGTGGAAAATGTTAAGGGGTGTGAATAATTTTTCAAGGCACTGTAGCCTATAATAACGTTTACATTTTAGGTACTGTAAATATCTCTTAAATGTGTACCATTTAGGAGATATGTACTTTAGCAGCAGCTGGTAATGTCACCCATGTCGTTTCTTCAGAGCTCTGTAAAGCGGCCGTGACTCCACCATGCATGTGACGTCATCGCAGCTCGACCATTCCTCACAGCCCCATTGCAGGTGTCAGTGAGAGCAATAGTGCCCTGTTGCTGGTGTAAGTGGGAGGAATAGTGCCTAATTGCTGGTGTCAGTGGGAGAAATAGTGCCCCGTTTCTGGTGTCAGTGGGAGGAATAGTGCCCCATTGCTCATTTCAGTCGGAGGAATAGTGCCCCACTGTTGGTGTCAGTGGAAGGAATATTGCTCATACCAGTGGGAGGAATAGTGTCCAATTGCTGGTGTCAGTGAGAGGATTAGTGCCCCATTGCTCATGCCAGTGGGAGGAATAGTGGCCTATGGCTGGTGTCAGTGGGAGGAATAGTGCCCCATTTCTCATACCAGTGGGAGGATTAGTGTCCAATTGCTGGTGTCAGTGAGAGGATTAGTGCCCCATTGCTCATGTCAGTGGGAGGAATAGTGCCCCATTTCTCATACCAGTGGGAGGATTAGTGTCCAATTGCTGGTGTCAGTGGGAGGAATATTGCCCCATTGCTCATGCCAGTGGGAGGAATAGTGCCACATTGCTGGTGTCAGTAAGAGGAAAAGTGCCTCATATCATTGTAAGCAATAGTGCCCCAACGGCCAGATAAAGACTAACAAAGGGCCAGATCTGGCCCTCGTGCACATTTTGGAGACCCCAGCTCTATCACATAAAATCCCAATAAAATACATTGACGTTTTTGGTTTTAACATGACAAAATGTGGAAAATTTCAACGGGTATGAATACTTTTTCAAGGCCCTCTATACAAGTTATTTTATAAATTCAAAGCATGTGGGAATGTGCATTGAGGTGCTTGTGTTTTACCTCTTGTTATCTCAATGCCCTGGTGTAAACAAGCCTGCCCAGGAGCTCCACTACACCCAGGGCTGGTGCAAGGATTTTTGACACCCTAGGCGAAACTTCTGTAGCACTACCCCCGAAGGAGCTGCTGGTTTAGATTGGGTTTGCACGTTACCTCTAAGTTCGTTGTCAAGGGGAGAAAGTCTGAAGACATTGCAATGTCCACACAAGATGTAAAACCTTCAACTGTTTTCAACGGTTTTATTTTTGCTGGATAAAACTTGTGAAGAAAGTGGAGAGTACAGAGAGAAGGGGAAGGTTCAGGTATGCGGTACAGGATGCACAAAAATAGTTCAGTTCCAGTATTCACCACTCTCCCTTGAGTGGGTATTGCTCACCCGGATAGACCCCTCTCACATGGCCTAGCAGCCGGAGTAAAGCACAGACAGTATGGAAACTGTCTCTGCCACAGACCATCTGAGAGCGAAAAAAGGATAGCCAGGAATCCTCTGCCACAGGATTTGAGTCTCAAACTTCCAGCCTTACAGTAGACGAGCCTTTAAGCCGACCCGGCGGGCTGTAAGACTAAAGGAGTAGTGGATCCCTTGTTAACAAAGTCACCAGGCCTATCCCGAGACATCAGCCTGCTTTGCTTGGTCTCCAGGGCAGGTCCTCCCCTGGTTTCCTTCGTTAAGCAGCTTCCTCCACTCCGGACAGCTTGGGATCCCCTTCAGAATCTTGGGCCCCAGCCAGCATAGCTGGGCCTACTGAATAGAGATGCAGCCTCGGACCAACATGGTCCCGGGATTGGGATCACCCACACACACCTCGCACCAGGAGGGCCACAAAATGAAGGACCCCTAAAAACTGCATCTGCTCCTTAAGTATACCTTCCCAGCATGCACAGCGGGGCACCACTCCCACTGGGCCCGAGAAGGGTCACTTAACACACCATGGTTAGCCTGTGTTCCAACATGAGCCTGAGATGGTAACGCCACCTACAGGCAGCAGGGGAAAACTTCTATCAAGCACAACCATAGCCAGAACAGAGGCTAATTTCAAAGAAATTAGTAAAGTCTGAGCCCAACTATGGCTCAGATGCCCCTAAATTTATAATACGCCCCAATCATTGGGAGCAGGGCGCTACACTTCATTTTGCCGCCCCCTATTGGCTCCACCCCTGACTCCATCCCCTTTGCCCTGCCCTTTTTTTCCCCACAAATAGAGCTTTCTTTTGGTGGTATTTGATCACCTTATTTTTTGCGCTATAAACAAAAATAGAGCGTCAATAAAAAAAAATGCAATATTTCTTACTTTTTGCTGTAATAAATATCCCCAAAAATATATAAAAAAACATTTATTTTCCTCAGTTTAGGCCGATACGTATTCTTCTACATATTTTTGGTAATTTTTTTTCGCAATAAGCGTTTATTGAAAAAACTTATCGCGTTTACAAAATAGGGGATAGTTTTATGGCATTTTTATTAATATTGTTTTTTTTACTAGTAATGGCGGCGATCAGCGATTTATTTTTTAGTGACTGCGACATTGTGGCGGACACATCGGACACTTTTGACACATTTTTGGGACCATTGTCATTTTCACAGCGAAAAGTGCTATAAAAATCCGATTACAGTGAAAATTTCAATGGCAGTGAAGGGGTTAACCACTAGGGGGCGCTAAAGGGGTTAAGTGTGTCCTATTGTGTGTTTCTTACTGTAGGAGGGCGTGGCTGGACGTGTGACGTCACTGATCGTCGTTCCCTATGACAGGGAACAGACGATGAGTGACAAGCCACAGAGAAGAACGGGGAAGGTTTGTTTACACAGACCTCTCCCCGTTCTTCAGCTTATGTGACCCGATCGCGGGACACCGGCGGTGATCGGGTCCGCGGGCACGGTCACGGAGCTTCGGACCGGGTCGCCAGCCACGACTGGGCACTTAAAGGGCAACGTACCTGTACATGATTGTGCCCAGCCATGCCATTCTGCCAACGTATATCAGCGTGAGGCAGTCCTTAAGTGGTTAAAGCATGCTATCCCACATTTGTTGGCAGAAAATCGAACAATTGTCTGATGGAGCATACAAACGGTTGGATTATCTGACAACAGCCTGTCATCACTATTCCCGTCGGATTATCTGATCGTGTGTACGGGCCTTAAACTAGCGCCACTAAAAGCCACAGAAAACCTCTGCGTATGGGTAGAGTTGTGCGTTAAAATGCATAGGTGCAAATGGGCCCTTTGTTTAAATGTAGTATTTGTGACATTTATTGGGCAGTAGTAGGCAACCATTCTAATTAGAGCTGAAATCTACAAAATAGAAAAATAGAAACAAGTTCTATTTGTGTTATGGACTAATAAAGCGATTTTGTGCAAGCGCTCGCAGACATCTGTTGATTGGAAATTGCTCCTACATATTTCCGCTTCTGCCTTCTCTGTTGCTCATTACTTTGGTGTACAGATTTTTGGAGATTATTTATGTCCTTTTGGAGCTGTGGGCATGTGGTATACCAGATGGACGGGCTCATTGAAAAGGGATGTACTGAGAAAACAATATTAGCCCACAGAAACTCAGATTACATTTATATTTCAACAAGGAGTAGGGATACAAGGACCTATATTTATCCAGTATATATGGAGAGAAATGAATTTATAATGGTACTATGTTATTTTTTTTTAAATGGCATTGGGCTTTATGATGGAACCGCTTTAAGAAGGGGAACTTGGAGGCCTTAAGCCTCGTACACACGCTCCGTTTACTCGGCAAGAACCAGCAAGAAAACTGCTGGCAGAGATTTCTTGCCGAGTAAATGGAGCGTGTGTACGAGGCTTTCAGGTTTCTCGACAATAAAACTGCCCAGAATCTAGACGAAAAAAATAGAGAATATGTTCTCTATTTTTCTCATCGTGAGATTCTCTGCCGTTTTCCTGCCGAGAAACCCAAGAGTGTGTATACTTACCTGTCGCCGTGGAAACCCGCGCATGCTCGAAATGACTTTGACGCATGCGCGGTAGCTTCCTAGGCATAGGTAGGGTGCAGCAAGATGGCAGCGACGGCATCGAATGTGACGAGCGCATGCTCGTCGTACGTGATGACGTCACCGCGTTCTTTCCTTTCAAGAGAACTGCGGTTCTTTTAAAAGGAGTCTGTACACTCGGGCAGCAAGAGATTCTTCCCAAGAATCTCGTCAGGGAAAACAACGGTTGTTTCCTGACGAGATTCTTGCCCGTGTGTACAGGGCTTTAGGCTACTTTCACATGGGCAACTAGCGCCAGTTTGAATGACTGCAGCAGGATTCCTGCAGCTGTTTCAGGCACCTAGCTGTGGCTGTCGAGCCCTGTACATTTCTGTAACGGTCAAGGGTTAACACCGTTTACGATATTCCATTCCTCCAACCCAGCTTATCCGACACTCCACAATCCAGCAGACATGACCCATTCCATTCCCCAGAATAACGAGACACAAGCTCTGTTCTCTGGTTCCAAACTAATGAATGCTTTAATGGTAACTCAGCCTTGTTATATACAGTTACAAGCATGCTACAGTAATCACAGGGACAATAAAAACTCTCCACCCAAAACATCACACAATGGGTGCTTAACAAGTTCCCCCTCAATCCGCATCTTAGACAGACATTCTGGCACCAAATTGACAGGAGTTAATTACTACAGCTGACAAGTCCCATTCCACATCTATTATCAATAGTATTTTCACACAAAACAGTGTCATTAGCATACACAATGAAAGATCTTAGGAGCAGACGTAATTAGCACATTGGACAACAGAATGCAATCACAGCAAGCCCCATCACTACAGCCAGGTGGACTTAATTAGCATCTCAACAGTCTATGTTACACATTGAATGAATCACTGTCCTATTGACCTGTTGGGGTCAGAATAAACAACCTGTAATATTCCAAGATCTCCTGCAATACATGAATTATCATTAATGTCCCATCTCATGTAATCCGAGATATCAGTTCTCAGTCATCCTATGCCCCTAATGAACATAGGATGACCCTAGACCCATGAGTCATTAGTGAAGCTGGCACAGGAGTACCCCGCATCCTTCAAAAGTCTCTGGGTATCACGGGCCATTCCGTTACAATTTCAATAACAGGTCGGCTGCTTCAGCTATCCGTAGCTGTCCGAATAGCCTACAATGATCTGCGGTGATTGCTGCTCATGCATTGATCAGCACAGGTAAGCGCTGGCTGTTCGAACGGCCTCTGACAGCTGTTATTGAACAACATGTTATTGAAGTGTACAGGGCTTGATAGCCACAGCTAGCCGCTCATAGGTGCCTGAAACAGCTGCAGGAAGCTGCCGATTCCTACCACTGTAATTCGTAACGGCGCTAGTCGCCCATGCAAATTTAGCCTTATAGAATTGCACTATGCTGTCATATCATTTTGATGACTCCTCTGAGAATATAAGACGCGTATTGTAGGAAATAAAACCCATACTGCCATTATACTGGGAGTGGGAAAACGAGTGCGTTCAGCAATTCGGCGACGCATTCAAACGTCTGTTGATAAAAGAAGTTGGCCTATCAGATTGTCAGATAATGTATATTACTTTATATTCTAAATCAGGGGTCTCCAAACTCTTTGAATGAGGTTTTAGAAGGGTGAGACTGTGACCAATGGGATTAGAAAACACCACGGTGTCCGTAAGAGGAAACCGTGCCCCACCATTGGTTTTAGTGGAGGAAATATTACCCTGTTGTTGGTATCAGTGGAAGGCAGGTTGCCCTATTGTTGGTATCCAAGGTATGAATGGTGCCCCATAATTTTTGTCTATGGGAAGAATGGTGCCCCATCATTGGTATTGGTGAAAATAATGGTACCTTTCATTGGTGTCTGTTTGAGAAATAGTGCCCCATTATTGTCGTCAGTGAGAGGAATGGCACCTCATTATTGTCAGTGGGGAGATAATCCCCCATCATTGGAGTCAGTGGGAGGAATAGTTCCCCATCATTAGTGTCAGTGGGAGAAATGGTGCCTCATCATTGGTACCAGTGGGAAAAATGGTGCCCCCTCTCTGGGGTCAGTGGGAGGAATAGTGCCTTATCATTGGTGTCGGTGGGAGGAATGGTACCTCATTATTGTTGTCAGTGGGGAGGTAATGTCCCATCATTGGTGTGAGTGGGAGGAATATTGCCCATCATTGGTATCATTCGGGGGAATACTACCCCATCATTGGTGTCTGTGGGAAGAATGGTGCCCCATCATTGGTGTCAATGGATGGTACGGTGCCCCAAGGGCCGGATAAAGGCAAGCTAAGGGCCACATACAGCCCATGGGTGACAGTGGAAACCACTGTAAAGGAAACCTGTAATGAGTGGAATATGAGAGCCACTGTCACTGAACTTTTTCTGAAAATGCTGGCTGTCATGCGGATTTGGCTGCTACTATACTTTATATACTTTCAGAATACCTGACCAGGGCCGCCATCAGGGGGGTACAGGCAGTACACCTGTAAGGGGCCCGGAGGTCCCCAGGGGCCTGGATGGCAACCCCCTTTAAAAAAAAAATATATTTTTTTTTTTATTTTTTTTAGGTGTCCGGATATAAATATATATAGTTTTTTTTAATATATTTTTATTTTATTTTTTATTAAAGGGTCATTTTTAAAAAAATAAATAAAATTTTTAGGGGTCCGGTGGTCCCCAGGGGCCCGGAGATCCCCAGGGCCCTGGATGACAAACCCCCTTTTTTATAAAAAATATATATATTTTTTATATATATTTTTTATATATATATTTTATTATTATTATTAAAGGGCCCTTTTTATATTTATTGTAAAAACACTGGATCAGCATGACAAGTAGGCAACTAGGAAGAGGTTAGCAATGGCAGTCTATGCATTTGCCCAATGACAGATATTCTTTTGTTAGGCTCCATAATTTCTAGGTCTTGTTCAGAAGTTGAGCTATCAGCACACATGACTGCCATGAGCGGAGCTCTGCCTAGTAAATGAATATGGTATAGCGAATCCATAATATATGGATGTTGATGCAGATCTTGTTTATGCCCAATGTATGAAGGCAAACACAGAGCAGCTTGCATTTTACATCCCCATTCATAAAATGCATGCCTCTGGTCACGTGACTAGGCTCCCCTCCTGACTTTTGTCCCTCTCCTTCATATATTAGCACTCTGCTGACTTTGGAATCCATTGGACTTTGACCTATGTGTAGCGCCCCCTTTACTTTCAGTACGGGCGCTACACTAAAGTTAGTGGGGAATGGGAGGGTTAGTTTTACTCCCATTCACAATTCATGAAAATTTAGGCTGCTGCCAATTTCAGAATTTGTCCTGTAGGTCAGTCTGCGCTCCAGGGGTACGTTATCACCCCTGGGCGGCAGTTGGCGCTAGAGGGGTTCTGACAGACCCACCTCCTCCCAGAGTTCTTCCCTTGTTGGGTATGATGGGAGGGGATATATCTGTGGCGGCCGGGTAGTTCTATGCGGGGCCCGAGTTCCAGGTGCGGTACCCACCTTCAGGGTTCGCGCATCCATGGGCCCCGCCACCGTGGCCTGCTTCACTGAGGTTACACATCATGCGGAGCCTCATCCTAACATTAAAAGGGGCCCCAGCGACTTGCTGGGTCCCACCCATCTGCTGAGAGGATCCTAAGCTGGGAGCTGTACGATGGGGGATTGGTTCGGGAGAACCCAGAACTAGAGGTTGTCCAGGAAGCCTAGACGAACTATCGGGGATCCGGTCACCACACCGTATGACAGGTATGCTCAAGCTGTCAGTGGGTGACATTGATTAAACTAACTGGGAGGATTTGCTCAAACTGATCTTACAAATACCAAATTGTCTAGCCTGTGGCAGAGGCCCTGAGTCAGGCCTGTGGCAGAGGCCTGTTCCTCCCAGTGATCCTTAAGTGGCGCTCTGGTTGCCTGGTCTGAGATAGAGGCCTGTCCGGGGGCACTTTACCCACCCTGATTGAGATGGCGACGAATTGGGTTACATTATTGCTGAGAGCAGGCTTGCTCTCCTTCACATCCAAGGCCTGATACTAAAGTTCCTCTACGCTCATCAACCTTTTTTCTGTCGTGTGTCATGTTGATGTTGGCCATGTTGGGCCTTGGAATAAAGCATTGAAAACTGAATTGATGTCTGGACACTTGCTCTTTACTCACGCTCACAGAAATCGCCTCTAGACCAAGTCGAGAAGGTAACTCAGTAAGCCGATCCCAAACTAAACAGCGGCTCCTTGGGGGGTGAGCGCTACATATGTAAGCACAAAATAAAAAAGCAGTTTTTACTGCATTAACGTACTGTCCTCAGCCTTTCAGGTTAAAGCAGAACCTAAATGTATCTGAGCTCCACAAACTGAAAATTCATTGTTTAATATTCAAAGAATCCCGCATCTATCTATGTGTCCATACTTTATTTTGCTCAGAAATCATTTCTAGCATTTTTAGCTGTGGCCATCTTGAGAAAGGGCAGATGATTCATGTAGCGTGCAGACAGGAGGCTGTGCTTAGCTAAAAAAAAACCTCCTCCAGAATATAAAAATTCCCATGAAGAATCATGGGATGTATATCATCAGTGAGTTGCAGTGGGGTCTCCTTACACTGCAAGGGTTGAATGCTCATTTAGTACGGAGTTTCAGGGGCAAGGTGTATTACTTGCCATGTTGCCTCGGTCTGGCAGGCTCCAGCGCTGTCCGCTGTCCTCTTTTCCTTGCATGCTCAGAACTTTGTCTAACGCCTGGAGTTTAGCGTTAAAGTGGAGTTCCACCCAAAAATTGAACTTCCACTTTTTGGAATCCTCCTCCCCTCTGGTGTCACATTTGGCACCTTTTCAGGGGGGAGGAGGGAGAAGATACCTGTGTAATACAGGTATTTGCTCCCACTTCCTGGCATAGATCACTGCGGTGGTCGCGGTGACCTACACCACTTCCAGCGCCTACTCTGTCCTCCTTCCCTGTCTTCTAGGAGACACACAGGTCCCAGAAGACAGCAGGGACCAGTGAAGACATGCAGCACGACTCGCACATGCGCAGTACGGAACCAGGAAGTGAAACCGCAAGGCTTCACTTCCTGATTCCCTTACAGAGGATGGCTGCGGCAACAGATCGGCTTTGGCTGCCGACAAAATATGTAAAGAAAAGAGTAACTGCAATATCTTGTATTAAAATAAATTATTGAAAGGTTTGATTGTGCAGCAGTTTATAGTGTTTATACATGTTTTGATATATTAAGCTTTGGCCTCATCGAACCCTAAATATAGGTTAATTTGGAGTCATTTTTACAATACTGTACATATAAATATCAGGTCTGTGACTAATGATAGGGAAGATTATTCCCAATTTCATTAATGATACCTTGTGACTGTGTGCACACTGCATATTGCCATTACTAGGGGAAATCGCAATGTATCATCCTCTTACAGCAGGTTATTTTATGGAAATCAGACTTTATTACCATGAATTCATATTAGCTCATCCGCAATCTTAAGTGGTTAAGCCTAATTATGAAGCAGACAGTTGATGTGCTATTAAGATAATTTGCATGTTAATGTAGGATAATGCAAATTAATTCTGGTAAAGTTGTCACTAGAGGTTCTTATGCCGCGTACGATCGGAAATCCCGACAACAAAACTGTGGAGCTCTTAAATTTTTCTTGTTCGAAATTCCGACAGCAAATGTCCGATGAGGCCTACACACGGTCGGAATTTTTGACAAAAAGCTCACATCAAACATTTGTTGTCGGAATTTTCAATCATGTGTACGCGGCATTAGTCTGTCTAGCATGGTTGAACCCTCATGTGAGTAAGCAGTTACTTGCATTATTAAAATTGTTCAATCTACGTAACATAACCACAAGCATTCTTCTGCACTTCTTTTGCCGGTTAACCACTTCCTGACCAGAGCACTGTTTGCGATTAGGCACTGCATCGCTTTAACTGACAATTGCGCAGTCGTGCGACGTTGCACCCAAACAAAATTGACGTCCTTTTTCCCCCACAAATGGAGCTTTCTTTTAGTGGTATTTGATCACCTCTGCGGTTTTAATTTTTTGCACTATTAACAAAAAAAGAGCGAAAATTTTGAAATACAGCAATATTTTTTACTTTTTGCTATAATAAATACCCCCAAAAATATATATAAAAAACTAATTTCTTTCTCAATTTAGGCTGATATGTATTCTTTTACATATTTTTGTAAAAAAAAATCACAATAAGCGTATATTGATTGGTTTGCACAAAAGTTATAGCGTCTACAAAATAGGGGATAGTTTTATGGCATTTTAATTATAAAAAAAAATTCTATTAGTAATGGCGGGCAATCAGTGATTGTTATCGTGACTGCGACATTATGGCAGACACATCGGACACTTTTGACACTATTGTCATTTATACAGCGATCAGTGCTATAAAAAATGCACTGATACTGTGTAAATGGCACTGGCAGGGAAGTGGTTAAACATTAGGGGGCAATGAAGGGGTTAAGTGTGTCCTAGGGAGTGATTCTAACTGTGGGGAGGATGGGCTACAAGTGACACGACAATGATCACTGCTCCCGATGACAGGGAGCAGTCAGTCACTGTCCTGTCACTAGGCAGAACAGGGAAATGCCATGTTTATGTAGGCATCTCCCCATTCTGCAGCTCCGTGACATGATCGCAGGCACCCGGCGGACATCGAGTACAGGTGCATTGCTTTGCGCAGCCGTGCCATTCTGCCGACGTATATCGGAATTAGCCTGTCGGCAAGTGGTTAAGGACCCAAAATAAACACATTTACATATATTTATTACAATGATAATATACAAATTGCAGTCAGCTATACCCACCAATCAGATTTTAGTTTACTGAAAAGGAACCTGGCCTTTTACCTATTCAGGGCAAAGGGACAGGCCCTTCTAACAACACTATCCAGTGGTTCTTCACCTTCACTGTGTTTCCCTGCCACTGTATTGTCTATCGGAGTCATCAAAAGTACTGGTACTCTGTTTTTTCAGATTTGGGAGAATCTGTGACCACCTTCCCCTCCATCTAGGATCCAGTGCTATGGGCCGAATAAACACACGCCCAAACACTTTGATTTGAGTGAGGGGACAAAGTTATTAACTAACGATGGGGATAAAGTTCATAGCGACACAGGGTTCGCTGCAAGCTCTGGCTCTTTGGCGAATTAAATGGCCTGGTCTTTAATTCTGTGTTGAATTTACCTCTGCTCCTAAATGTGATGGCTTCCTGCTCAGGCCTTGTTGATTGTTAGAGCCCCAACACCTGCCGGCATTCTAGCAACCGATGACACATCTCCTGCCCCCTTTATAATGAGAAGAGCTGAATGTAAAAAAAGGGGCCAGTTTTTTTAGAGAGGTGGATAGTTGCATCGGCTCCTTCCTGTGGCGGGGTTCTTCCCCCCGACTGGATAGGGCGACCCTCCGACTCCCTGTGAGTTGTGGGGGTCTTGCCCTTCCCGACTTGTTGACTTACTACTGGGCAGCTATGTTGGTCACGGTCCGGTGGTGGTTTAAGCAGTCTAGGGCCAACGCGGCTGTCTGTTTGGAGGCAGCCATAGTGGGCTCTCTCACTGAGCTTACCAACCTCGTGTACCGCGGTCCCTCAGCGTCCCCTCTGTTGCTGACTTCGACTGTAGCGACCCTTCAGGTCTGGGGGGTGGCTAGGAGACGGTTTCTAAGTCCCGACCGGCGGTCCCCCTTTACCCCCCTGTGGGGCAACCCTGCCCTCCCTCACTTCAGAACTATACCGGATCCGCAGCTTTGGGCCCGATTTGGCATTAAGTTGCTACACGATGTATACTGCGGCGGGGCTCTTCTCTCCTTCCGTGCTCTGGCGCACAAGTTTGGCCTCCCTCCCTGGATGGCGTTCAGGTATTAGCAGCTCCGGCACGCAGCCAGGGCACAGTTCCTGTCCCCCCCTACCCTGAAAGCGGATCCCGTAGTGGACCTGTTAGCACAGGAGACTCTGGCTAAGCCTTTGTCTGAGCTGTATTTTGCTCTCCAGAGGAGGGACTCACCAAAGATGGAGGCCTTGTGAGATGGAGGGAGGATCTACCCGATTTGGATAGGGAAACCTGGGAGGAGTGTTCCCCCTCCCCCTCCTCCTCCTCCCCCCTCCCTCTTCCCCCCCCCCTCTCTCCCCCTCCCTGCTTCAAGACGTTCGCTCTTGTGCCTGTGGTGTTGTTTATTGAGAAATTGCCTGCTGTCTTATTTGCTTGGTATGACCTCCTTCTCTCAAAAAGTGTGCCTTATTATTTATTATCCTTTTTTCTTTTAAGTCGTATTGTGTCTTGTCAACTTGTGTGTTTTCTTTGTTTTTTCCTCAGTATGTAATCAATGTATTGTTCTGCTCTTACCCAGAATGATTTGTCATGTACCATTTTTGTGTTTTTTCCAATAAAGACCAACCTTGTTGTTAAAAAAAAAAAATCTGACAGCGATAAGGTAACAGTGTTTTAAGAGTAAAAAAAGGGGCCAGAGATGATGGCTGCCGTCATTGTCCAAATACTACCATGGCTGTGATGGTTGTGTCTACTGGCATCCTAACAACCAGCGTTGTGTGGGATAGGCAATGTCTGAGCCTTCGGGGCTCTAGCCGGGTAATCCTATTGTATTGTATAATGTGATTCTCCGGGTAGCATGCGGAGTATGCAGGTGCTGCCAATCCCCTACCCGTAAAATTGCACTGTTTACACATTGCAGATACAACAGCAAAGTGTAAGCCCGGGGTGCTCAACTTTTAGAAGACGGAGGACCACTTAAGTGGTTTAGTAACCGGTCATGGGCTACAGTGACCAGTGAACTATGGGGTTTTACCACCCCCCAAACGGCAAATGTAAACAAGCTCTTAATGTCCGGAGCGCCCTATAAGTCTGTTTTCACTCTGATGTGCTGCAGTTTGCCAAAACCGTGAGTGCAGTGTACTGCACTTGCGGCTTTCATGCGTGTTAGCTGCACTGAGTCAGAGACTTTTATTACATCTTGTGGGTGTGGTGCACTCTCTGAAAGCACACCAAAACTCCTGCATTCAGTGTGAAAGCAGACTAATAACCCTTTTTTTATAAATGCTAATATGACCATTGCAAAAGTGCAGTGTATGTGATGTTTATTACACTGACCTTTTTTTCTTCCAGCTTCTGCTGGTTGTGCTCTCCAGGCTGTTCCAGGTGAAGTGCCCTTGGTACCACTCTGCCTGGGACAGAAGCCGGTGTTGTGTCGATATGTGCCCGCCATCGAAAAGTGCCCGCACATGTGCAGAACGGAAGGGCACTTCAGCTGAGTTGCCTATCAGCTGGAGTGATGTCCCATAGCGCATGCGCACATCATAAAAGCTTTTTTTCGACGGGAGATACCGTTTCTCTGGCCACAATTTAATGCTATGCAAACAGCGGAGGGACACCATATTTGTCTCCACGGGTTTACAGCGAGGCACAACCTGCATAGCTTTCAATTGTGGCCATGAAATGGTATTGCCTGTCGTAAAAACCCTCCTATGATATGTGCATGTGCTATGGTAACGTCACTTCCGTTCTGCGCATGCGCAGGCACTTTTCGACGGAGGGCACAAATCGATAGAACATCGGCACTACAGAGGAAGCGGCTTATATGGCTTATGTTCCCTAAACAGCTGCCTGCTTCCTCCACTGATGGAGCTGACTCTATGCACTCTGATGCTCTGGGATGGCAGGTTGGCAACCCATTGATCACAATCTGGGCTTGCTGACCTGCCATCCCAGGGCATGAACATGTGCTTCCATGGTTTGAGGTCACAGGCCACGGGTTGAGCAGCCATGGTGTAAGCAATATGATTCTCCAGTTAGAGTGCCGAGTGCACAGGTGTAGGATCTTCCGACTCATTGCGGTGGTGTAAAGGAATACCAGAAGGTAAAGAGATACTTCCCTTACCGCAAAGGGCCACCAAGATATGACCAGTGAATATAAAAGTTTAAAAGAATCCACGAAAATGATAACTTGCAGTGAATAGTAAATATCTATTTTTACATTGGTATTTTTAATAATGCCATTATTTAAGTTATCACAGTTTGAGTGAAGCAACTCAAAATGTTTGAAAACCTTTTTGCGTGATATTTTAAATGAATAGGGAATAATAGGGAAATTGCAGGTAGGCTGGTTGCAACGACAAAGCGCTGTTAATGGTGTTATGGTGAGTACTGAGTCCCAACAGTGCTGCTTTAATGATGTCCTGGAGGAGTCCGCTGGCATCCAATCGGACTCCTCTCTATGTGTGTCACATATCCCACTGTACTCGGTGGGCCCTGTGTTTTAGTAATGTAAAAATGTGTGTTTACAGAATGATTTCTGAATCCGTGGCGCTGACCTAATGGAAGCTGGAAAATATAATGACAGCTCTTGGAACAGAAAAATCTATTTGCACCCCATGTGACTTGCAGAAAAAAGTATAAGTGCCAATATTAGTCAAGACCTACACAATCTAGTAATGATGGTTTGAGTTCAGCTAATATTTCCTTTTGGCCACACAGACCCAATTCCACGAAAAATTAGCCATTACATAAAAACAGCATGGTGTGAGCATTTGAGGTCAAGTCAGTCAGATAAAGAAGCTGTTTTAAAATGGAAATAAGTATTGTTCATTTTTATTTTATAATAGTATTTACAGCCAATGTAACACAATTATTGTGTATAATAATGTACTAACAATTCTCACTCCTATGCCATCTTAAAGGTTAAAACCTTGAAGGAGCCTGAATTGGACAAAGGTACTTACCAAGCTGTCCCAGGTCCTACCCTGCTTCTTCTTCACCTGCCTTTAGGAAGGGACCATCTTCTGTCACTTACTTCCTTGGTCTGATGCCCACCTTCACACATATTCCTGGCCTGAGGCATGTTACCTGGAATAAAGAATGTCCTGTCCAAAGGCATTTTTAATGCTTTACTGCATCAACTTGGGTCCAAACAGCAACACATCCCCTTCATGGTACATTCACAGCACAGAACACTTTGTACATAGTACCATTGCAACCAGCCATCTTCCCAGATGTTACCAGTCATTCCCCACAGATGGTTCCACGCATAGGGTGTTTCTCATACACAGGCCCAAGGTTATCCTAGAACAAGGGCCTGTTAATCAAAGATCAGGGTGGTGGGGTCCCTCCACCTTCCATCTATGTGCCCATCTCTGTTCCTCCTGGCAGTTCAACCTTGCAAAGGGCTCTCTCAGTCCCTTCACATGATTCAGACCTACACATAGTTTACAATACAATCAGTTGGGTTCTTATCCAATCTTTCACATCATCTGGGGTCTGATCATTTAGTTCTCAACGATCAGATAGCTAGGTCTGTAGGTACATTTTTAGGCTCTCAGCAGTTGGTAAGACCTCAATCACATGGCTGCAGAGGCCCATAAATTGTACAAAGTAGTCACAAGTGTTTGCGTACAGCAGATTTGTACTGGGGACTGCCTGTTGGTGTATGCAAACAGCTATGGATCCCGGGCTCAAAAATCACACTGCTTGTCTTCTGTACAGCCCTCTGAGGCTGGGTGAATGAGTCCTAAGTGTACATCAAGGGTACGTTTCACAGATTTAAGTACAGTACTACTTATATCTAAGCAGATATATCTAAGCAGATCTAAACCTAGTCACCAGACAGATATATAATCATGGGCGTCCGCTCCATAGGGCAAGGGGGGTCGTTTGCCCCCCCTGGAATCGCCAGGGAAAGCCAGGAGCAGGGCCGAACTGGCCCTGGGGTTGCTTTAAGCGGCGACTGCAGCGCTCCCCTCCTTTTGTCCTCTGGCGCTCGTATCGTATGTCATGGAGCTGGGTCTGTGTGCAAGGTCCCGCCCCCTTAGTTCGGCTCGTTTGATAGTCTTCTAGTGTTCTGCCTATCACACGAGCCGAACTAGGGGGGTGGGACCTTGCACACAGACCCAGCTCCGTGACATACGATACGAGCGCCAAAGGACAGAGGGAGAGGAGCGCCGTTTTATATCATTTACCAGGCCTGTGCTTTGTTTGTTCCAACATCTGTTGCCACAGGTAACACTAGACTATTTTCTGATGTGTTTTTAGCAAGTCTGGAAACGCAGAGCAAACACAACACAGAGATGTAGCTTACGGCATAGTTTCAAGTTGTTCCTTATTTAGAGTGCCTGTCCCTCTTCTGGAATTAAATCCATTTGGCCCTCATTCCAAAAGGTTCCTCTTTTAGACCTGAAATAAATATACTGTCAATATAGTGTAGTGTTTCAGTCAAGGGAAAGGGGTGTTGTGTAATGTAAAGGGGTCCAGTGATGGAGGGTGCTGTGTAATGTAAAGGGGTCCAGTGATACAGGGTGCTGTGTAATGTAAAGGGGTCCAGTGATGCAGGGTGCTGTGTAATGTAAAGGGGTCCAGTGATGCAGGGTGCTGTGTAATGTAAAGGGGGCCAGTGATGCAGGGTGCTGTGTAATGTAAAGGGGTCCAGAGGTGCAGTTGTGGAGAGGGGGTACACAGTAGTGACAAAGAGATATTGGAAGATGAATGGGGCACAGTGGGGTGTTTTTACATTTTAACGTGGGTGGGGGGCGCTTTTAACCCCCGCTAGCAGTCGAAGAAAGGGTAAAATGCGACTGTGTATCGCCCTTGCCGAAGCGCACCCCCTCCTGAAAAAAATTCAGCGGACGCCCATGTATATAATCCTAAACATGTTAAAGTAATTTGTAAGGTACCTACTATTATAGGTTGACAACTGTCTCCCAATTGTGCTCTTATGTTGTCACCACTACAAGCAGTCCTGGTAACACATGGAGAAAGCAGGCATGGCCCACCATTGTGACTACCAGGAAGCTGGTTCGCAGCGTTAATGTACAGCCACAGAAAGTAACTGCAATAGGCTGTAGGAGATCACTAAACAATATAAAAAAATAGGAGCAGTAACCACATTTATATTCTATATGCCAACTCACTATGTAAGCGTGGTCATCATAACCAAAACATCAACACTGTAATATATCAGTGTGATGATAATGCACACTGGACACACCAAAAACTGTGAGAGATGACACAGGGCATCCATTTTGTTTGAAATTCCTAAGTCAGTCATGACATTTTGTAACAATAGGAGACACATAACACCAGTGATTCCCTTTCCATAATTCCTGTATGAGTATCTTCCATAATCAAAACCTCTTCGCCGCATTCCAAACATCCCCATCAGCGTGTTGATACAGCAAAACCTCTTAACAAATTAACCAACATCAAAACAAAGCACAGAAAACAGATAACCCTTTGATGTAGCTATCGTATACCTCCTTGATAGGAATTAATACAAAACACATATCAGTCTCACTCTAATAGCCGTCGTAAAAATGTCAAGCACAAACTTAAGTAATTGCTAATCTTAAACAGACAATTGTCCTAGCTAATCACCCTTCTTAAATAGTTTAGCTGGAGTAATTAGAGAATACCGTTTTCTGTCTATCTCGTTCTGGAGATTTAAAACCTCAGTGTATTTAATAACTCCTGAGTTAAGAATAGTACCACCAGACTATTTAGCTCTATCAATTAATTTGCAGAATTTTAAGTCCAAACACCACTTTTTTTAAAAAGTACTTGGGGCAAACTGGACACATTACCTTGCCTAGGTGCCATCTGATGCCCATTATATTTGTATTCATTAAAACGGTAATTTCATGCTGGACATAAAATACAGGTTACCAGAATGCAACCTGTAGATATTCCAATATATTAATATATGTAGAAAACTGATTTGAAGGTGGGATAGCAGAATGCTCATAAAGACTATTACATCCAATCGGTCACTCCTCAGACCTTCTCATTAGGCAGTTCATTTCTGTCAACACCCTTCTCAGAGACCAGAAACGAGGGGCTGCATCAGTAGTTTGACGATTTTGTTTTACCATCAAAGAAGGAACATTCTGTGCTGTGCTTTGCTGGGCATTTTTTTTTGTTTTCCTTTTGTCTTTGTTGTTAACACAAGTAAAAAAAAATGTAATGTTACCCTTTAAAAAAAAAAAAAAGTAGGAACATCAGCCAAGATCTAGGAGAACCGCTATTAAAAGCTCATTGACTATATTTTGGCAAATGCATAATACCCCTTTTCAGTAAATAATTTGTTGGTGCCATTTTACCTGCTTACTTATGAAACAATATTTTTAAAATTGGAAAGTTATCTCTGATGCACTAATAAAAACCTAAAGAATCTTTTTGAAGAGCACTATCAAAAAGTAATCACTGAATATACCGGTCTGTGGTCACAATGTGTTACAGACATTTATTTTAAGTCATAATTGTTATTGGTAATGTTGTGAACGTTGGTATTTATGATGAATATTTGGTTACAGCGATTTGAGATCTAAAGGATTAACTGTGTTTAACGATCCCCCAGCGACAATCGCTTTCACTTGGCTGGCAATTAGATTGTGGTCTCGAAAGCTGGAAAACCTTTGTGCAGGGTGAGGCTAATGCCGCGTACACAAGATCAGTCCATCCGATGAGAATGGACCGTTTTCATCGGTTAACCGATGAAGCTGACTGATGGTCCGTCGCGCCTACACACCATCGGTTAAAAAACAGATCGTGTCAGAACGCGGTGTTGTAAAACACAACGACGTGCTGAAAAAAACGAAGTTCAATGCTTCCAAGCATGCGTCGACTTGATTCTGAGCATGCGTGGATTTTTAACCGATGGTCATGCCTACTAACGATCGGTTTTGTTCTATCGGTTAGGAATCCGTTGGTTAAATTTAAAACAAGTTGGCTTTTTTTTAACCAATGGTTAAATAACCGATGGCGCCCACACACGATCGGTTTTGACTGATGAAAACGGTCCATCAGACCATTCTCATCGGTTTAACCGATCGTGTGTACGCGGCATGAGAGTTCCATCTTTGCCTATCAGTGACAGTGCGGTACAAGTTTGACCAGTTATTTGCCAAAAGTTGCTAAAGGTGGCCAAGACCTGACACTGCTTCCATCACAAACAGGCCATAGCATAGACACATTGGTCCAAACAGTGGTTACCCCAAATGACTCAAGTGGCTTCTTAATTATAGAAAAAGAACACAAATTTATTGTTACAAAAAGTATTCCAAAAATAATAATAAATAATATAAAGTAAAAAATTACAAAAGTAACAAAACTCAATACCTTTCACCTAACCCAGGGGTCTCCAAACTGTGGCCCAAGGGCCAGATGTGGCCCTTTGCTAGGCTTTGTCCAGCCCTTGGGGCACTATTACTCCCAACACTATGAATATTGAATCCTCACACTTACACCAACAATGGGTCACTATTTCTTTCATTAATACCAATGATGGGATACCATTCCTCCCCTATTAGTAGTACTACTCCTCCTCCTACTGACCACCAACCCTGAGGCTATATTTATTCTCATTGATGGTGGTCCTGGGACATTTTCTACCCCCACTGGCCACAATCCGGCCCTCCTAAAGTCTGAAGGACAGTAAACTGGCCCTTTGTTTCAAAAGTTTGGAGACCCCTGACCTAACCTAAAATTAAAAAGGACAATGTTGTCTTATACAACACAGACAAACGTCCGGACACCTTTTTACCGCTTAGTCCAAAAGAAAGTATAACTAGGCAAAACTTTTTTTTTTGTTTTGGATAGAGTGGAGAGGGATTAGAACGCTTGTAAATTTTTATCGCTGGCTGTGCCCCGGTTAAGGAGTTTCACCCTCTCTATTTGTCCTGTTTACCATCATCATTGAAAGTGAAAATAAAAGAAAATCCCAAAGTTTGGGTTATCCTCAGAAAACTAATAGAGGGGAAATCTTCAAATGGGGAAACTAGTTCTGGGGAACTGGGGGTCTCCAAGGAATTGTATCAGGGTGACATCAACCACAGAGGTTCTATTCTGCTTCCCAATATTCTTTGGTGTTGTATAAGAAAACTTTGTCTTTTATACATTTTGGGTTAGGTGAAGAGCATTGCGTTTTGTTACTTTTGTAAAGTCTGACTTTTACTATATTTTTTTGGAATACTTTTTGTATCAATAAATTTATAATTAAAAAGCCACATTCGGAGTAACCGCTGTTTGGACTAATGCGTCTAGGCTGTAGGAGATCAGCAGCACCGAGATGCAACCAAATTATAAAGGTAAACACAGTATTTTATAAGAAAAACTAGCAAATGTTTATGATACACAAACTCCCCACAAGGAAAAATGCCATGGTGTTGCTATTTTTTTACCTAAACACGAGGGACAGAGCTCTTGTAATGGGTGCTCTGTCTCAGCGCTGCCATGGGCTAAGCTTTTCCCCCCTTTTTGAGTTGGTGCCAGTGGTACTGATAACGTTTCAGAAGGAGAGAACCATGTTGATCCTAGTAGCTCCTCATTGTCTCAGAAGGGCTTGGTTTTCAGTCCTGTACAGTCTGTCAGTGGAACACCCTTGGAAGCTGCAATACAGGGAGGGTCTGCTGTTGCAGGGTCCGGTCTAATGCCCTTGTGTAGAAAGGTTAAATCTAGCAGCATGGATTCTGAGGATCAGCTGCTAAAGGATCAGGAATTCTCAGATCAGCTGGTAGTCACCCTGCTGTCGAGGCTCCTTAAGCCTCTGTCTAAACAGAGACCGATTTTGTCCCGGACTTTTCCTTAATTAAATTAAGTTGTAGAACTGCATGAACTGACAGATGGTCCATTTGAACCAATAGAATCTGTTACCTTGAAAAGTCAGTGTTTTTAGTCAGTCACGACCGGCTGGAGGGTGAGGGAATTGGACGCCCTTTTGGTTCAAGCTCTATTTTTGCAAATTTCCCAGGACCGTGTGGTATTCAGAACGAATTTGGCATTCCTGCCCAAGGTAGCCACAAGCTGTCATAGGAAATAATTTTACCTACTTTTTGTTGAAATCCTGCTTGTGATCAAGATAAAAGGTTTCACACCTTAGATGTGAGAAGGTACATGTTACATCATCTTCAGCTGGCCAAGGAAAAACTTACTTTCAGGAGCAAGGAAAGGGTTTAGGGCTTCCAGACAGACGCTGTCAAGACGGCTGAAGCTAGCAATACAGTACGCTTACGTGAGTAGGGCACGTTAGAGGGAAAGCTGAGGTGGAAATATACAGGTAACCTTATCCTTCCTAAGGTACCAGTGAATAAGGCATACTGCTCAAATATAGGCTATGTTCCCACACTAGCCACTGGCAATAACCATCAGACTGCTTCTAAGCGCAGCCCCACAATAGGTTTCCCTGCAATGTCTCCAAACTAATGCCGCGTACACGAATTTTTTGTAAAGTAAAAAACAATGTTTTTGAAACTTCAATTTTCAAAAACGACGTTGCCTACACACCATCGTTTTTTCACAATGCTCTAGCAGAGCGAGGTTACGTTCAGCACTTTTTTCCATTGAAGCTCGCTTCATAACTAGCTTCTGGGCATGCGCGGGTTTAAAAACATTGTTTTAAACGTTGTTTTTGCTACACACGGTGATTTTTTGTGAAACAAAAAATGACGTTTTGAAAAACGAAACAAAAAATTGAAGCATGCTTCAATTTTTTTTGTCGTTTTTCACAAGACATAAAACAACGTTTTCCCCCACACACAGTCATTTAAATTGACGTTTTTAAAAACGTCGTTTTTTTTCATCACATAAAGTGATGGTGTGTACGCGGCATAAGAAACACTAGAACGGAAGGGTTGGTGGAGAGAGACTCCTTTCAAAGTTTGATGTTGCAGTGTTTCCTAGGAAAGGGGAGCATTATCTCAGATGGTTTCCTGAAAGACTGTTGGAAAACACATTATCGGTAAGTGTAACTTTGGTTTACGTTGACACTACAGTTAAAATGAATAGGCTGCCTTAACACAACACACATTTCATGCATAGCAACAGTGTGAACAATTCATGACAGTGGTTCTAAACACCTTGCCACCCTATCCAAAATGAAAACGTTTTGGCTTGCACCATCCATAGCTGTCTCATTAAAAAAAAGTTGCTGAAATCACTGAGCTGGAGGACGTCGTGTCCACGGAGTGGGGCCTTCGGGAAAAAATCCGTAAAAATGGTTCTATGGGCACAAATTTGTTTACTCTGAAGAGTACAATGCCCTGCTGAATTAAATCATGGAAATTGGAGGTTGCACCAATGGGTTTCTTGGTTCTGGAGAAATGGCAGAATGATTGGTTTCCTTACCTTTCCCTCCTTTCTTCTATGTGTTCTTCTATTGACGGTGTTTACCGTTTAAAATACCTCATGGGGTACAGAGACTCTCTGCTGCCTGGTTTTCCGGGTCGCCTTTTCACACGTTTACTTGCTTGCTAGTCCAGCTATTGTTTTCCATGTGCTTTATGCAAATGTTTTATTTCTGGACATGTACGTCATATGGTTTCTGTATTTACCGTGTGCTGCCTTAAAATAAAGTATTTAAAAAAAAAAATTGGCTTTAAATATACTTTAATACAGTAACTGAGCGAGAATAGCCTCTTCCAATTGTTTTTATAATGCTCAAAAATTTAAGATCCTTGTAGTATTGGTGTTTGACCTTGGTACATCTTAGTAGTTTGTGTTGTCCTTTGTACTATAATTAGTGTTCACTCAACATGGCCCAAAGGGAAAAGTCACATCTATTAGACTAGATCCATTGCTGCCATAGTAGACAGCTTGTCTCCTCATTCAGGAAAAAGTCTGTTTTTGGCTTTAATTCAGTCACAAAGCTATTAATGGGAAGCATTTATTTTTACTCTTTTATTACATTTTGCTTATTTGCCTTTGTAATTGTAGAATTTAAAAAGACGTTGGCAATATGTTTGCCTGGATACTGGCATGGTAATTTTTTGTGTACCAGAAATGTAAAAGCGAATGTGATGTTGGCTTTAAAAGTGTTATCTACTTTTAAGCAAAAGAGGACCACTGCTTGAAATCTTTCTGTATTTGTATCATTGTGAAAGGGTGCAACCAGCTTTTTACCTTTACCGTTTTATGGGAAATTATGTTTAATTTACTCCTTGCTGCAGCATCAGCAAATATTTAATTACCCATTTATACAGCCTAAACATATGCTGTTGCACGGTTTACAGATTATGTACAGTATAAACATTCACAACTGTTCCTGCTCCAGGAGATCTTGTAAATTAATGTCTCTCCTGCAGTCCTATAATCACATGAACATTTAAACACACAAGGACCAATTTTGTGACAGTTTGTTTAAACTGGATGTAAACCCTCACACATACCCAGTAAAGTGAACAGCCTCAGATGATACACAGGCATGAAACAAATCCTCCTACATACGTTTTACATGTATATCTGCTGTCTTCAGCTTTATATACTGTTTAGAAAGTGCACATCGTGTTAGAATTTTCACTTCCTTGTTCAGCAGTAGCAGTGAAGTATTGGATTACACTGGGAGACAGCTAATTGGAGGGGCAGAGACTTTCAGAGCTGTCCTGTGAGTAGAGCAGCTTTCTGCTAATCTATTTATAGCACCCACCCCCAACACAATTTTCTGGCTGATTTTATAACAGTTGTCTGAGAACTTGTCAAAAGTTATCATGCTGATAACGGAAGAACGGAGCAGGAGAAAGGCCTGGGACTTAGTGCTTTAAAGAGAGATAAGAAAACACTGCAGATATATGTGCCCAGCTCAAATTTCTTGAATCGAGTTTACATCTACTTTAAAAGTATATTTTTGGAACACTGAGTTAACTATGGGTTAATTAAATGGTCATCACAGCAGTAGCTGTCTGCTGTGATGCTGGTGTTGTTTGTTTTGAAACCTGACTATCCCATAAGTCATGCCATAAATTATACGATTTTCTTTCCTCCAAGAAATAAAAATCACATGAGTCCCCCAACAACAGTCATTGTTGATGGGGGAATCCTTCCTGAGTAACTACTGTGGGGGGATAGCCTCCCTGCCAGGAGAACACAGTGATTATTGCTAGCGGCTATAGCCGCTGGCATTACTCGCATCCTAAAAATCTGACTTGCCAGTTACAATCAGCATGCCCATAAATGGTTCGAATCTCGGCCGATCCCTGTCGAACCGGCCCAGATTCAAACAGTCTTCTTATTTACATGTGTATGTAATTTTATATTTGAGCTATTGTTTTGTAAACAGGCTTTTTTTCAACAAAGGTAGAAGAATATAGAGGAGAACATGTTTAAAGCCGCCTAAAGCTACACCTACTGGCTCAAAAGCAGAATACAAATATTAACCATTTGCCGACCATCCGCCACAGTTTTACTGCATCAGAATATCATGGCTGGGCGAAGCGTCGTCACCTTACGTTGCGTCGCCTCTTGGCCACTAGGGGCATGCGCGCACCGATGGAGGCACATGCGCTCGCCCGCAGCATGCCTCCGAAACAGATGCAAGTGCCCAGCAGGCGCGATGACCGCCAGGCACCCGCAATTGCTCGTGACAGAGTGAGAACTGGGATCTGTGTGTGTAAACACACAGATCCCGGTTCTCTTAGGGTAGAAGAGACTGATCGTGTGTTCATTCAAAGTATGAACAGCGATCTGCCATCTTCCCTAGTAAGTGCCATTCCTCCCTACAGTTAGAACACAGTGAGGGGACACAGTTAACCCCTTGAACGCCCCCTAGTGTTAGCAACTTCCCTGCCAGTGAGATTTCAGTATACAGTAATCAGTGCATTTTTATAGCACTAATCGCTGTATAAATATGAATGGTCCCAAAAATGTGTCAAAAGTGTCCGATGTGTCCACCGCAATATCGCAGTCTCGATTAAAAATTGCAGATCGCCGCCATTACTAGTAAAATATTAATATTAATTAAAATGCCATAAAACTACCCCCTATTTTATAGATGCTATAACTTTTTGAGTAAACCAATCAATATACGCTTTATTGCAATTTTTTTACCAAAAATATGTAGAAGAATACGTATCGGCCTAAATTATTTATTTATTTATTTTTAAATTGGGATATTTATTCTAGCAAAAAGTAAAAGATATTGTGTTTTTTCATAATTGACGCTTTTCTTTTTTTATAGCGCAAAAAATTAAACCTGCAGAGGTGATGAAATACCATAAAAAAAAAAGCTCCATTTGTGGGGGAAAAAAGGACCCAAATTTAGTTTGGGTACAGCGTGGCACGACCGCGCAATTGTCAGTTAGAACGACGCAGTGCCAAATTGTAAAAAGTGCTCTGGTCAGGAAGGGGGTAAAATCTTCCAGGGCTGAAGCAGTTAATATGCAACGTTTCATATTACCTAACTAAAACAGAACACTTATACTGACCATATTAAAAAAATCAATAAATACAAAATTGTAAAAGTTATACATTCTTTAGTGTACATATGTATGTATGTATATATACATTTTCTCAAACAGAATTACAGGACATAATCTGTTTATTTGTGGTTTCACAGATTATGCACTTGCTTAATTACTGTGGGTAAGATACAGTAAATGCTAATAAGGCCGGATTTGCTTTATGCTGTGACCCCCACAGAATTACTGTGAAGATAAGGAGATTTTAGCATAACATGTTATTTCTGTAAGCTTGGGATGACCGCCAACTTCCCATACACAGGAACAGCTTTTGGTTGTGCATAACAGATGAAAAAAAGGAATTTCTTGTTTTTTGTCTAAACCAGTGTGCCTCCGGGTGCTGGATTTCTTTTTTGGGTCCACCGATTTTCAAAATTATAGTAACAGTTAACTGCATAGTTTGGGTTCCCAGCACCATTGCATAAATGACCCTTGGTGTCCCAAAGTTAAAGTGCATGGTCTCTTACGTTTTCCACTACAGAAATATTAATTAAAAAAAATGGTCTAGGATAGATAAAGTTATCTACTTTACATTTGATGTTCAAACAAAGGGGGGAGAGGAGATTGGGACTTTAAATTAAGCAAGTAGGTGTATAAAGTTTGGTTTAATATATAAAAATTAACATATAAACGCATAATGAGTGTATATCTAATACAGTTATAATAACTGGTACAATTCAAAAAATTGTATATCCATACATACGATATAGACGAGTTGCCACATGATTATAAATGATTAATATCAAAAAGGTATAAATACTGACAGATTTCAATTAAATCATAGGAACACTGTATATAATAGCTCTATGCATTGTGTGGATTGATCCCCTCTTCAGAAGCATGTATTTGAGTTCAATAAAAAATATCATAGGAATTGCTGTATGATCTGATCGTACCCAAGGAAAAAGGAAATCATAAAAAATAGAAAGTAAGGTCAAACCAAATAAACGGTCAAACCAGATAAAAGCCCCATCTCTCTTCCATACTTACTAAGTTGACTATATAATTGCTATTTGGACTGAAAGTGTGGCACTGTAAATCGGCAGCTGAAGGGGTGCGAGTGGCCTGCTGTCCAGCAAGAGAACCATCCAGGGGAGACAGATTGCAAAAAAATTTAAGTGGTCAAAGTGACCATAGGTGCTGAAACCATTAATACAGGACTTTTGAAAAAAAAATATATACAGTATATATTGATGTATTTATAATATGAAACGTGCAAGGGGTCCTGTGCTCGGTAAAGAACAGGAGGATTGGAGTACTAGAATGTATTGGTGGTAGCCAAAGTGTTGGAAATAAAAAGTGATGAGGATGTAAAGGCATCCCCGGGAGAGATTACATACAAAGGTGTAAGAAGAGAAGTGATAAAGACATAAACGTATCACCGAAGATTGAATAAAAGGATGTGAAAAGTTGAAAAGAGATGTTGAATAAGACAATATAGCAGTGCAGTGCAACTAGGGATGAATGCTAATTACCAATTGGACAGTTCATAGGGTCCAGGGATCCAAGGTGGTGTGAACCAGAGTGAGCGACGACACAGAGTCAATCTGACATCCCTGAGTGAAGCCTATAAGAGCACGGCCAGCGCACACCCACTAACGTCACGTAGGCATGCACTGCAGGAGGGAGGCGTCCTTGGCTGGACGCCATTAACTCCTCCCTGCCCCTGCAATGCACAGGAGGTGATGCCGATGCATGGCGCATGAACGTCCACCCAACCTAAGTAGAAGGGGGGGAGGGTGTTGGCTCTTAAGAGAGAGGGAATTAAACAAAATGATTATATGAGTGTGATTACTAGATGATAAGTAGATGTTGTCGGACCTAGCTGGACCAAAACTACGTGCTTCCATCCCTGTATTGCTATCCCTTTTTTTTTTTTTTGATAATTAGATAGGGATGGAGGCAATTGACCTTACCAGGTCACCACCTCATATAAAGTCCCAACGATTCTCTTTTTTCTTATTACATTTGATGTTGTCATATTTCTCATTAAATAAATTAAGGCAATTAGTGCTTTAAGTTTGGATCAGTGTATAATTAGGAGAAAATAGGTGCAGCTAGGGTAGCACACACTGCAAAATTAACTTGGCAAAATAACTTGGCATGTATGCTGCTTTAAACTGGGTATCTATTATGCAAATTAAATATATTTTTAATTCAAAACTATATTCTTGACAAGAATGTTTAGACAAATACCTTTTTTATAGTAAAAATTATGATTTTTTTTTTGCAACTTCTTTATTAAAAAAAAAAAAAGGTATCTAGCATCTGGTAGGCAATAACAATTCACCACAAAGACACTATGCAACCACAGATAACTTTTTCAGCTTAGTGGGCACATACGTCAAGATACAGGCATATCAACAATTGATCCACTGCATAGTAACCAAAGGCAACATCTCAGACAGTTGACTAGACATCCAATATGCATTATGTTATAAAATGACCCAACATCCTTGCCACTGTACCCAGTGAAGCAGTTCATCTACAGTTAGTCACAAAAGCCTGAGGAATACTGGGCAAACAAAGTTTTCAATTGTGTGTGTAATAATATTTAAGTGGAAAGAAAGGGAAAAAAACAAAAAGATGAGGGGATTAGAGGGGATAAAGGGGGAAAGTGAAGGCAGTTGGGCAGAGAGCGTAGCAGGGATGGTGGGGGAAAAAAAGGGGGGGGGGGCGGTTGATAAGGTAACAGTGGCTGTCTGGAGAAACGGGATAGCGCCTCAGCCATGATGCATATTAAGAACTTGGGTCTAGGAGTTCTGTACCTTCATCAGACAATATAGACATATTTCAGTGGGTCCAGGTGCTGGAGTAAAGCTCATGTTGGTTATGAGCAGAAAGCACTAGGTCTTCCATGTTATTTAGGATGCATTATTTAAAAAAAAAATACACTTATAACCTGAAATTGCTTTGTATTATTTGATTTATTTAAACTGCATATAGATCATTGCTTTAATGAGACCAAAGTGTAGGGTCACGGGTATATCTATATGAGATCTCATATGCCAGTACAGTAAGTGAAGACACATCAGGCCATGTGATCGTCATCAGGCAAAACATAACCTCAACTATCTCCTCTTCACAGTGATAGAAGTGTAGTGGACACATTAGGATAAAATGTAGATTGGATCTCTTCATAACTCATACTGCCTTTCTAGGTGAAGAGAAATTCTCATTAGAAAATATAATGCAGTAAATAAAATGGAGCCTTATATACGGTATATACAGTATGATCCATCTGACTCCGAGGCCTACAGATGGTTGTACCTTTGTCATGCTTTGTCCAAATCACATATTGCTTGTGACAACTGACCAGGGACAGGCTCATTGAGGGGTTAATAAAATGGTAGTAATGAGTGACTCTGACCTTCAGCCCTGGTTCACACTGGGTACGATTTGGAACGATTTGAGATGCGATTTGACATGTCAAATCGCATCTCAAATCGGCGGCAATTGTCGGCAATGGCACTGTCCTAATCAGTGCGACGCCGCACCTGCGATTTCAAAAAGTAGTTCCTGTACTACTTTTTGCGATTTCGGGCCGCGATTTACATTAAATTGCGGCCGAAATCGCAGCCGCGAAATTGCGGTAAAATCGCGCATTTTACGGCGATTTTGAATTTGCAGCAGTGTGAACCTAGGCTTAGGAGCAATAGCTATAGCTATAATACACAAAGGCCCAGATTCTCGTAGAATGGCGTAAATGTCGGCGGGCGTAATGTATCTCATTTACGTTACGCCGCCGCAAGTTTTACAGGCAAGTGCTTTATTCACAAAGCACTTGCGTGTAAAGTTGCGGCGGCGTAGCGTAAATCACCCGGCGCAAGCCCGCCTAATTCAAATTAGGCGGGTAGGGGGCGTGTAACATTTAAATTAAGCACGTTCCCACGCCGAACGTACTGCGCATGCGCCATCCGAAAAATATCCCAGGGTGCATTGCTCCAAATGACGCCGCAAGGACGTCATTGGTTTCGATGTGAACGTAAATGGCGTCCAGCCCCATTCACGTATGACTTACGCAAACAACGTAAATTTATAAATTTCGACGCGGGAACGACGGCCATACTTAACATTGGTTGCCCCTCATATAGCAGGGGCAACTTTACGCTGGAAAAACAGCGCGTACGTTCGGGAATTCGCGTATCTAGCTAATTTGCATACCCGACGGGGAAAACGATGGAGGCGACACGTAGCGGACAAAAAAAAAAATGCATTTAAGATCCGACAGCGTAAGAGCCTTACGCCTGTCGGATCGAATGGATATCTATGCGTAACTGATTCTAAGAATCAGTCGCATAGATACGACGGCCCAGATTAGGACTTACGACTTACATGGATTTGCGCCGTCGTAAGCCCTTTGAGAATCTGGGCCAAAGATTTTCCATTATCTTGGAAAATTTAGATGTGACTGCCTCGTACACACGACCAGTTTTCCCGTCAGAGAAACTGCCATGACAGCTTTTGGCCAGGAAAACTGGCCGTGTGTATGCTCCCCGGCAGTCTTTTTCCAGTCAGTTTTCCTATGGGAAACACTGCGGTGGAGAATACACACGGATGGGTTTCCCAGCCAAAGCTCTCATGGCATATTTCCTGCCAGGAAAACTGGCCATGTGTAGGGGGGAAAAAGCTGCCCAGCCGGTTCTCGGCTTTCCCCTCGGGTTTCCCGGCGGTAAAAAGTCAGCCGGGAAACACGTACGTGTGTACGGGGCATTAGAACTGATTATTTCCATTTTTATGGACAAAAGAAAATCAGATTATCACAGCACATGTGGCACAAAAAATGTATCTGTCCCACACGTACAAACTTCTCCCCTCCTGACTTCTGGGGAACAGAGACAGGCATACTTAACTTACAGATGGCTTCCGCACTGGAGAGGGTGACATTACAATTCTTCTGATGAGATCCTAGAAAAGCTGAGCATCCCAAATCTCGTGACATTCCAGCACAGTTCAGATTTTCTATTACCAGTGTACCCACAATCTCACCAGAAGGACCGCAACCTCACCATTTCCTTGGTACTGCATGCAGAAATATTTTCTCTAACTTTTGCTTACCTACTGGTATGCTTTTTTTTCAGTTATCCTATTTTTGGAGTTGTATTCAATGTGTTCTAAGAGAGATTACACAAATACTTCTAAGTATAACATTTAATAAAAGTAATGACAGATAAGGAAAATATTAGAAAATATAACAAGAATACCTAACTAAAGATGCTGTTTCGCCATGGAGTCCCCATATGCTTTTTCATGGCATGGCAAACTCGGTTGAGACACATGCCTAATGATAGCTCTGATGTGAGACTGATATTTTACTCGCTTTAGCTGTGGTAATATAGGACTTGGATGTAAGGAAATGGCCAGTTGTAGACAAGAAAGTGGGCTCAGCCACAATAACATTATTTTGGTATGAAGTTAGCCAAGGTAAAGCCATACTTATGTCCTTTTTTGGTTTGTATGGCCCCTTAACCAGGTTTAGAATTCATTATTGGATATTGTGAACCATATGAAATATGCAATTTATCTATCAATGCTATATTGCAAAAACGGCTTTAACACTGGAAATTTAACAAAAATACTTGAGCATTACATAATCGTTATCATTTAGAAGGCTAGTAATGCATGCTCTAGCCTGTAATTGAACAGCTAACAATTTGAAGTGCTTGTGCCCTTTTGTATTATAGGGTGACTGACTAGCGAGACACATAATGAGGATTCATGTTTTAAGTGCTTCATTGTGGCCGTTCTGCAGAACTCATAAGTATGAGAGGCTCTCCTGCAGAATAATCCCCTTTTTAGTTTTTTCATCTTAAAAGCTTGGCTTTAGGAGGAAAGATTTGCTCCTATTACAAAAAGGTCCCCTGGTACTGAGGGGAGATAATCTTGTTGCAGAACATTGCTCATGTTCGTGAGCATTGGGGAAATAAGATTTATACCAGTTTTGCTGTGCAATCGTTTTCGATGTCCATTATAGTATAATATATGTGATGTCTGTAATGGCTGAAAAAAATAAAATGGCATTCACCTTCATGTACCTGAATGCTGCAGCCAGATAAGCTATTTGCTCCTGCAATAGCATGAATTTCCTGTGCCTAATATTGTGAAGCCAGTACTGTACTTGCCTTGTTTTGCAAAGAATGCTGGGCTTACAGTAAGCTGAGTACATGCTATTGGGTGCCACAATGGGCAAAATACCACTTTGGACCCCAACATAACGATCTTAAAAATAGTCCTTTAGCTAACTGGGAAAGTGAACAGAGGGAAGATTCATTATTATATACCAAATACAGAAGATCCCCAGCACTTGGCCCTAATGGCCAACAAATGAAAGCCAATAAAACTTGCTTCTAATGCCGCATACACACCATCACTTTATGTGATGAAATAAAATGACATTTTCTGTGAAGTAAAAAACGACGTTTTTGAAACTTCAATGTTCAAAGACGAAGTTGCCTACACACCATCGTTTTTCTCACAATGTTCTAGCAAAGCGAGGTTACGTTCACCACGTTTTTCCATTGAAGCTCGCTTCATAAGTAGCTTCTGGGCATGCGCGGATGAAAAAACATTGTTTTAAACGACGTTTTTGCTACACACGGTCAATTTCTGTGAAGTAAAAGTTGACGTTTTGAAAAACGACACATAAAATTGAAGCATGCTTCAATTTTTTTTGGTCGTTTTTTAGAAGACATAAAACGACGTTTTCCCCCACACACGGTCAATTAAAGTGACGTTTTTAAAAACGTCATTTTTTTTCATCACATAAAACGACCGTGTGTACGCGGCATAAGGCCTTGTACACACGACCGAACATATCTGCTGAAACTGGTCCGCGGACCAGTTTCAGCAGACATGTTCGGTCGTGTGTACGGCCGAGCGGACAGGTTTCCAGCGGACATTTGTCCAGCCGACCGTTTTGCAGCGGACAAATGTTTCTTTGCATGCTAAGAAACATGTCCGCTGGAAGCCTGTCCGTCGGACATGTTTGGTCGTCTGTACAGACTCACCGTACATGTCCGATCGGCCGCCATCCCTTGCATGCGTCGACGTGATTCGACGCATGCGTGGAAGCTTTGAACTTCCAGGGCCACGTCCCCGCGTATCGTGTACGCGGGGATTTCTGTCTGATGGTGTGTACAACCATCAGACAGAAATCTCCGGGTGGACATGTCCGCTCAAAACGGTCCGGCGGACCGTTTTGAGCGGACAGTCCGTCCGTCTGTACGAGCCCTAAAAGTAGTAAAGCAGAGGTCCTTGTTTGCATTCATATATGAACACATAGGAAAATTGCATAGTGGTGTCAGTGTGCATCGATTTAGCATGGTCCTCATCATAGAAATCATAAATCATAGAAAAACTCTAGGTTTGGAGTGTATGTAAACCCTAATAATACATTTATTTGCTCTGGTTTTAGTTTGGTAAATATACCATTGAAGGTGTTTTGGTTATATCTCTTTGATAAGTGCAAAAAATACCTGTTGAACCTTCCAGAAATCCAGTGCTGTCTTGTAACCTAACTATGCCCTCGGCAGTGTTATCTCAAACAATGTTATCAGAAAAATGTTTGAGGACTATAGAACACCTCCTCCTATGTCATGGAGATAAGGAGAGTAGGTGTTCTGCAGTCTTAAAACATTTCCTGTCCTATGGGGGAATGCAGTAAAGTGAGTGTTGTCACCCTAGGACATGAAGTGTATTACTGGCAGGATCACCAGATGAAAAAGAAAGAAAAGCCTGAAAAGGAAAACTAATATAGCCACTACATCTGCGGACTGGTAATCTGCAGTGTATTACATTTTTGTTTTGGGGTTTAGATACACATTGAAGATATGTAGATGGTTGAGGTAGGTGTAATTGTATGCATTTCACTTGCATCTATTACCTCACTCTGGTGATTTGAATCTAAGGTTGAGGAGCCATCATTCTTTTGCTGTCGATGCTAATTGGAGGTTGCTGACACTGAAGTCAGTAAACACACTAGTGTTTTATGCTATGCTTTCCTCTCTAGAGCACACTGTATTTATTTGTACCCTCTGATGGTTCCTGCTTTGACCACTGGAAATATTTTAGAAGAGATCTCCTTTTATATGAACGGGACTCTACCTCTAAAATTGTAATAGCTGAAAAGCAAAAAAAACATCAAAGATCAGCATTGAGAATTGTGCTGGTAAAGTGCTAATGAGCCTTCCAAATATAACCAGTGGATACCATGACCCATGACTGGCATCACTGCTGAAGAAACCAATCAATTATGCTTCCTTTTTTATTATGAGCTAAAGAGTTTGGACGGTTCCCCTGGAGCTCTGTGACATTCTGTGTATGCTGATGTGACTTTTTGTGGATCACTATGGCAACCAAGCTCTGGCTTGCATTAATAGGGTTAGCAGGGAGCTTTAAATCATTAGGCTCTGATGGTCATGTCCATCTTCGCCTCATCTTTCCCTCATTATCAAGCTATGTTGGCTGAATTCTTCCAAAATGCTGTTCTTTTGAAGGGGTTTCCTTCTTGTACTGAAGTCACTTGTCACCCTGTAGTAGTGCAAAGAGCAAATATGATCTGCTTTGCATTTACTTTGAAGTTCCTGAGAATAGCAGCAACGAAATCCAAGCTTGTTATCTCAGATCTGTTATTAGTTTACATGCCTACATAGCTTTTTTTGCAGTTATAAATTTCAAATTGCCTTTGTTAAAAATGGGACAATAATCACAATGTTTAACTTCTAGTGCTTGGATGTAGAAATGCTGAAAGGTCTTATTAAATGGGAAGCAGAGCTGGGGCGATCCTTTATGTCCGAACAGGATAGCAAAATCGTGTGGTTTGCCCTCAAGTCCCCCATCTGTACACGCATCCAAGAATGCAACTATAAGGTGCTCAACAGATGGTACTATACTAAATCTGTTTTAAACCGCTTCTTTCCTGAGGCCTCTGATCGATGCTGGAGATGCCGGGGGGAGAAGGGGGGCACTCTTGCATGTGTTCTGGGCTTGCCCGGCCCTGGAGACCTTCTGGAAAGAGGTGCGCAGACTCACACAAAAGTTCACGGAACCATACGGTCCCAGAAGACTTTGCCTTCTTCATACTACATTGCTCTGACATCCCAACTACAACATACAAAAAATCAGTGCTACGTCACTTACTTGATGCTGCCAAGCATTGCATCACTTTACAATGGAAAGAACCTGACCCTCCAACTATCCAAATGTGGCTAAAAATGGTTGAGGGTACCAGCAAAATGGAAGACTTGTTGTTAACTACAAAAAACAAGCATGAGTGTTACCAGAAAACGTGGCTTCACTGGAACATATTCATTTACTCAAAGGAAGGACGATCTTTGCTAGATGGCCTTCCATGACTGCCTTAATAGATCCACCCTGCCCAGCAAGTTTGCCTTTTTCTGCTCCCCCTCCCCTCCATACACACCTTTACCCTTTGTCTGTCCTCTTCTCTCTCTTTCTCCCGCTCTAAAAAATCTGGGTACCCATTTTTGTGTTCATTCTTAGTAGTCTTATCCTGAATACAATAGTGGTTCTACTGTTATGCCCACTTTCTGGGTTTAGAACCTATACTTGATGCATTGATATAACCTGACTACTTTACCAATGTTCTGATTTGATTTATTGTCTTGGCTACCTTTTGAATCTTAAATAAAGAATTAGAAAAAAAAAAGAATAGCTGAAAGGTATACTGCTTCAAAGGACACATAGGTGTGCAAATGCTGGACTTACACTATCACCTCAGTTACACCCTGAACAATTTGGGTAGTACACCACTCAAATAATATATACCTGTTGGGCTGTATTTACAACTACTCTACCACTGCATTCCCCATCTACAGTACCATGTCCACGTTGCTACTGCAGGATTGGGTCCTGATAAATATGTGATATTGGGGCTCCTGCTGCTGCTTACCAGAGGACACTGTGGGGTTGATTTACAAAAGGCAAATCCACTTTGCACCGAAAGTGCACTGCAAGTGCACTTGGAAGTGCAGTCGCTGTAGATCTGAGGAGAAGATCGAAATGAGGGGAAGCGCTGCAGATTTCTATCATCCAATCATGCTCAAGCAAAAATTTATTTTTTAATTTTCCTTGCATATCTCTCTCAGATCTACAGCCACTGCACATCCAGGTGCACTTGTAGTGCAAAGTGGATTTGCCTTTCGTAAATAACCCCCTCAGTGTCATCATTGGTTCACCATGGTGGATCTTGGCTTGCTGGTTCACACGGTAAACAGAGAAAACAGAAGCCCAGACAGAACTGATGACTGACTAACCTACTGGCACCTTGGGTTCAGAAGTTCCTTACTACACTAGTGACAGGTCATTTTGCACACTCCAGTTTTAGTAAATCAACCCCTTTGATTCACATTATTCTGTTGGGTTAAAAAATCAAGCGACAAGCAGTTAAGTTGCATTTATTTTACTGGCTGGAGGTTAGACCTTGCTATTGGTATACTGGCTTAACCTAAAAAAAAAAAATAGTGGGAGAAAAAGGGTTTAACTGGACTGTGGTTTCTAAAACTGCTGGTGACCTTATGCTTTGGCACTCTCACTTCCCCTGCTCCTCTCTTGACATTTTGCTTTTAAAGGAAATATGTCAGGGAAGAAACATGGCAGCTGCCATTGCAGACTTTGCAAGCCCTGGAGCTGCCATTCTTCCCGTCCCACAATCTAGTGAATCAATGACCTTGAATATGTGTAAAGAATATGCAACAGGAATCCTAACACCTGATATACATATGCCTGTTCTAAGTCACAGTCAAAATGTTGTCTTGGAAAGATAAATGTGGCAGACCCAAAGCATTACGAGTTGCATTCTCATAAAAAATAAAGGCACATTTAATTGCAGACTTTTTTTTTTTCTTCAATATAGCACATGTAATCATCTGAAATAGAAAAGCACCACAAAGTTCCTCATTTAAAAACAAATTGGGGGCTGTGGCCAAGAGCGGCATGTGAGCAGACGTGTTTCACAGACCTATCGCACTCAATCCTGTATAGATGCAGTTCCCAGATAGAATTCTGAACAGAACCGACACCACCAAATCCTGCTGGAATCTTCCCTGGTCCTCCTGGCTTCCTTAGCTATTCGATACGGTGGCATGGTGACCCGCAAGCGTCAGAAGGAAGGAGGGCAGCCGAACCTTCAACGTGGCACCGTGGTGGCTAGGCAACCTTGTGGTTTCTTTTTTAGATCAACTTTTAATAAGGAAGGGGAGCAAACGGGCGCCTATTGACTAATATTGTACAGTCTCAGCAAACCTTACCAGCCATTGAAGCATTGCGTACTAAATTTGGGAAAACTGTTAACCCTCCAGATCTCATTATGCAGAAACTGGTGGATTTCTACTCAGGTCTTTATGGCTCCCAGGGGGCTACTCTCTTGAAGCTCCACAGCAATTTCTGGGGGGGGGGGGGGTGTCAATTTCAATTTCCCAAAGAAGAATGTTGGATGCCCCCATAACATTGGAGCTGCAGAAGTCCATCAGTTTCTTCCCCAATCATAAAGCCCTGGGAGACGACAGTCTCCCTATGGAGGTTTACAAACAATATGGGGAGGTCATTTTGCCGCACATAAAGTACTCAACAATGCCAGAAGGAGTGTATCCCTTCCAGACTCCATGGCTCAGGCCAACATTGTCCTCGTACTAAAACCAGGGAAAAAAACACTAGATCCGGGTTCTTATAGGCCCATTTCTCATAGAGCAACATCAAAATACTAGCCAAAGTGGCGGCATTGAGATTGAACAAGGCTATTTCCACTATTATTCATGCTGACCAGGCTGACTTTTTGCCTCTGAAATAAACAGCGATTAGGACTATATCTTGACATAAAGTCCATGGCAGACAACAGTGGAGATAGGGCTTTGCTGTCACTGGATGCCCATAAGGCATTCGACGGTATAGAATGGCAGTACCTGTGGGCAACGATGGCCAAGTTGGGATTTCATGACACTTTTCTGTCATGGGTTCAGTTTTATGATGCCTTGGTGGTGACGATCAGAGAGGCAGGACAGATCTCACAGTCCTTCCCTTTGCATAGGTGCACCTAAATGGGATGTCCTCTGTCTCCTCTCCTTTTCACTATCGCCATTGACAGATATGGTCCGATCTAAACTCCAGTATCAGTAAATTCCAATATAGAAGGTTACAGGAGAAAATCATGCTGTATGCGACTGACACTATGCTCCTTCTTGGGGATATCTCTGAATCTCTGAGAGAGGCAATGTCAGTCATATTCAATTTTGGTACATACTCAGGATTAGTTATTAATTAGACTAAATCATCCTTTATGTTGCTGGATTCCAATCCTGACAACCATGTAACTACTTTGCAAAACATCCCAGTATCTACCTCATTTAGGTATTTATGTCACTCCCAACCCCTTGGAATATGTTTCCCTCAACCCATTGCCCCCTACTGGAGCGTATTAAAGATAAAGCAAAGGTGTGGTCCCAACTCCGGTTGTTGGTCCAAACTCAGGTTGTCTGTGGTCGGGAAAGTTAACCTCATTAAGATGGTTTTTATGCCTCAACTTCTTTATGTTTTGCACAATGCTCCAATGATGATCCCCCTAAAAATGTTTTTCGAATGCGGGGGGGTTAGCTTTGTGCAACCTCTGGCTATATTACCTGGCAGCTCAATTACAACACATTGCTTGTGTTTTAACTGTGGACCGGGTGGCAGTGGAAGGGAGTGGGTAATGGGTCATGTGACTGGGACCACATCTAACAAATGGTTTTCCACGTTTGCCCTCATGCAAAAGATATGGAATAAGACCAGACAATTGCAAAATGTCACTGGCTTTACTAACTACAGCCCTATCTGGGATAACAATTCCTACCCTGAACTGCTACCACTGGACAGTGGGCCTAGGTGGAAAAAATATGGGGTCACTTGTCGGAAACATATCTTTTGCAATACAAATTATCTTCTTTTACTGAACTACAACAAAAATTCAATGCACTCTATCTGCTTTTACTACTTGCAGTTGCAGCATGCTATTAAGGCACAATTGGAAAGGGAACTGTGGTTACAATCCCCGACCCCTATAATTATATAGCCGAGGTCTCTCAACTCAAAGGTTTTATTTCAAATTGCTACTCAAGGTTATCCTCCATATTCTTATGGGGCTTCCCTACTGGAGTTATGAGCAAGTAAGAGAGACACATGGGTACATTCTAGGAAGAACAGTGGGAGGAGGTTATGCAGGCAGAACAGGCATGCTCTCTCAATGTAACGCAGCACTTGTCCCAACTTTACATAGTCCTTCAGGTGTATTTTACACCTGTTTGGCTGTGTAGGATGGGAGTAAGGGATGATTCTGCATGCACCAGATGTTCTAGGGATCATGGTGATGTAATCCATCTACTGTGCACTCCTGGGTACTGGAAACCATTAATAAGATATTTCAGGTCAATATTGAATGAATGAATGAAAAACTTGTATAGCGCTACATATGCGAACTGAATCGCCTCAAGGCGCTTGGTATCCATTTCCTTAAAATTTTTGGCCTTCAGAATAGATGGGTCTTGAGTTTCTTTCTGAAGGCCTGGTAAATCTTTTCCGTTCGGATATCGGTTGGTAATGCGTTTCACAGTCGGGGTCCTTGGACTACAAATCTCCGTTCTTCTTTTGTCTTATAACATGCCTTTGGGATTTGGAGTAGATTTTGGTTAGTTGACCTGAGAACACGATTGGGGTTGTGGTATTTTATTTTTTCACAGAGATATTGGGGAGCGATTACTTGAACACATTTGTGCGTCAGGCAGAGGGCCTTAAATGTGATCCGGTCCTTCATGGGCAACCAGTGAAGGGACCTGAGGGAGGGAGTGATTGATTCCCAGGGTTTTTTCCCTGTTATCAGTCGTGCCGCCGTGTTCTGGACGATTTGTAGACGAGCAACCTGGTATTTTGGAAGACCTAGATACAGGGCGTTTGCATAGTCGAGTCTGGAGTTGATTATTGTTCCCACGACGACCGCTGTGTCCTCTTTTGGGATGAAGGGGTTGAGTCTACGTAGCAGGCGCAGCAGATGGTGAGATCCGCTGACTACTGAGCCTATTTGTGCATCCATTGTCATGCCGGAGTCAAAGGTGACTCAGAGGCTTTTGACTTTGGTCTTAGGGGTAATGATTTGTCCCAAAATGGGCGGGGGCGTCCATGACGCCGTCGCTGGTCTCTTGCGGTTAGCATGGAACAGCAGAAGTTCTGTTTTTGTTCCATTAAGTTTAAGGTAACTCTCTGTCATCCAATTTTCTATCAAAGTAAGGCATTTCTCTAGTCCGAGATAATGATCCTTTTTGCCGCTGATGCAAAAATAAAGCTGGGTGTCACCGGCGTAGGAATGGTAGAGTAACTCCTGGTTACTGATAAATTTAAGGAGTGGGCGTAGATAGATATTGAATAGTTCAGGCGACAGTGGTGACCCTTGGGGGACTCCGCATGACACAGTGCATCGTTCTGAGGTGAAAGGACCTAATTTCACTGTCTGGGATCGATTTTCCAGGAAGGAGGAAAACCACGGAAGATCCGAGTCTGCAACTCTAGCTATTTCTGCTAGGCGTGACCGCAGCATTTTGTGATCTACTGTATCAAAGGCCGCACTCAGGTCCAGCAGTATCAGAATATTGAAACTGACCTAAAGCATTGTATACTATATATTCTAGATGAGCTTCCAATTGAGGAACACTCTAAGTAGGCCATAGCCAGGACCCTCTTTCAGGCCTGTTAACTCATACTCACGCACTGGAAAGCAGTTGACCCCACCAAACTTAAAGAATGGATCTCACAGATAGGGGACACCTCAGGGTTGGAAAAGTACAGCTACCAACACAGAGAGTGCCCACTCAAATAAAAAAAATTATAAGGACCAATAGTTAGACACCCCAGATGTCTCCCCAGTGGAATTGGTTTTAGATAGACTGTTGTAGTAAAAGCAGTTGAGGTATGGAATAAATAAGTAAGGTTGTGTTCAATTTACACGATAAATGCCTTAAATTTGCGCAGGCACATCTGTATGGCCCCCCCCCCCTTGAGGGCAAATTAATGTTTGTTGGTTGGGAATATGTTTTATTGTTACATGCCATAGTCTGGAATCTGTAATGTGGTTTCTTGATCTTTAATACTTAATAAAGTTTGACAAAAAAAACACCTTAAACTTCCAGCCCTAGATTAGTCATTAAGTCACTTGTGGACAATGTGCGAATAAGGACCAGTGTACATATCAAAATTATGAACACTGTAAAGTGATAGGTGCATTTGAAAAATATTCAACATCCTCTTGCACAACATGGTATAGTAAACAGGCTGTGATATTTAAGATACATGCCATGTTGTTTGGATTCCTAAGCTCAGAAATTATATCATGTGGCACTTGGCAACATGAAGCTGATGTTACAAAATTGATACTTAAAGTTGCCTACAGAAGACTTTCATACTTAAAAAAACATGTTCTAGATGATGCTAGAAACTGACTGTGTTCTGAGGCCTTAACTTTCCTTTCCTCCAAGATTTATTAATTTTTATTATTCTAAAGTATAGGATACGTGTATGTTAGTAGTGGTGTAATGGGGAATCCTTACAAGGATAAGCAAATACTAACCATGTGCACCCTGATGCAGATTGGGTAAATTCCCATTACAGAAGGCATTAATTTATTCCTTACAGAGGAGTCAGTAAAGACTATTCCAGTTGTATTTGAATTATGGTTGGCATCAGCTACAGTTCACACAGTTCTCTGCCGGGACCCCTACTTTTTAACATAATTATAAATGTTATAGAGTTTGAAATTAGTGTTTGCAGATGACACCAGGCTATGTAGTGGAATAACGTCCTTACATGTCTCTAATTTATAAGCAATTTCAACGCACTGTTTAATTGGGCAACTATGTGACAAATGAGTTTTAATGTTGATAAATGTAAAGGGGCTAAAAACATGCATGTGTCATACATACTGGGAGAAGAACAGCTGGGGGAGTCAATGGTGGAGAAGAATCTGGGTGTTTTGGTAGATCATAGGCCTAATAATAGCATATAATGCCTAGCTGCGGTTTCTAAAGCTAGAAAAGAGGTATAAACTTCAGAAAGAAACATGTATTCCCCTGTACAAATCATTAATAAGACCTCATCTGGAATATGCAGTTCAGTTTTGGGAACCAATTCACAAAAAGGATATCGGGGAACTGGAGAAAGTGCAGAGAATGGCAACCAAACTGATAAGAGGCATGGAGGAGCTCATCTATGAGAAAAGATTAGAGGAAATTAATGTATTCTCTGTTAAGAAGAGGAGATTAAGGGGGAGATGATCAACATGTATAAAATACATAAGTGATCCATATAGTGAACTTGGTGTAGAGTTATTCGCTTTCAGGCCATTACAAAGGACAAGGGGGCACTCCATATCTAGAGGAAAAGGGATGCGGAAAAGTTGCTTCACAGTAGGAGCTGCAAAAATGTGGACTAGACTCCCTCAAGAACTAGTTCTGGCCAACTCAGTATATTGTTTTAAAAAAAATGCTGGATGCATTCCAAGATGCACAAAATATACTTGGTAATAACTAGGGTTGTCCCGATACCGATACTAGTATCGGTATCGGGACCGATTCAGAGTATTTGCGGGAGTACTCGTACTCCCGCAAATACCCCCGATACCAGAATAGAATACTCCCCCCCCCCCGCCGCCGCCAATGCCGTTACGCCGCATCCCCGCTACCGCAGACTGACTGTGTAATACGCGCGCCGTTCCATTACAGCTTTGAATAGCTGTAATGATTGGCGCCGCGTATAGACACTCCCCCTTGCTCGGGTGAACTGTCCAATCCCGAGCGAGGGGGAGTGTCTATATGCAGCGCCAATCATTACAGCTATTCAAAGCTGTAATGGAACGGCGCGCGTATTACACTGACTGTCGGCGGTAGCGGGGATGCAGGACAGGTAAGCGGGACATGGCTGGCTACATGGGGGGAGACATGGCTGGCTACATGGGGGGAGACATGGCTGGCTACATGGGGGGAGACATGGCTACATGGGGGAGACATGCTGCATGGGGGGGGGAGACATGGCTACATGGGGGAGACATGCTGCATGGGGGGGAGACATGGCTACATGGGGGAGACATGCTGCATGGGGGGGGAGACATGCTGCATGGGGGGGAGACATGGCTACATGGGGGAGACATGCTGCATGGGGGGGAGACATGGCTACATGGGGGAGACATGCTGCATGGGGGGGAGACATGGCTACATGGGGGAGACATGCTGCATGGGGGGGAGACATGGCTACATGGGGGAGACATGCTGCATGGGGGGGAGACATGGCTACATGGGGGGAGACATGGCTACATGGGGGGAGACATGGCTACATGGGGGGAGACATGCTGCATGGGGGGGAGACATGGCTACATGGGGGAGACATGCTGCATGGGGGGGAGACATGGCTACATGGGGGAGACATGCTGCATGGGGGGGGAGACATGCTGCATGGGGGGGAGACATGCTGCATGGGGGGGAGACATGCTGCATGGGGGGAGACATGCTGCATGGGGGGGAGACATGGCTACATGGGGGAGACATGCTGCATGGGGGGGAGACATGCTGCATGGGGGGGAGACATGGCTACATGGGGGGAGACATGGCTACATGGGGGGAGACATGCTGCATGGGGGGGAGACATGGCTACATGGGGGGGAGACATGCTGCATGGGGGGGAGACATGGCTACATGGGGGGGAGACATGCTGCATGGGGGGAGACATGGCTACATGGGGGAGACATGCTGCATGGGGGGGAGACATGGCTACATGGGGGAGACATGCTGCATGGGGGGGAGACATGGCTACATGGGGGGGAGACATGCTGCATGGGGGGGAGACATGGCTACATGGGGGGAGACATGCTGCATGGGGGGGAGACATGGCTACATGGGGGGAGACATGCTGCATGGGGGGGAGACATGGCTACATGGGGGAGACATGCTGCATGGGGGGAGACATGGCTACATGGGGGGGAGACATGCTGCATGGGGGGAGACATGGCTGGATATGGGGGGACATGGGGGGACATGGCGGGACATGGCTGCATATGGGGGGGACATGGCTGCATATGGGGGGGACATGGCTGCATATAGGGGGGACATAGCTGGATAGGGGGGGTACATGGCTGGATATGGGGGGGACATGGCTGCATTTGTGGGGAGACATGGCTGCATTTGGGGACACATTTAAAAAAAAGTATCGGTATTCGGTATCGGCGACTACTTGAAAAAAAGTATCGGTACTTGTACTCAGTCCTAAAAAAGTGGTATCGGGACAACCCTAGTAATAACACCAGGGATAGATGATCCAGAGAATATCTGATTGCCTCCTGGGGGATCAGTAAGGAATATTTTCCCACTACTGGAGCGAATTGGATCGTGCTTTATTCCTTTTTTTGCCTTCCTCTGGAACAGCTGTGGGTATAGGATTTGTGTATATGGGGGTTTTCAACTACTTTTTTTCTTTTCTACTACCTGTTTTCTTTATTTATTTATGTTTTATTGTTTGAACTATACAGGAATTGCAAGTGCCACACCAGATTTTTTCTTACTATGATGTAGGCGGAGCCTGATGACATCATCATTTGGATTTGCGTTGTCAGGCTATGAGTGCGTATCGATGGTATCAGTTTGAGATTCTTCTGAGATCATTCAGAACATACTGATGGTTACATTTTGACCTACTCGAATGGGTTTTTGCATACCCATAGACTTGTATAAGAATGCAAAACCCTTTGACACAAGCGAAATCCAGTTAAAACAAGTGTCAACAATGTCATCTCTGCTCCAAATCTGATATGAGAAGAGTCCACTCTTTGCTTTGCATATATTATATCTAATTTGTTTTATTGTTGAATGTTAACACTCGGGATTTGGATAGTTAATTGTAGTTTGATGAATAAATGGCTGTGATTCTAGTAAATGGTACTATCTAGTATGTCTACGTGTAGTAGATTTATTTCTCTTGCCAGCTTCAGCACAGCCTGCTATTGACTGAACAGACTGATACCTGGTAACCACAGATCGCTTTTTGTTCAGTAAGGAGATTAAGTGACGTAATCGGGATAAAAATAGTATCCAGTTGCCATGACAACCTTCTTCCTTTTTTCCACGTCCCAGCTCCTAAGTATAAATACTACGTTTTTGTAATCAATTCTAATATAGGAAATAATCCTATTAAGTTTTGATTTTTAAAATGCTTATCGTTAATGTGGACGTGTCCTGTTACGGGATGTTCTGGTAGATTATAGTAATACGATAAACAGCTTCCACAAATTCTAGAAAATAAATAACAGCAATCATGTGTTTTTCTTTCTAAACAACTATCTGGATGCCTGAATAATAAAAAAAAAAAAAGTTGGATCTGTACCGAACAATTGCATTCAGAGGAATAAAACATTTTATAACTATGGGCAATTCAAGCTGGATAATCCCTTCTGGGAAAATTGCATACCAAAACGTTCAACAGATCCAGAGGTCTAGGTAGCTGCAGCTTTATGCAGAATATTGACTTTTCCTGTAAAAGTCAAACTTAATCCCGCCCCTTTCTTCTCCTGCTCCTTTCTGCGGGTTCCTGACATAATTTATCACAATGACCAGTAGGGAGGCCAAGAAAAACTTCTAACAGACAAGTGAAGATTTGCTTATAGATTCAGCCACCCATATCTCTGGATCTATTAAGCACTTTGACAAGCAGCTTGCACCAAAGGTAATCTTAGCTTTTTTTTTTTTCAATAAATGTTTGCAGTTTGCAATGCTGAGGTTATACACCGGGTTGTATGTAATTTTTTATTTTTTTTTGTGTGTGGAGCATTACCAGACTTATCCCAGTACATCTGTCAACATCACGGACGGTTCACCTAACAAATTTAAACATCGCATTTTTTTGTTTTCCTTCTGTGCATACTGGAAGTCCTTCAACCACATGTGTCAAACACAAGGCCAGTGGGCTAAATCCTGCACTCCAGGACATTTCATGTGGCCCTCACACCTCTCCTGTAGCTGCGGCACCCCCCTCATATCTGCACCTACCTTGTCTAAACAGTCGGTAGCAGAGAGGAGCACAGAACTCCTCTGCCAGATTCTACACCTCTCTGTGCAGCCACAGCACCACCTCATCTCCGCCTCCCCAAACTCTTGCCCTCCTCTGGCCCTCCTCCAGACCCTGCACCATCTGCTTCCCAGCTCAACCCTTGCTTCTTCCAGCAGTACAAGGTAAGGTGGGGTGCACTGTGATGTAAGGAGGGTGGGGGACTCTTGACTTCTAAAGGGGGCTCTGGACATCTAGTCTTACAGATGCAACCGCCCTTTGAAAAAAAGTCCTATCGACGAAACTAGTCAGGTGACTCAGCGTCTGTTACGTCACACGTACGCACCGCCACTAGACACTTCCGGGTACGGACTCCAGAGCCGTGGAGCGCAAGCGGCCACACGTGCTGCGGGATACCGCTGGACTATTATAACGAACCCGGCAAGTGTACAAATAGGCGGAGGACTGGAAGTCGTTTACACCTACCGTTAGCACAAGAACGGTTTTTACTTAATTTTATTTTATTTTGTTTATTTATTTTTGCTTGGCATATAGCATTTTTAACCTTTTGTGTACTTGGTTTGATCTCTTTCTATTAAAGTTGATCATCAAGTATAGAACTTACTACTCTATGTGGATTTCCTTTATTTTTTTATACCGCCATCATCTCATGAGATAAAGACACGGCACACGGGGAGGACGCCGTCCCACACCAGACTGAATCAAACAGGAGAGGTAATCACCTGACAGCTCACTGAAGCTTATTCAGACAAGCTCTACACCCCCTTGAGGGGACATCTGTCCGGTGAGTGGGGAGACAACAGGGGGGATCGTCAGCCAAGCCAGAGAGTGAATACAGGACAACTGTTGACAGCATAATAAGGATTATCTGTATGAAGCAGTTGGGGATCGCATTGCTCAATTAGCCTCAATTAAGAATCACCTGGTTTTTTGGCTTTTTGTTTTTTGTTTTGGAATCTTCTGAATGTAATTGTGGAGACTAACTTCCAATATCTACATATCTGTTTGCAGTAGAAACTCTGAACATTAACTTAACAACAACTAACCTGAATATAATTACTAACTGCGGGGTTCACAGTTAATGTGAAATTTAATGAATTACATTTTTTCTCCAACCGGAATTATCTAATCTGAGGATACACAGATTGTTATTTATTCTAGTAGCACACAGCACTTTAATCGTTTATTGCTTGATGAAATCACATTTCAGATTGTCATTTTTATTATGGTTTGAGCACTAATAACTGTTTATATGCCTTACGCATGATTTAGATAAGAAGCACATATCACGGATAACGAGATTTCACTTCAACTGAGCCATATATATCTTTTTCATGGCCAACATATATATATATTTTTACTTTAAGTGATCACCACTTAAGGTTTACATATTTGATTAATTTATGTTTTTTATTAGATTTTTGGTGGACATTTTGAGGTCCAATTGCAATTGACATTGCATACTAATCATTCACTGGTATTAGGGTACTGTTAACTGACTACCCCTTCTTTATAGCAACTTTCTATATATATATTTTTTACATTTTTTCTTTTCTTCCTCACAAACATTCTTATTGGGTTTTGGAGGACATATAGAACAACACATTAACTGAGGACCAAGCGGTCACACACTGCAAATCAATAAAAAGGGGGACCTCATATCCTAATGGTGGCTGCATATACAAGCTAAACCACAGGAAGGAACCCAACATTACTTATTTGCCTATATACTTGCCCATAACCTAGAGATTTACAGCCCAGTACCAGGCTAGCAGCGCCATTTCCCCTAAACGTTAACATCTACATAATGCTAATATGACCCGCAATGAAATTGAGTTTGACACCCCTGCCCTACATCCAAAGTGCTTAAAGTAGACATTAAAGCTGTTATAACATACACATTTGTTTTTACTTACCTGCTCTGTGCAATGCTATTGCACAGAGCAGCCCTCAACCTTCTCTTCTGGGGTCCCCTGATGATGCTCTAGGTTCATCTTCTCCGTTTGCCACATTGGGAAGCCACTTCCTATAATGGCACACATACAGACTCACTCCTGAGCCAGGCTGTGTGCATCCATTGACACATAGCACAACTCGGCCTTGCTCCCTCCTCCGTAGATTTGATGGACAGCAACAGGAGCCAATGGCTCCCACTGCTCTTAGCCAAGCCTATGAGAGCATGGAGAGGGGAGAGAGCCACAGCAGTAAGGCACTGGTGTGGTAGTGATCAGGGACACTGTGGCTGGCTGCACTACTGATGTGATGGTGATCAGGGACACGGTGGCTGGCTGTACTGGTCTGGTGACACTGTGGCTAGAAATCAGGGATACTGAGGGTGGCTCTAGTGACACTTTACAAAACCTTCCAGCGTCCACAGTAGGTAAAGCAGGAAGCAGAGCGCTGGCTGCGATACCGTGGTTTAGGGCCAAATTAATTGTCACTCTGTACCTTTTTTGTTTTGTGATCTGCTGTTTCCAATGGATACAGTGATCACAAAGTTTACCACTTTGCTTTTATGATTTCTCAAGGCTGCAGTAAGAGGGTAGCAGGATTGTGATTGTTTCTGCTAAATGATCAGGGTTGTTCATAAATAAGATAATTTGGTATGTGTATAATTACCGTAGCCTGTATCATGAGTGTGGTATGCATTACTACAGAGAGACATTGATTGCTGAAGTTGAGAATCCATGGCTTACAGAACGGTTGATTGTGTTCTTAGGGTCATAGTTAGCATTTTTCTTCCTCCAAACACGGCGAGTCCCCCTCCTCAAGACCATGTACAGTCATGCCACTGAACATCTAAATAATTCAGAGGACTGGGAGAAACTGCTGTGGTCAGATGAGACCAAAATTGACCAAAACGTTGTTTAGACGTTGTTTAAACGTTGTTTAAACGGGTTTAGAAGAAGAAAAATGCTGACTATGACCCTAAGAACACCATCACTACAGTCCAGCACGGAGGTGGAAACAAGATGATTTGGTGCTGTTCCTTTGCTAAAGGTACAGGCCGACTTTGCCACATTGAGGGGCCAATGGACGGGGGCATGTATTGTAAAATCTTGGCTGAGAACCTTCTTCCCTCAGCCAGAACACTGAAGATGGGTCATGGATTGGTTGACAATGACCCAAAACATACCACCAAGGCAACAAAAGAGTGTCTCAAGAAGAAGCACATTAAGGTCATGGAGTGGCCTAGCCAGTCTACAGACCTTAATCCTATAGAAAATGTATGGAGGGAGCTAAAACTTTGAGTTGCAAAGAGACAGACAAAAAACCTTAAATCTTAACTCTGTGCTTGCCAACAAGGATTTCTCCACTAAGTACTAAGTCATGGTTTGCTTGGGGATCAAGGGCCAAATCCTCAAAATTCCTGCCTAACTTAACTTTTCCCATTTAAGTTACACTGACTTAAAATTTCTACCTAAGTGCCCGATCCACAAAGCACTTATCTAGAAATTTCAGGCCGTGTAACTTAAATGTCTCCGGCGCAAGGCGGTCCTCTTCTGCAGGGGGCGATGACAATTTAAATGAGGCGCCCTCCCGCGCCAGCCTTACTGCGCATGCTCGTGACGTCATTTTCCCGACGGGCAGCGCGCGAAATTATGTTACGTCGGGCTTTGTGGATTGCGACGGGACAATAAAGTTGCGTCGGGTAAAAAAAAAGTTACGCGCCAGGGAAAAAAAATTCAAAATTTAAAAAAAAACGCGGCGATCGAAAAAAAGATCTGTTTTTACAAGGTGTTACTAGTTTACACTTTGTAAAAGCAGAACTAATTTTACATATGCAAACGTAAACTTACGCAGAAAACACAAAGCTGAAAAGCTTTGTGGATCTCCGTAAGTCCTCATTTGCATACGCAAAGCGGCATTTCGACTCGAAATGCCCCCAGCGGCGGATGCGGTACTGCATCCTAAGATCCGACAGTGTAAGTCTCTTACAGATGTCGGATCTTCTGCCTATCTTTGGAAAACTGCTTCTGAGGATCAGTTCCAAAGATAGGCACAGGGATACGCAGGCTGAACAGCAGTTCCGCCTGCGTATCCCTTTTGAGGATTTGGCCCCAAATGCCTATTTTACTCACTGTACTGCAACCTAATTTATAGCATTTGTTTTATGTGTTCACAATTATGACAAATCACGGCTTGAACTATCTTGCGTTGCATGTAATGAGTCTATCTCATATATTAGTTTCACTTTTTAAGTTGCATTAGTGAAATAAATGAACGTTTGCACAATATTCTAATTCTTCGAGTTTCACCTGTACACTCAGTTTAGTATAAACTGAGCAGACTGTAATTTAGCATTATTTTTGTTTTGTCTGGATACCACTAACAATTCCTTGATGTAATGTGTTGCCTGTAATTGCCCTTTAAGTGTTATCTGGGTACATGGAGAGATTATTCCACTTGTATTCAACATGCAGGAAAAAAATATTTTTCTTGGTGATTACTGTAAACCGAAAACACCTCTGTGCAACCAGTAAGCTTAAAATCCAGAATGTTGTCTTGACAATTAGCATATACTGGCAGCTAATACCCTTATATAATTAGCTAAAGTGTAAAGTATGGCACAACGTAATTCTTAACCAGTCTGAAACCATTTGTAATGTCTTTTATTGCACCATGTAGGCTCACTACATTCAGGCTTTGGTTCCTTCTTCATAGAGCAGCAGAGTAGGCTGTAAACGAGAATAATCAATTGATTCCCCCAACCTCTGCAAGCTCTTTTATTCAGACAGCGTCAGCACCCATAGCTGTCCAAATACCCCAAAAGTGACTGCATTTGATTGGATGCAGTCAATTTTCAGCTAATAATTTATCATGTAGCTCCTTCAAATTTCAAGTCAAATTTTGTTAACCTGGGATGAGGTATCCACAACTCAAATTTTGGCCGAATCCGCAAGAACTGGCCAAACTTCAAGATATAACATGCCACATTGACTTATGTGACTTTAACCCTGTCACCCAAAAAAAAAGAGGTGGGGGTGAGAGAGAGAGGGGAGAGAGCAGGGGGAGAGAGTGAGAGCAAGGGGAGAGAGAGGGGTGACATAGAGAGGAGGGTGACAGAGAGGGAGGTGAGAGAGGAGGGGGTGGAGGGTGGGTGAGAGAGAAGGGGGTGGGGTGACAGAGAGAGAGAGAAAGGGGGTAGGGGTAAGTGAGTGAAAACGAGGGGGTGGATAGTTAGGGAGGGGTGAGAGAGAGGGGGGGTGACTGAGAGAGAGGGGGTGGGGCATTAGGGAGGGGTGAGAGAGAGGAGGGTGGGGGATAAAAGGGGGAGGTGGTGTGACAGAGTGGGGATTAAAGAGAGAGAGAGGGGTGGGGTTGAGTGAGAGGGGGTGGGCGATATGATAGAGGGGGTGAGAGAGAGAGAGTGAGGTGGGGGTTGATGGAGGGGTACATACCCCTTGCTGTTTCCTGCACATTCTGTCCAGGCACATAGCCGACTCTGTCATCCTCATTGTGGGCACAAACTGCACAGCTTGAGGCTTCATGTAAAGGGAGTGGCATGCGCTGTGTGCATGTGCCTGGACTGAGCCGTGTACAGTATTGGGTATTGTAAGAATGAAGGATTTCTCACTCAGTCCCATTATCTGCTCCTCCGCTCCGGTCTCTTCCCTTATCCTGGGCTCTTGGTCAGCCTCCTCCATGGTTTCTAGAGTCCTTACTGCCTAAATTATATCTGCCTCTCATAGGGCCGCTTTTGACCCCCAGCCTTCGTGAGGTGTTGTCCAAGGCACTGCCTCTGTCACTGGCAAGAGCTGCTCTGGATGATGAGAGCGTTGTGTTGCCTTTATGAATCGGCAGCCTGTGCAATGCCATCTGGGCACCGCCCCTGACCGCATGTGGTGCAGCCTTTTTATGGGGCATCAATTGCCAGCCTGCCTCCCGACCCAGTCCGCCTCTAGACGGGTGCCCCTCTAGGAAGGGCGCCTGTAGGCAAATGGAAATTCGACCCTGCTTGGAAGTGTTAGAGAACAGCCCATTCAGAACTGGACACATCCAGTTGCCAAAACTTTAAGTAAGAGAGTCCCTTTAATGAAGGGTCCAGGTAAAATGTGGTTACTATGGTTTATTTTACATCATTGCTGTTGTATCCGTTTTTAAATTAGTCTATAAGTATGTATGAAATTATAAAACATAGAATAGATACACTTTAGTGTCCTGTTTTCAAATTTGGGAACATCATTATAATTAAACCTTGCTTGGAAATTTGTCTGGTCTCTTTTATACTTTAACACAAAGCTGGAACTCTTTTGTGATGAAGGTCATTCCTGTCTATCAACAGGAAGTCTGCTGATTATATTTCACTCATTGAGATTCTGTGCCGCTCATCAGATGTGTTATGTCACTGTTCTCTTATTGAATGAACCCTTGTTTCTCATTAGCGAATAAATCGAGAACATGATCCCATCTGTAAAATACAGCCATTTGCTTTATTTTCTCCTGTACATGCAGAAGAAAATATACTATTTTGGGAGATTGATTTTCAAATAGAACAGAAAGTTAATCCTGTCATCTTGAAGAAGGTGTAAAAGTTTAAATTAAGAGAACACAAATGCTTTACAATATAATTCACAGGTCTGCAGGGAACCATAAAATTCCCATTAACAGCCGATTACATTGGTGCATCTTGTTAGCAATTACAAACCGAGATGTGTGTCCCTGGAAAGAAAGAACAGAAATGTTACGCCACCTATTATTTTTTAGACACATATTCATTATAATCTATTCGGTCCTAGCTTCAAAATCAATGGTACTATTGCATGGGTAAATCTATATACATAAAAAAATTACCCAGCTGGTTTGGTAATCCATAATGCTTTACTTACTTCTAGTCACTGAGCTGGAACAAGTATGTGATATCAGGGGCCTGGTCACATTACCGAGCAATACAAAAATTATAATTTGCAAATACGTGTAACGCTACATTGCCCCATAAATGCTTCTCTAAAAAGTGAGGTCCCTAACTCTCTAACTATCTGAGGAGGGGCAGGGAGCTGCACTTAGAGCTCTTGTGCAATGTTTGAGATCTGATTGGAGGCAAGGGACACACCCCCGTCAGCTGTGTTGTGAATAGACTGTGTGCTGAGCTCTCCTCCCCATTACAAATTTATCTAATGTTTTAGGAAAACTTGGCAGAAGTGACGCATGCTAATAATAAAAGAACAAAGCACCAAAGAGAAAAAACACTTATGCCCTGTGCACACGAGCGGAAATTTCCGTCGGAAAAAAGTTGGATGTTTTTTCAGACGGAATTCCGCTCAAGTTTGGCTTGCATACACAAGGTCACACAACAGTTCTCTGAACTTTCAAGCGTTAAGAACGCGGTGACATACAACACTATGACGAGGCCAGAAAAAGAAGTTCAATGCTTCCGAGCATGTGTTGAATTGTTTCCGAGCATGCATGTTTTTTTTCCCCCTTCGGAATTGCATACAGACCAACGGATTTTCCGATAGGAATTTGCTGGTGGAAATTCCGCCAGCAAAAGTCGGAATTTTCGATGAAAAGCTCACATCAGACTTTTACTGTCAGAAATTCCACCTGTGATTATGGGGAATTAGAGCGTTGGAGAGAGACAAGTAAACACTACAGATACAGGGCCAGATCCACAGAAGAATTACGCCGGCGTATCTATTGATACGCCGCGTAATTTCAAAGTTCCCACGTCGTATCTTTGTTTTGTATCTACAAAACAGGATACGACCGCATCTGGGCTCGATCCGGTAGGCGTGCGTCTTAGTACGCCGTCGGATCGTAGGCGCATTTTTCCGCCGGCCGCTAGGTGGCGTTTCCGTCGAAATCCGCGTTGAGTATGCAAATTAGCTAGATACGGCGATCCACGAATGTACGACCGGCCGGCACTTTTTTTTACATCGTTTGCGTTCGGCTTTTTCCGGCGTATAGTTACCCCTGCTATATGAGGCGTACTCAATGTTAAGTGATGGCCGTCGTTCCCGCGTCGAATTTTGAATTTTTTTACGTAGTTTGCGTAAGTCATTCACGAATAGGGATTTGCGTAGAATGACGTCACCTTCGTAAGCATTGGCTTGTTCCGGGTTAATTTCAAGCATGCGCACTGGGTCACGACGTATTTACATAAAACACGCCCCCATCACATTGATTTGAATTGCGCGCCCTTACGCCGCCAAAGATACACTACGCCGCCGTAACTTACGGCGCAAATTCTTTGAGGATAAGGAAATTACGCTGTAAGTTACGGCGGCGTAGTGTATCAGAGATACGCTACGCCGGCCGCAACAATGCGCCGATGAACGTGGATCTGCCCCATACTGTACAGTCAGGTCCATAAATATTGGGACATCAACACAATTCTAATATTTTTGGCTCTATACACCACCACAATGGATTTGAAATAAAACAAACACGATGTTATTTAACGTCAGACTTTCAGCTTTAATTTGAGGGTATTTACATCCAAATCAGGTGAACGGTGTAGGAATTACAATAGTTTGTATATGTGCCTCCCACTTTTTAAGGGACCAAAAGTAATGGGACAGATTAACAATCATAAATCAAAGTGATAGGTGAAACTCCTGCGCTGTAGTGGATCGGTGAGTGGGGGAGGGGGAAGGAAGGGGGAGGAGAAGGGAAAATGGGGAATGGGTGCACTGCAGCAAACAAAAAAGGTCTATCCTAATAGACAAAAATAGTCAATGCAAAGGGTGATAGTGTCTGCGCTGTGAAAAAGAAACACTGCCAATGGGTTAGGGCAAAAAAACATCAATAAAAAACACTCACATGGAGCAGTCTGAGGCGGTCACACATCCATGAGCTGCAAGCTCGTCTACCGTCCGTCAGGTGCTGCAAAAGGTCCAGTGCTCCGATCCCGACGCGTATTCGTCACACCACGCGACTTTCCCCTATGAAGTCACGTGGTGTGACGAATACGCGTCGGGATCGGAGCACTGGACCTTCCTTTGGTTTGGCTATATGTGATGGCTATGAGGTAAGCTGCTAGGATCACAAGAGGTGTGGGCTGCACGTTTGGATTCATTTGCTGCGCCTTTTCACAGATCTGGTTGTTGGAATCTTCACCTCAGACTTTCTACATATTTATTTATCTATTCCACATGTTCTACCTGGATTCCTCTTCCTTTTGATCGTGGGATCGGGACTGTTATGTTTATTCAATGTATTGATTCACTATGTTTATTCAATGTGTTGACTCACCCTGTTACTGGTATTGAAGTCTGCATTGCTTATTTGTCTGTCACTTAGAGGCATTCCCTATCACCTCACTGCCCCCACAGGCTTATTCCCTTATCATTTCCCCTAACCCATTGGCAGTGTTTCTTTTTCACAGTGCAGACACTATCACCCTTTGCAATCATAAATCAAACTTTCACTTTTAATACTTGGTTGCAAATCCTTTGCAGTCAATTACAGCCTGAAGTCTGGAACGCATAGACATCACCAGATGCTGGGTTTCATCCCTGGTGATGCTCTGCCAGGCCTCTACTGCAACTGTCTTCAGTCCCTGCTTATTCTTTGGGCATTTTCCCTTCAGTTTTGTCTTCAGCAAGTGAAATGCATGCTCAATCAGATTCAGGTCAGTTGATTGACTTGGCCATTGCATAACATTCCACTTCTTTCCCTTAAAAAACTCTTTGGTTGCTTTTGCAGTATGCTTCGGGTCATTGTTCATTTGCACTGTGTTTAGTGCCGTCCAATGAGTTCTGAAGCATTCGGCTGACAATGAGCAGATAATAATATTGCCCGAAACACTTCAGAATTCATCCTGCAGCTTTTGTCAGCAGTCACATCATCAATAAATACAAGAGAACCAGTTCCATTGGCAGCCATACATGCCCACGCCATGACACTACCACCACCATGCTTCACTGATAGGGTGGTATGCTTTGGATCATGAGCAGTTCCTTTTCTTCTCCATACTCTTCCCATCACTATGGTACAAGTTGATCTTGGTCTCATCTGTCAATAGGATGTTGTTCCAGAACTGTGAAGGCTTTTTTTAGATGTTGTTTGGCAAACTCTAATCTGGCCTTCCTGTTTTTGAGGCTCACCAATGGTTTACATCTTGTGGTGAACCCTCTGTATTCACTCCGGTGAAGTCTTTTCTTGATTGTTGACTTTGACACACATACACCTACCTCCTGGAGAGTGTTCTTGATCTGGCCAACTGTTGTGAAGGGTGTTTTCTTCACCAGGGAAAGAATTATTCGGTCATACACCACAGTTGTTTTCCGTGGTCTTCCGGGTCTTTTGGTGTTGCTGAGTTTACCGGTGCATTCTTTCTTTTTAAGGATGTTTCAAACAGTTGATTTGGCCACACCTAATGTTTTTGCTATCTCTCTGATGGGTTTGTTTTGTTTTTTTAGCCTAATGATGGCTTGCTTCACTGATAGTGACAGCTCTTTGCATCTCATATTGAGAGTTGACAGCAACAGATTCTAAATGCAAATAGCACACTTGAAATGAACTCTGGACACACACCTGGTCATGGAACAGCTGAGCAGCCAATTGTCCCATTACTTTTGGTCCCTTAAAAAGTGGAAGGCACATATACAAACTGTTGTAATTCCTACACCGTTCACCTGATTTAGATGTAAATACCCTCTGAAATTTGAAAGTCTGCAGTTAAAGCAAATCTTGTTTGTTTCATTTCAAATCCATTGTGGCGGTGTATAGAGCCAAAAAGATTTGAATTGTGTCGATGTCCCAATAGTTATGGACCTGACTGTATGTGCTTTGTTCAGATTTCTTGACTAAGGTTTACAACCACTTTTAAGTGGAACTTCACTCTTTCAATCAACAGAATATTTTGAATCCTTATGCTATTAGCAAATTATATTAGTAAACAGATACGAAAATATATCTTATATACATTTCTTTAGTTACTTCCTAGTTTCTTTGCACAGGAAAATTATGTCATACATCCCAGGATTCTTCAGGAGGGGTTTACTCAGCTAAGCACACCCTCCTGCCTGCATGCCTGAGCTAAGGGGAGATGGATTTCTGGAAGTAAATGCTACACAAATTGTCTGCTGTTACTCAAGATGGTCATGGCTAGAAATGTCAGGGGGGAGTTTTTCTAAGTGTAAAGCATGGAGACATGGATGGAGTAGTTTGCGTTGAATATTAAAAATGAATAAAATAGCGCTTTTGGTTTGTGGTGCTCAGATACAGTGTAATTACGCTTTAAGTAAATTTAGGGCATATTCATTCATGGTAAGAATGCTGCTTTTTAACAAATGGAGGACAGATCAAACATTTTATTGCCCTTAACTATTAAGGGTAGCAGTCTCTTTGCTGAGGGAGTGGAAAGAAATCTATATGTATTTTATTGACATATCATTTATTTCTATTCTAGTTAGCATCTGTGGCTGAATCTCCACAAGAGATTAATGGCTTAACAGAATAATATATTGCTTTCTAAGCATCAGTTGATTCAGCATTTTATGGCTTTCTAAAAGTAAACATTTTAAAGCTTCATTAGTGCTGTTCTGCATACGAAAATGTTTCAGGTGGAAAAAGTGCTTTGTTTGCTGTTTGGGGAATTCATTTAATTCTGCTGTCCTAGAATCTGTCATTCTGTTCAGTTTATTGCTTTCTGCTACAATCCACAAAGCTCTGGCCTTGTGCATGATAGAAACCTTGGCATAGATGCAGTCTTATGCCGCGTACACACGATCGGTTCATCCGATGAAAACGGGCCGATGGATTTTTTCATCAGATATCCGATGAAGCTGACTTTCATCAGTCTTGCCTACACACCATCAGCTAAAAATCTGTTTGTGTCAGAACGCGGTGACGTAAAACACTACGACGTGCTGAGAAAAATTAAGTTTAATGCTTCCGAGCATGCGTCGACTTGATTCTGAGCATGCGTGGATTTTTAACCGATGGACTTGCCCACAGACGATCGTTTTTTTCTATCGGTTTTTTAACCATCAGATAATTTTAAAACAGGTTCTAAGTTTTTTCACGTGAAAAAAAAATTCAGCGCATACTCTAAATATTATGTAATAAAGATGTAAGCTGCGACTCAAAAATGTTATACAACATAAAGAGCACAATATAAGGAAAAGGGAGTCGCGCTAATAAAACAAACAATATAATGTGCTCAACATAATAAAAACAAATCAATCAAACCACCAATATATGTAATAATGATGAATGCAATGATGAGTGAATAACACAGTTGTGATAGACCACAATCAATGAAGAAAAAAGTCCAATTATAAACAGGTGATGACATTCAGTAGTAGCCCCAGTGTAATATTGATCCACAAATGGTCCAGAAACAGTGATGACAGAAGCACCTCCACCACGATCAAACACTGACTCTTACCAGAAAGGAGATAAAAACCAGCATAAACACATGGAATCCTTAGATTGTATCTCCAACTCAAGCAGATTGATTAACATGGAGTGTTGACTTCCAAGACCAACTGCTGTCACGTTTTCACAACTGTTTTGTCCTTCAGGTGGAGTGGCGGGCTCCGGGTCTCCTCGGCGGGGACGGTGTGTCTCTTCCTCCTCCTCCTCTCTCGGCTCGCTCTGTCTTATCTCCAGCAGGAAGGAAGAAGGGGGGGTCTTAGTTTTCCATCAGACCATTTTCATCAGACGAACCGATCGTGTGTACGCGGCATTAGTGTCAGCACAACTACACTGAGGGAGAAAGACAGGGTACTTTCCTTCCTAGAAAATGTTCTGGAAAGCAAGCTCTCAACTGCCAACTGAGACATCCCGTGATCTTCAGCCAGTGGTTCAGGGAACCCATATGACTCTGAATTTTTGCATGATACTCAAATCCTAATTGATTTGATTACTGTATATACTCAAGTTTTTCAGCCATTTTTTTAGGGCTGAAAATACACCCCTCGGCTTATACTCGAGTCAGTGTACCTGAAAATCTTCTTAGACTGCGGGTCGCGTCCATTGTTTAAAAATCGTGGCTTCCTCCTGGTCCCATTCTGTGATAGGCGTTTCCAGCAAACACTGTGTTGAGTGTTCCGTCTATCACGGAGGTCCTCTCATTCTCGGACTCTGTTTCCCAGCAGACACTGTGTTCAATGTTCCGCCTATCATGGACGTTCTCTTGTCCGAGGATGAAAAGACATCCATGATTGGCAGAACACTGAACACAGTGCCTGCTGGGAAATGGAGTCCGAGAATGAGAGGATCTCCGTAATAGGCGAAACACTCAACGCAGTGTTTTCTGAAAACGCCTATCACGGAACGGGACAAGGAGGAAGCCGCAATATTTAAACAATGGACACTCGCAGTCTAAGAAGAATTTCAGGTACACTGACTCAGGCACAGGGATGCGGAGGAGCTGGTGGCCTTTGATGTTATTTGTGTGGACCTCAACTTTGACAATTGCTCATCAGGTATGAAAACTCAAAGAAAGAGTTTGCCAGTAAATTATCATGTCATTGGTTGCTGTATTCTGCTTCTGTTTATGCAATGGGTGCTAAAGTGTTTCTCAACCATTCTCAGCATAATAAACATGAGGGAAATATTGCACAGTGAGGTGGCAATGGGCACAGTGAGATGCTCAAATGGGCACAGTGAGGCGTGTAAATGGGCATTGTTGACCCTCTTTTCCGCTTACAGTAGCTGCTGCATTACCCCCCCTAGGATTATACTCGAGTCAATTAATTTTCCCAGTTTATTGGGGTAATATAAGGTACCTTGGCTTCTACTCAAGTATATATGGTATTTAAAGCATTTGATTACAACAGGGTTTCTCAACCAGGGTTCTGTGGAAGCCTTGGGTTCCATCAGAGTTTGCTAAGGGTTCCTTGAGCAATGAGCATTTTCTGCCTCTCAGAAAAGTTCCCACTGACACCACTGATCTATTTGGCTATCTGTAAGGGGGCAATTCTTCCCAATGACCACAAATGTAAGGAGCATTTCTCCCTTTCTGACCAGCACTCCAATGTATCATGAGTTGTAGATATAGTAATTTTTATGAGGGGTTCCCTAAGACCAGAATTTTTTTTTTTAGGGGTTTCTCGGTGTTGAAAAGGTTGAGAAAGGCTGGATTACAGCATGTAGTTTACCTAATTAACGAGATAACAGTGACAAAAGATCGCCCACTTCTATTAAGAGTGTAGAGTTTTGTGATTGTAGATATTTGAAGATGCTTCCAAATCTCTGTTACCAGGTTTGAGGACGCCAGTATGTTCATATATTAGTAGAAGATGGATGGTTACAAAAAGAAGAGAAGGTGTGCCAATCTAAGTGCAGCAACATGAAAAGTTTAATGGAAGTATGTATAGCACACAGCCAAATGGCTACTCACATAATGTAGGAGGTAAAAGGCATATAAACTGATCTGGTCCGGTGTCACTATAGAGTCCAGGTGGAAGTGGCAGCAGCGATCGCTATCCCACACGATATCCTCAGCAAGCAGGGGAGCTGATAGAAGTAGAATGTCCAGTATCCCCCTGAGAGGCCACGGAGGAAGCAGGAATCGCTGATCGAGACAGCGTGCGCCTCAGCGTGGAGCACAACGCTGTGTCAGAACGGAAGTGACGTTGCGCAAGGAACGGACCAATAGGATGATGCATTTCTCAGCATCCGCTGTTTCTTCAGATCCACCGATTGATGGTGGCTCTGGTACTGTTCAGTTGATATTTTGCTCATTGCAATATTGTGATGAACAACCCCTTGTAAAAAAAAGTAGTTACACTGTTTCTTATGCCTCGTACACACAACCGGTTTTCCTGGCAGGAAAACTGCCATTAGAGCTTTTGGTCGGGAATCCCGGCCGTGTGTATGCTCTATCGCAGTTTTCCCGACAGGAAAACTGCCGGGAAACCGGGTGGGAAAAAAGCGAACATGTTCTTAAGGTTTTAAAGCCGGCAGTTTTTCTATGGGGAAAACCTGCGGTGGAGCATACACACGACTGGGTTTCCCGACCAAAGCTCTTACGGCAGTTTTCCTGTCGGGAAACCTGGCCGTGTGTAGAGGGGGAAAAAAGCTACCGAGCAGGTTCTCGGTTTTCCCCTCTGTTTTCCCAGCGGACTTTTTACCGCCCGGAAAACTGATTGTGTATACAAGGCAATGGGCTGTAATTATTCGTTAGTTATGTAGTCATGTTAGATACAAATAATCCCAAGTGTAATTGTTTACTCTATTATTCATATATAACAGGCATGTCCAAAGTCCGGCCCGTGTTCCGGTTTTGAACGGCCTGCCTGGTTGTTTGGACATATATATCTTTTGTGGCCCCCGACGATCTTTCAGTGCCGGGGGCCCCAAAGATATATATGCCTTGGAGAACAGGGAGGAGGCGGGACGAGTGCCGTACACACACAGGAGAATTTCCTGTTTACGGCTGGCCTTTGTAATAGGAAGTCCCATCTCCAGCACTGCCATTGGACGACTGTTCTGTCCATCAAATGAGGCGGGACTTTCTATTAAAGAGGCCGCTTTGTAAACAGGAGATTCTCCTGTAGATAATCTTTGGTGCTCGTGGGTGCATTCCTGGCAATGGTGAGTGCATTCCTGGCAATGGTGCGGCATTCATGGCAATGGTGAGTGCATTCTTGGCAATGGTGGGGCATTCCTGGCAATGGTGGGTGCATTCCTGGCAATGGTGACTGCATTCCTGGCAATGGTGGGGGGTGCATTCTTGGCAATGGTGGGTGCTCCATTCCTAGCAATGGTGAGGCTACATTCATGGCAATGGTGGATCTGCAGATGGGCGCACCTGTGAGGCTGCAGATGGCCACTGACCCTTATTTTGCTTCACAGTCTTTTATTTAAAATTTAAAAAAATCCTGAAACTTCGCTCTTAAAGTGAAGGTGCGTGTTATACGCCAATAAAGACGGTATATGCAAATAACACGCCCAAGCTCATCTCTTTACTCACACAGCCACAAAGGCAAGAGAATTCTTGTTGGGCAGTGTATTAGTACTCGAACGAACACACTTAGACCGAATTTTTAAGGTTCAAAGAATGTCAGGCAAAATGATCGGCACCTAACGCATGTTAACTTCATCAAATCTGTCTCTCTTTGAAAAAAGTTTGGACACCCCTGATATATGACAATGTTTATTAGAGTACATTTGTATCTTTATTGTAGCTATTATTTATGGAGAAGCCTAGTAGTTTGTAATATTTTGTTTGGATATTTAATACTTCTAGTAGGGCTTTTTTTTTCAACTGTGATTGTAACTCTTTCTAATAGTGAAGAATTTTTTAGCCCCTGGCATTGGCAGAGACATTATTATGTCTTCCACAAGCGTTCATATCTTTTGTATCAGATTATTTCCCCTGGGGTCTGCATAGCACAGTGCGGAATTCCTCATCCACAGATGAGACATCGAGTATGTATTAAATGCGATAATTATTTACAATGTTTCAGTTCTTCCTCTGCTGATTCTTCTGACTAGAGAGAGGCTACTTGTAAGCTGTAATTGTAAATATGCTGCTAGCACTGAAACTGACTTTGTTAAATCACTGCTAAAATAAAAGGTAGGCCTCATGCTTTTAGAGGCATTTTGCGTTTTTTTTTTACTCTATATCCCCCTCAATGTTAGCCTATGTGTCCATGCACATATAGTCAGTTACAGTAGGGTGACCAGACATCCCCAGTTTCAGGGGACAGTCCCCTGATTGAGGACACTGTCCCCGGACCAAGTCTGTCCCTGGTTTTGTCCCCAGATTGGATTTAATAGGGGGCAGGGGCAATTTCAAAGACAATCAGTGCAGAATTAAACGAAAACTTTTTGAATTACCCCCCCCCCCCCGCGCTCCGCCGTGCCTACTAGCATAGGGGGGTTGTATTTTTCCCATTATCTGTGCCCCTTTCTGATGATCATGTGCTGGTTGGAGCGGAGGGAATATTTCTTCAGTTTCGGGGCGCATGCCCATTCAGCTTCGCTCGCATGTTCTTCTGCCTTGGCTCAAATCCTGGCCAGCCACCTGCCTATCTCCTTGCCTTCCCTGGCGGAGTGATCTTCCTCCGCTCCCCATCCAGTAGTAGCCGGGGCCCGAAGAGTAAGACTTGAGAGGCTGTGAAGCGGACAGAGAGTCACTGATTGTTGCTATTACAAGTAAAGAAAAAATATGTCCCCGGATTTCATTTTAAAAATCTGGTCACCTTAATTTACAGGCATTGCAGATAGGGAAAAAAACGCTGCCAGTGCTCAGCATTTTGGTTGACATGCCTAAACGCCCCTAAACCCCCCTAAACGTTCATTTAAACTAGCAGTACACATTCTGGCCAATGAAATGTATGAACGCCCAAGTGCTTGATGCACCTAGACATGTCTAAACGCACCTAAACGCCTTTAAAAAAACGCTGCTTTTTTCCTGGCATTTAGAAGAGCTGGGAAAATACACAATGTGCATGGGACCTTAAAGTGGTTCTAAAGCCTAAACATTGTTATTTAAAAACAATCCTTTATAATCACTTTAAAATTACAGAACAGAACAAATATGAAATGTCTTTAAGGACTACTACAGATTTCAGACTGTCTATTTCTTATGTTGTTCCTTTATGTCTGTGGGATTTTTCTATAGGACTTCCACGCTTTTCTGTCAATTTCAGTTGCTGCCTTCAATTTGCCATTAACAAGGCAGATAACAGCAGTCACTGTGGAATCTTACCGCTAACATTCTGTTTTTTTCACTCTGCAAGAGTGCTATTTAGACAATATTGTAAAATCTCTATGCAATCTATTTAGATTAACAAATGCCAACCTAAACAACTCATTCAATTGGGCCCTTCAGGTGGGCCCTTGTACAGAAAATAAAGAGAATTGGCGAGGATATCAAAGTACAATAAAGCGCAAAAAAATTAAGATAGCTTAGTTTGATGTCTAAATGAATATGTATAAGTAGATCCAAGGTCAATGTACCGTATATATTCGAGTATAAGCCGACCAGAATATTAGCCGGGGCACCTAATTTTACGACAAATACTGGGAAAACGTATTGACTCGAGTATAAGCTTAGGGTTTCCATCTGCTTGCCTCACTGTGCCTCACTTTGCCTCACTGTGTCCATGCCTCACTGTGTTCATGTGCATGCCTCACTGTGTCCATGCCTCACTGTGCCAATGCCTCACTGTGTCCGTGCTTCACTGTGCCCATGCCTCACTGTACCCATGCCTCACTGTGCCCATGCCTCACTGTGTCCGTGCTTCACTGTGCCCATGCCTCACTGTGTCCATGCCTCACTGTACCCATGCCTCACTGTACCCATGCCTCACTGTGCCCATGCCTCACTGTGTCCATGCCTCACTGTGTCCATGACTAGACTGACGTTTAACATGGGAGTCTATGGAAGGGGTGCCCGGCTTTGAAAAATTGGTGCTCCCCAGCCGTAGGTTTCCCAGACAACAAACTTTGCACACTAGAGGAGAAATGGGGCTACATGTGTGCCAAGTTCTGGGTCCAGGGGACCTACGACTGGCCAGTACCCGGTCCCCAAAGTCACAACGGAAATGACCGTTTAACATGGGAGTCTATGGAAGGGGTGCCTGGCTTTGAAAAATCGGTGCTCGCCAGCCGTAGGTCCCACGGACACAGGGCTGGTGCAAGGATTTTTGACACCCTAGGCGAAACCTCATTTTGCCGCCCCCCCCCCTCAAAATACACACATGGCTCCGCTCCTCACTAAAAAATTTGCGGCACCTATTTCTTCAGCCGTGGTCCACAGGCTTGCACCTGTGCCTCTGGACCCGGCCCGAAGAAAAATGGTGGATGGCACTAGCTCACTTCCTCACGCCAGCCGTGGTCCACTTTGTTGCACGCCGCCCCCCCCCCCCCCACAAACACACACACACACATTTGTTCCCCCTCTGTTCCACCCTGCACACCTGCCCCCCCAACACAAACATATCTGTTCCCCCTGCACACCTGTCCCCCCCCCACACACATACCAGTACCCCCCTGCATGTCTGTCTGTCCCCCCCACACACATATCAGTACCCCCCTGCATGTCTGTCTGTCACCCCCTGCACATCTGCCCCCCCACACACATATCTGTCACCCCCCTGCATATCTGCCCCCCCACACACATCTGTCCGTTCGTCCCCCACACACATATATCAGTACCCCCCTGCAATCTGTCCCCCCCCCCACACACATACCAGTACCCCCCTGCATGTCTGTCTGTCCCCCCCCCACACACATATCAGTACCCCTCTGCACGTCTGTCTGCCCCCCCCACACACATACCAGTACCCCCCTGCATGTCTGTCTGTCCCCCCCCACACACATATCAGTACCCCCCTGCACGTCTGTCTGTCCCCCCACACACATATCAGTACCCCCCTGCACGTCTGTCTGTCCCCCCACACACATATCAGTACCCCCCTGCACATCTGCCCCCCCACACATACCAGTACTCCCTCTCACATCTGTCTGCCCCCCCCCACACACATATCAGTACCCCCCTGCACATCTGCCCCCCCCCCCCCACACACACGCACATATATCAGTACCCCCTTGCACATCTGTCCCCCCCACAAACACATATCAGTACCCCCTGCACGTTTGCCCCCCCCCCACACACATATCTGTCCCCCCCCACAAACACATATCAGTACCCCCTGCACGTCTGCCCCCCCACACACATATCTGTCCCCCCTTGCACGTCTGCCCCCCCACAAACACATATCAGTACCCCCTGCAAATCTGCCCCCCCCACACACATATCTGTCACCCCCTGCACATCTGCCCCCCACACACATACCAGCACTTCCCTGCACATGTCTGTCCCCCCCCCCCACACACATATCAGTACCCCCTGCATGTCTGTCTGTCCCCCCCCTACACATATACACATCAGTACCCCCTGCACGTCTGCCCCCCCACACATATTAGTACCCCCTGCATTTCTGCCCCCCCCCCCCCTCACACACACACACATTTCAGTTCCCCCTCTGTACACAGTGCAATGCACTATTAAAAGCCAGTCAATGTTTTATTATATGTTTGTTATATTGTGACTGGGTGCAGGCTGCCTGTGCTTTCATTGTACCTGTGTCAGCGGCGGGTGATTACTCCAGGAGAGTGGCGCTGGCCTGCCTGTACTTGTACACCAGATCCCCGAGCACCCAGGAGGAGGGGGGAACGGCAAGCCCGCCATAGTTAAAGTACATGCAGGGCTTGTTCCATCTCATCATTCCCCACAGTCAGTACTGTATGTATCACACAGACATCACATGAAAGTGAAACTGCGGAGGGCGCCCAGGCTGGGGGGTCGGGATTTGCAGCCGGGACGAGACCTAATCTATGCCACTTGTTGTGACACACGCTGATGTCAGACTCACTCAGAGGCGAGCGGAGAACTCGAGCCACGCTGGGGGGGGGGGGGGGGGGGGGGGTCTGCCTAGCGGGCGGCGCTGCTTGCAGTGTCAGGGCTGAGGGCGCTGCCAGCATTTTGTGGAGGACAGTGCAGGAGACTGTAGTAATAGCGGATGGGCGCCCTAGGCGTCAGTGCACTCTAGGCAGTCGCTTAATCCGCCTAGTGGTAGCGCCGGCCCTGCACGGACAACAAACTTTGCACACTTGTAGAGGAAGAGTGGGGCTACATGTGTGGGGTTCAGGCTACTTACGGCCAGTCGGTACCGGGTCCCCAAAGTCCGGGAGATCAGGCGCAAAAAGGTGACTCGAGTATAAGCCGAGGGGGGCATTTTCAGCAAAAAAAAATGTGCTGAAAAACTCGGCTTATACTCAAGTATATACAGTAATCATTTAGCAAATTAACAAGACAAGGATTGTACAAATGAGACATGATATGGATGAAATTTTTTTACCATCAGTTTTTTAACCACAAAAGGCTGTGGGCAGTATGCCTGGAAACAGGATTGACCTTCAGGAAAGGTAAACCATTATATTGGCATTTTGTCAGAGGCTCCAGGAACAAGTAGAAATGTATAATTTTATTTTTTAAAGAAACTGGGCATATATAAAATACATATCAATCACCTTCCTAGCTGATGCAGAAAATGATTGTTTTACTATAGAATAATCCAAAACAGAAGAGTACTTTGATACTTTAATCCCCAGTCCTGCATTCCTCCTCCCCACCAGTTTTGGGTATGCTGACTAGTCCCCTGAAGCTGGTTTTCTTGCCAGTCTCCGACCAATCTTGTTTCCATGCCTCTCACCGTCATCACCACGAACAATGCAGGTCCATTGGTTAGCTGCTGGTCCTGTATTATACACGACCAGCAGCTAACCAATGGACCTGCATTGTTCGTGGTGATGGCGGTGAGAGGCATGGAAACAAGATTGGTCGGAGACTGGCAAGAAAACCAGCTTCAGGGGACTAGTCAGCATTCCATTGGTTAGCTGCTGGTCCTGTATTATACACGATGGTGTAAAGCCTCGTACACACGACCGGTTTTCCTGCCAGGAAAACTGCCAGGAGAGCTTTTGGTCGGGAAAACCGGCCATGTGTATGCTTCCTCTCAGTTTTACCCAACAGGAAAACTGCCGGGAATCCTGGCGGGAAAATAGAGAACCTGCTCTCTATTTTCCCACCGGGTTTCCCGGCAGTTTTCCTATGTGGAAACACTGAAAGGGAGCATACACACGGCCTAGATTCCCAGCCAAAGCTCTCCCCGCAGTTTCCCCCGACTGGAAATTCAGCCGTGTGTACACGGGGAAACTTACCGAGCAGGTTCTTGGTTTTCCTTTTGGGGTTCCCGGTGGACTTTATAACGCTGGGATTCCCGGTCGTGTGAACAGGGCTTCAGAGTGCCACCCACATTCAAATACTGGAGAACAGAAAAAAAGGACTGCTACAGGACCATGGATCAATATAAGTATTTTTTTTTTATGTACCGTATGTATTTTCTACTTTAAGTAAAGGAAAACAATACTGTCTTACATATGTCTGTTAACCCCCCTGGCGGTAACCCCGAGCGTGACTCGGGTTGGATTTTTTCTGCTGCGATCGGTATCCCCGAGTCACGCTCGGGGTAGATATGCAGAGCCTGCAGCGTGCGCTGGCTTACCTTGTCCTGGATCCAGCAATGTCACCGCGCTGTGTGAGCGAGCGGGACCTCGCTCGATTGACACAGCGTCCTCCTGTGCCGCTGATCTCCGTTCCTTGCGACGTTACGACGCACGGGAGCGGAGATCGGTGCCAAATTCAAAAACGTAAACAAACACCTTACATACAGTATACTGTAATCTTATAGATTACAGTACTGTATGTAAAAAAAACACACACCCCTTGTCCCTAGTGGTCTGCCCAGTGCCCTGCATGTTCTTTTATATAATAAAAAACTTTTTTTCTGCCTGCAAACTGTAGATTGTCCATAGCAACCAAAAGTGTCCCTTTATGTCAAAAATGGTTTTAGATCAGCTAAAAAACAGCGATAATAAATTATAATCACTTGCAGAATTGTGCGATAGCGATTTGTGGGGAAATTCGTCATAAAAAAAAAAAAATAATGACAGCGACAATTCTGCAACTGAGAAAATTTCAGTGATTTTGAGTTGATTACATTATTGAATAATTTTTATTAGAATTATATTATTATTTGTTATAATTATTTATAATTATTTATTATATTATAATTTATCATTTTGTTTTTAAAAAAATGTCATACCCGGGATGCCTATTAGATTCTTGTTTGGTCAGATTTAAGTGAGTTATTCCTAAAGATTACAGGCCTACAGTATAAAACGCCAAATTTCCTTGCAAATAATTGTACCGCTTTTGGTACGTAATTCCAGACAGAATCATACTGCCAGGGAGATTAAGAGGTCTAAAAAACATGCTGCACTTGGCAATAGTTTTTTTTTTATCTGATATTTTGGTAATTGACTGATTTATAGACGTCAAATTGTGATATTGATGCAACATGATCTATAAAAAACAGTCATTCCTAAAGTTGCATGATATCATTTTAAAGTAAATATGTGTTGCACATTGGTTGGCATACATACACTTTTATTTTGCAAGGATTTGCATTCAGTAGTTTAAATGCTAATATCGAATCTAATATCTAATCGTAAACTGAATTGTGAACTGTCTATGTTTATGCAGATGACTCTGGGGACGAGGAACCAAGCTCACAGTCTGACAAGAGTGAGTTGCATAGCTCTCTAAAAGCTCTGACCAGTAAGCTGGATGACCTCAGCACGTGCAATGACCTCATCGCTAAGCATGGAGCCGCCCTCCAGCGCTCCTTGACTGAGCTAGAGAGCCTTAAACTGCCGGCAGAGAGCAACGAGAAGATCAAATCTGTGAATGAAAGGGCCACTCTCTTCAGGATCACTTCCAATGCAATGATCAATGTGAGTTCAGCAACTTGTCAGTCTTTACATACGTCTTTCAGGATTTCTCTAACATAACAGTGGGGTAAGACTTATGTTTAGACATTTTAAAAATGCCATTTGTCCAGATAATGATATAGCTACTAGTAGTTAGCTACATTCAACAGACCTCCTCTGATTAAAGTGGAGGTTCACCCGAAAAGTTAATTTTTAACCTTAGATTGATGCTCATTTTGTCAAGGGGAATCGGGTATTTTTTTTAAAAATCAAAGCAGTACTTACCGTTTTAGAGAGCGATCTTCTCCGCCGCTTCCTGGTATGGGCTGCGGGACTGGGCGTTCCTATTTGATTGACAGGCTTCCGATGGTCGCATCTATCGCGTCACGATTTTCCGAAAGTAGCCAAACGTCGGTGCGCAGGCGCCGTATAGAGCCGCACCGACGTTCGGCTTCTTTCGGCTACTCGTGACGCGATGTATGCGACCGTCGGAAGCCTGTCAATCAAATAGGAACGCCCAGTCCCGAAGACCATACCTGGAAGCGGCGGAGAAGATCGCTCTCTAAAATGGTAAGTACGGCTTCGATTTTAAAAAAACTACTCGATTCCCCTTGACAAAATGAGCATCAATCTAAGGTTACAAAAAAATTTTTCGGGTGAACTCCCGCTTGATGAAGGTGTTTTGTAGCTTATATAAGCCACTTCTTCAGTTCTGATGTGAGAAAGGAAGACACCCCAACATTTATACCCACGCATATTTATAGAGCAGACACCTATATTCCAATGACCATGGAATGTGTGTTCCAGTAACAAGAATGGAGGTGTAAAAGTTGTGGAAACCTTGTTTAAGTTACATCAATGGTGTCAGGAAATCTGCATAAACGTTAATGATTCACATGGCTGAAGGTGTAAATTGATAAAAATGCTGTTAAAAGATGTTAAAATTACTTTATATTTGTCAAGACTCTTCTTACACCTTAAAGAAAAGTGACATTCTTTTAACTCCTTGGCACCAGCGTTTCCCAGGCCCTTTAAGAGATTTCAGATGCCAGGAGGTGGGGTGGAATCTATGATCATGTGACCACCGTGATTGGCTGTCATGGCGGTCACGTGATCGGAAAGCTCCCGATCACAAGCACTGTTTTTGCAATTTTGTGCACAAATATGCAGCCGCTCGGCACCAAGGCCCACTCGCTGAGAGCCTGCATATTTGCAAGGAGACAAGAGACTCGAAAGGAGCAATCTACAGTGCATTAAAAAAGTATTCATACCCCTTTAAATTTTCCACATGTTGTCATGTTACAACCAGAAAAACGTAAATGTATTTTATTGGGATTTTGTGTGATAGACCAACACAAAGTGGATCACAATTGTGAAAAGAAAAGAAAATGATAATCTGTTTTTCAGATTTTTTACAAATAAATATCTAAAAAGTGTGGTGTGCATTTGTATTCAGCCCCCTTTACTCTGATACGCCTAACCAAAATCTAGTGGAACCAATTGCCTTCAGACGTCACCTAATTAGTAAATGGAGTCCACCTGTGTGTAATTTAATCTTGTATAAATACAGCTGTTCTGTGAAGCCCTCAGAAGTTTGTTAAAGAACCTTAGTGAACAAACGGCATCATGAAGGACAAGAAACTTACACGACAGGACAGGGTTAAAGTTGTGGAGAAGTTTAAAGCAGGGTTAGGTTTTAAAAGAATATCCCAAGCTTTGGACATCTCATGGAGCACTGTTCAATCCATCATCTGAAACTGGAAAGAGTATGGAACAACTGAAAACCTACCAAGACATGGCCGTCCACCTAAAATGACAGAAAGGAGAGCATTAATCAGAGAAGCAGCCAAGAGGTCAATGGTAACTCTAGGGGAGCTGCAGAGATCCACAGCTCAGGTGGGAGAATCTGTCCACAGGACAACTATTAGTCGTGCACTCCACAAATCTGGCCTTTGAGTGACAAGAAGAAAGCCATTGTTGAAAGAAAGCCATAAGAAGTTCAGTTTTCAGTTTGTGAGAAGCCATGTGGGGGACACAGCAACATGTGGAAGAAGATGCTCTGGTCAGCTGAGACCAAAATGTTACTTTTTTGTCTAAAAGCAAAACGCTATGTGTGGAGGAAAACTAACACTGCATATCGCCCTGAACACACCATCCCCACTGTGAAACATGGTGGTGGTAGCATCATGTTGTTGGGATGCTTTTTTTTATCAGGGACAGGGAAGCTGATCAGAGTTGATGGGAAGATGGATGGAGCCAAATACAGGGCAATACAGCCAGAGCTACAATGGAATCGTTTAGATCAAAACATATTCATGTGTTAGAATGGCCCACTCAAAGTCCAGACCTAAATCCAATTGAGAATCTCTGGCAAGACTTGAAAATTGCTGTTCGCAGATGCTCTCCATTCTGACAGAGCTTGAGATATTTTTGCAAAGAAGATTGGGCAAAAATGTCACTCTCTAGATGTGCAAAGCTGATGGAGACATACCCAAAAAAACTTGCAGCTGTAATTACAGCAAAAGGTGGTTCTACAAAGTATTGACTGACTGGGGGGGGGGGGGGTTGAATACAAAGGCACACCATACTTTTTATGTTTAAAATTCGAAAGCCATTCATAGATTTCCAAATTGCGCTCAATTAGCCATTTCCCTCCCAGTATCATGTGACTTGTTAGTATTACAAGGTCTTAGGTGTGAATGGGAAGCAGGTGTGTTCAATTTGGTTTTATCGCTCTCACTCTCTCATACTGGTCACTGAAAGTTCAACATGGCACCTCATGGTAAAGAACTCTCTGAGGATCTGAAAAAAAGGATTGTTGCTCTACATAAAGATGGCCTAGGCTATAAGAAGATTGCCAAGGCCCTGAACCTGAGCTGTAGCACGGTGGGCAAGACCATACAGCGGTTTATTCCTTGCCATGGTCAACCAAAGAAGTTGAGGGCACATGCTCAGCATCATATATCCAGAGGTTGTCTTTGGGAAATAGACATATAAGTGCTGCCAGCATTGCTCCAGAGGTTGAAGGGGTGGGGGGTCAGCCTATCAGTGCTCAGACCATATGCTGCATAGTGAATCAAATTCGTCTGCATGGCTGTCATCCCAGAAGGAAACCTGTAAACAGTTTGCTGAAGACAAGCAGACTAAGGACATGAATTACTGGAACCATATCCTGTGGTCTGATGAGACCAATATGAACTTTGTTGGTTCAGATGGTGTCAAGCGTGTGTGGCGGCAACCAGGTGAGGAGTACAAAGACAAGTGTGTCTTGAATACAGTCAAGCATGGTGGTGTGAGTGTCATGGTCTGGCGCTGAGTGTTTTCGGCACTGGGGAGCTACAGTTCATTGAGGGAACCATGAATGCCAACATGTACTGTGACATACTGAAGGAGAGCATGATCCCCTCCCTTCGGGGACTGGGCCGCAGGGCAGTATTCCAACATGATAATGACCTCAAACACACCTCTAAAATGACCATTGACTTGCTAATAAAGCTGAGGGTAAAGGTGATGGACTGACCAAGCATGTATCCAGACTTAAACCCTATTGAGCATCTATGGGGCATCCTCCAATGGAAGGTGGAGGAGCGCAAGGTCTCTAACATCCACCATCTTGTGATGTCGTCATGGAGGAGTGGAAGAGGACTCCAGTGACAACCTGTGAAGCTCTGGTGAACTCCATGCCCAAGTGGGTTAAGGCAGTGCTGGAAAATAATGGTGGCCATTTAAAATATTAACACTTGGGGCCCAATTTGGACATTTTCACTTCGGGGTGTACTCACTTTTGTTGTCCGCCGTTTGGAGTTATTTTAAGGGGACAGCAAATTTACACTGTTATACAAGCTGTGCACTCACTAGTTTTTAGCAGTCTCATTTCTTCAGTGTTGTCACATAAAAATATATAATAAAATATTTACACAAATGTGAGAGGTGTACTCACTTTTGTGAGATACTGTATAATGTAGTTTCAACCTCTATACCACTGTGAGGCCGCGTACACACGGTCGATCCATCCGATGAGAATGGTCCAACAGACCGTTTTCATCCGTTCACCGCTGAAGCGGCCTGATGGTCTGATGTGCGTACACACCATCAGTTCAAAATCTGATCGGGTCAGAACGCGGTGACGTAAAACACAACGACGTGCTGAAAAAAAAGAAGTTCAATGCTTCCAAGCATGCGTCGACTTGATTCTGAGCATGCACGGGTTTTGAACCGATGCTTTTATGTACTAACCATCGGTTTGGACCTATCGGTCAGCGGTCCTTCGGTTCGATTTTAAAGCAGGTTCTCTAACTTTTGTCCGAAGGACAAAAGACCGATGGGGCGTACACACGGACGGTTTGGACCGATGAAACTAAACTTCGGTCCGGTTTGAACTGATCGTGTGTACGCGGCCTGACAGTTCATACGATCAGCCATGTGACTCAAATATATGACACCCATGCAGTCTTCCTGACACTGAATTATTTATCTAGAACAGTTCCCATCATGTTCTTGGACAATCAACATCTGCATTGACACATTACATGGTGATTGGATTAAAGCTGAACTCCTGGCAAAAATAAATAAAACTCCCTCGCAGTGGGGCTGTGCCTGCACTGCAAGCGTTAATTGCTTGTTTTTGTCTAGGAGTGGGATAAAAAATATATACTTACCTGGTCCTCCCTGCACAAGACCGATTCCTGCAGCTCCTGCACCCTGATGCTTTAGTGGACTTGAGTCAGGGCCAATCCACCCTATAGGCTCACTATGCAAGCCGCTTAGGGCCCCGCAAAGCTGCGGAGGGCCTCCCAAATTATTAGAGGCCCCGCCTGGTGAGGTGTCATTTTCGGCCCCTCACCCCGCTTCTCAACTCGCTGGCTGCATGGGAGAAGAGGTAAGAAGTCAGCACCCCCCCGCTTCTCACTTTAATGTAAGATGTCATTTCCAACAGCAGAACACCCCCTGCCCCCACTTCTCAACTTTAATCTTTAATGTGACATGTCACTGTCGGCAGCACCCCCCCCTCCCCCGCTTCTCAACTTTAATGTGACATGTCATTTTGCTTAGGGCCCCAGGGAGGTCAGAATCGGCACTGACTTGAGTCCTAATGTCATCAAGCCCAGAGCAGGCTCCATAGACCACAGAGGATCAGGTGAGTAAAAGGGTTTCTCCTTTCCCATAGACAAAAAATAGCACTTAACCCTTTCAGTGCAGGGTACACTGCCAGCTAAAACGTTTTTCTTTGCCTGGGGTTGGGCTTTATCAGTTCTGTGCTACCTATATGCTGTAGTATCTTCCTGGTGCTCCTTAGAACTGAAGAACTGACTTGGATAAGCTACACGACATCTTTAACATTACAGAACAAATTCAGCTGAATGTGACTAACTACTATTAGCTACAAAGCCACTGGTGTTTTCCTTTAAGAAAATGAACTATTTGTTGAATGAGACCAATTGTTTTTCAGCATTTCAGGAATTTAATTGGCTGCATGCCTAATGCACCCAATTATTATTATTTTTTTAAATAAGCAAGTACTTAAATTTAGCCGCTGCTTATAGAGATTTCCCTTTTGAGCATTTAAAATGTTTTGCTTTGTGGTCATGTTCAGTGACCATGCAGTGTTGGAATCATGTACTGTCCAATATTAATATACCTGGAAATAATAATAGGTGTTCCTATTGTCTTTGAAATTACAAATTTCTCATTGTAATCTAATAAAATGCACAAACAATTTTGTATCTAGAAGGGTACAATATATGACTCCTTGAATAAAAGTTCTGAGGGTACAATTATTACATTAAGCAGTGTTCATCACAACAAACCCAATCTCCCACTCTGCGCCTATGCCCATCGCTGTGCCATTCTATCTCCACCAACTGTCAACAGTACCAGGTGCTCACTTTATTGCATGCCACCACCCATATATAACTGTTCTGAGGCCTGATGATTGGTTTCTCTAAGCTCTGTAGTTTGCACCATACCATGTTTTTTTTTATAGATCAGTGTTGGGGTTTGGTCTAGCAGATGAGTTGTGGTAAAGGTAAGTAAAGGGATAATACAGTGCCCAGCACAGTATGGGGTGCTCAGTTTGAGATTTGTTACAATGACAGGTATACTTTCATTTTGGCCGCTTTCACACTGGGTGCGGGCTATTTTTATTGGCGCTTTACCGTAATTTTTGCAGAGGTATTCGGCCACTAACGGGTGAAAAAGGGTTAAATCCACCCGCAAAGCGCCGCTGCAGCACCGCTTTGCTGGCGGTACGCCCGTGGTGCCCATTAATTTCAATGGGCAAGAGCGGTGGAGGAGCGGTATACACACCGCTCCTTCACGGCTCCAAAGATTCTGCTTGCAGGACATTTTTGAACGTCCTGCCAGCGCACCGCTCCAGTGTGAGAGCCCTCGGGCTTTCACACTGGAGTGAATAGATCCGCTCTTTCAGGGCGCTTTACAGGCGCTATTTTGAGCGTTCTAGCGCCAGCAATGCGCCTGAGTGTAAAAGGGGGCTTAAAGTAACATTGTTTCAAATTATGTAGCAATGTGCTTAAAGCAGAGTACTTATACTGTATAAATATACTGTAGCTGCTGACTTTTACTATTAAGACTTTTACCTGTCCTGGAATCCAGCAATGTCAGCACCCCAGCCGATGTTTTCATCAGCTCTCGGGTGCTGCCGCCATTGCCGGTAAGCGAAACCGCCAGTGAAGCCTTGCGGCTTCACAGTCGGTTCCTTACTGCGCATACATGAAGTTCGCTGTGCTTTCTGAATAGCCCGTCAGTAGGGGAAGGAGAAGGCAGGCCGAACTTCTGCGTGATCTCGCCATGCAGAGATCTCTCGGAAACAGGGACAGGTACCCGCTCCCCCCGAAAGGTGCCAAATGTGGCACTGGAGGGGGGGGGGCACCTTTGGGTGGAACTCAGCTTTAAATGTTAGTTTAATGTAAGGCTTCTGCTTAGCTCACATTAGGAGCCAGAAGATAGAGAATCCAATTTTTAGCAAGTTAGCAAACATTAATTACAAAGTGCTTTTATACACACCGATATCATGGAAATGTTTCAGGAGATATTTAGTACTGATGATCTTGGAAAAAAAGTTGAAGGGAGAGACGCAGATCTCCTGAAGAAGAAAATTGTCAGTTGCCTTTGTTAAATGTCCTTAGTCCTAAAATAATAACGGCAAACAATAGGCTACAAAGAAAAGACCCATACAGTATCAAATAGACTGTTTCATAATGTAATGTTTGTTGTTCCCTTGACTTCCTTTGGTTTTATTAGGGACTTGTGTAAGAACAAGGATGTTTTGTAACTTAATTCTGACCATAATGTGCCCATGTCAGGATGTTTAGTAAAAATGAGTTGATCAACTCTTTGCAGCATAGATGTTTTAGCATTAAAATTTCAAAGTCAAAGTGATGCTTTACACCAGATGTGTTACACATGCAGGCACCTTTCCTACGGACTGTTGAGCCTTCCCTGCTCGCACCTTCAGCAGGCAGAAGAGACCGGTATAAGCTGTGTGTTGCAGGGAATGTGTCAACTTGGTCTCCTATTTTTTGATCCCTAAGGGCTCTTTCACACGGAGCGGACCGTTTCTGGGTCCGCTCCGTGTGTCCGCCAAAGCTCAGCGGGGATCCCCGCTGAGCTGTCGGCGGATAGGGCGGTCCCCGCACACAGTGCAGGGACCGCCCTGTCTCTGCTCCGCTGTCCCCTATGGGGGACCGGATGCAGACGGAACGTCTGTCCGTCTGCATAGGGTTTCTTCCGTTCGGAAAAGCGGATCCCGACTGACGCGGACGCTAGCGGATGCTCCATCCGCTAACGGACGCGTTCCCATAGGGATTCATTACAAGTCCGTTAACGGACTTGTAATGAACGGACGAACGGTCCACTGGTGTGAAAGGACCCTTACTCCCGAGTCCCTGACAATCTTTCCTCCACTCTGCTCACTCGTCATTCTTCCCTCTACATTTCTATTGGTTCCTCTGCCAATCTGTCTGTTGAGGAACCAATAGAATACATTAAGAAAAACCTGGAGCAAATAGGAAAATACGGAGGTGTTTACTGTGCATCCTGGTCACGGGGTGAAGGAGAGATTTCCGTATGCGGGTGACTGAAGCTGTTGCGAATCCTGTTTTACAAAGCACACCTTCTTTCTTCAACCTGAAATAGAAGATACATGAACTATTTACTGACGCTGAATAGTAACGAATTAGCAGCTAGTCAGTGAATTTGAGTTTGTAAAAGTTTTATATTTAAACATTTCCAATTAAAATGTAGATCTGTTAAGGTTTTTTTTTTAAGGCGCCGTCATCAGTGCCGGCCCAAGACATTGTGCTGCCTGGTACCAAGAATGAAATGCTGCCCCCCCAAAAAAAATACGCCCACCAAAATGCCCCCACATCCATTATTTTATATCATGATAACTAAAGTGGCTCTATACATGTATATAGGAGTATAAAGTGGACCTGTTATGGTTGTTTACATGTATAGGAGTATAAAAAGGACCTGTTATGGCTCTATTCATGTAATTAGCCCCACAGTGGAGCGGAGAGCGGAACGGGAGGAGCGGTGGAGTGGAGTGGAGAGAGGAGCTGGCGGAATGGGATGGCAGGCGGGCGGCAATTTGCCGTCCCCCTGAAAGTGCCACCTGGTACAATGGTACCATCGGGTCCCATGGTAGGGCCGGCGCTGACCATCATACCTAAAGGTTTAGGGTCAGAATCTGCTCATCTACAATCTATTCTCAATATCCCACAGCAGAAAAATAGATTTTGGTTTACTTTAGCCAGAAGAGAAGAAAAAATGTGATTCAATTTATTACAATGGAATGTTGCACTTCTATTGTTCTGTAATTCTGTGGTTAGGTTATACAAGGTGTACAAAATTGTATCAATCGTTTAGCTCGGCATTATTAACACAATAATGCACATAGATACAATGTTGTAGTGTCCTGTTGCAAAACAATACTTTCAGAAGGTAGTAACCACTCAAATACAAATCTGCTTTATATGATCGTTACATCCTTCCTCCACAAATATGGCATCATTTTCTTTTGTAAGCTATGTATGCTATGACAAAAAGAAAAAAAAAATGCATACATAAATATATACATACACACACACACACACACACACACACACACACACACACACACTCAAAAGGAAGTCATTGTGCTGTGATGTGTCCATAGCAGCACAGCTCATCCTGTGATGTCGAAGTGTTGAAGGTCACACAGGGTTCTTCTGGGAACAGAGTTTGTTGTCACCACAGCAAAGCACACAGCAGGTCACTGCACATACAGTGTGCCGTGAATGCAGGATGAAGTATGCATGCGTTGCTTCCTCAACAAGAAATTTAAGTGAAATCTTATTAATGGCACAGCGTTGGAGGATTTTTGCAGAGGTGAAAAGGCATGCACATTATGCTTACAACTGGAGGAAAGTACAAAATGTGAGTTTAAAAGGGGTTGTAAAGGTTAAAAAAAAATTCCCCTAAATAGCTTCCTTTACCTTAGTGCAGTCCTCTTTCACTTACCTCATCCTTCCATTTTGCTTTTAAATGTCCTTATTTCTTCTGAGAAATCCCCACTTCCTGTTCTGTCTGTAACTCCACACAGTAATGTGAGGCTTTCTCCCTGGTGTGGAGTGTTGTGCTCACAACCTCCCTTGAGGGGGAGGGGGCGAGCAAGACAGTCAGGACGCTCTCTATGTTGCAGATAGAGAAAGGAGCTATGTGTTAGTGGGCGTCCTGACTCTCCTGCCCGCCCCCTCCCCCCTCAAGGGAGGAGGAGCACGACACTCCACACCAGGGAGAAAGCCTTGCATTACTGTGTGGAGTTACAGACAGAAGAACAGGAAGTGAGGATTTCTCAGAAGAAATTAGGACATTTAAAAGAAAAATGGAAGGTTGAGGTAAGTGAAGGAGGACTTCACTAAGGTAAAGGAAGCTATTTAGGGGATTTTTTTTTTTTTTTTTCCTTTACAACCCCTTTAAGTTAGCTGTAATAGAGCTACCTGAAGCAGTCACTCCTAATACACCTTCCATTAATTAAAATCCCAGATTCTAGGAATAGAAGATCAGAGACTCTACAAAGAAAGTGATGAATGTACGAAGTTCAAATATTTAATGAGCAGAGGTACAATGTCTTTTTCTAAATCCACCAAAAATAACTTTTCACGGAAGATGCTCTATTTAATTGCACCCACTCCATTCTTAGGTGAAGAGAATCTTATCATGATTATCTTTCCAAAGACATTGAAAATGACTTGGATGCCTCGCTGTAAAAATCTAGAAAAGATCTTATTCTATCATTTAATTAAACTTTTTTTTTTCGAAGACTCTTAACGATATGATTTTGCAGCATTTATATCAAATGTATCACCAGATTACCCTATCTTTATACAAAGGCCAACAAAAACTCTCTAAAGCAGGGATCTCTAAACTACGCCCCTCCAGCTGTTGCGGAACTACATGTCTCATGAAGTGTTGTAAAATTCTGACATTTACAGACATGACTAGGCATGATGGGATTTGTAGTTCCTGAACAACTGGAGGGCCGTAGTTTGGAGACCCCTGCTCTAAAGCAAACTTGTGAGAGGAACATAATAGTTGCTCCTGTTGAAGATTGTAGTTGCTTAGCTATCATGATAAACCTTTTGCTTCAGTCAGACATTGACCCCGAACAAGTGTCTGCATATTTATTTTCTGTAGGTCCATTATTTCAGAAGGCACAAAGTCAGTCAGCATAAAAGCCATGCAACTTGCCTTTTCAGAAACAGCTCAGCAGTTACAGCCCCATTCCTTCTTCCATAACGGGTTTAGTTCAAAATAGTTTCAGACATTTTTTCCTATAGCAATTAGAAGAGGGAAGGTCTGGACAGCCGCACTCCAACAAAAACACCTTTATTGTGCAAAATAACAAAAGTACAAACCACAGCAGGGTACAGGATAAAAAAGTTGACGCGTTTCACATTCTCAACATAGCTATTGCTATATGCTTAGAATGCACCTGTTGCTTCCACCTTGAAGAGAGTGCCATTTCCACACATCCACCTGGAGCAGTGATCCCTTCCCCATGTTTTCCTATGGCTTAGAAATTGTTCAAAGGGATAGGAAATTAGGACTCCAGATCTGTGACTTTAGGAGGGGTTTTAGAGGTATTCTTCCTCCTGACCACCAATGATAAAGGGTTGTTTTATTCCCACTGATGTACCTGAAAAATTGTTACTTCTACTGTGTCCTTCAGGCTACAATGTAGATACAAATACACCATGTAAGAAATGTTAAAGGGTAAAGGTAAAAAAAAATCCCTAACTAGCTTCCTTTACCTTAGTGCAGTCCTCCTTCACTTGCCTCATCCTTCCATTTTGCTTTTAAATGTCCTTATTTCTTATGAGAAATCCTCACTTCCGGTTCTTCTGTCTGTAACTCCACACAGTAATGCGAGGCTTTCTCCCTGGTGTGTAGAAAGCCTCTTGAGGGAGGAGGGGCGAGCAGGAGGGTCAGGACGCTCTCTACTTTGCAGATAGAGAAAGGAGCTGTGTGTTAGTGGGTGTTCTGACGCTCCTGCTCGCCCCCTCCCCCCTCAAGAGGCTTTCTTCACACCAGGGAGAAAGCCTTGCATTACTGTGTGGAGTTACAGACAGAAGAACAGGAAGTGAGGATTTCTCAAAAGAAATAAGGACATTTAAAAGCAAAATCGAAGGATGAGGTAAGTGAAGGAGGACTGCACTAAGGTAAAGGAAGCTATTTAGGGAAAAAAAATTACCTTTACAACCCCTTTTATTTATGGCAGATTCTTCTATCTAATACCAGTCACAATACGGATGCTTTAGTGAGGATTTTTGGTCAGGATCACGAATGGCACCAATGGCGGTTGCTAGCTCTGCCTTAGTTGTTAAGTAGTTCTTCTTCACAGGTGTGACCTCGTCATATGTACATTTTGCTACCATACCTATGAGACGTTTAATTCTCGCACCATAATCCCTCTGGTAACAATCTCAGGGGGATGTACATAGCTCCAAGTTTTCCCAATTACCGGCTGAAAAGAAATACGCGACAAAGCTCCTGAATTTGCCAGAATAAATGGCAGATGTAGTTTAAAAAAACGGAAGCGAAGGGCACTTTATGTTTTGTTTTGCTATATTCCAGTAACTGAGATAGGACAAAACGTAAGAGGACTTGCCAGTTTGTCTTCGATCTGTGACTCTACATCTGCTACAACCAGGGTGACATGAATGTGGCATTCCACAACTAATTGGACACATTTGTCACCCTTGGTTCCCCGCACCTGATGCCACAAATTCCCATGCCGCGTACACACAATAATTGGGAGGATTTTATAATCACTAGTCCCTCCCACACCTATAAATTTCCCTATCTGTAGTCTTCACGCTACTATACTCCTTGTAATAGCACTTATAATCATCGGATCTTCTGTATGTAATTCCTGTACATTGCCATGCCACATTGTATAATATATTCTGTATGTAATGCACTTCTGTCATGATTTAATCTTCCAATAAAGCTTTCGTAAACAAAAAAAAAAAAGTTGTTATTCAGCATGTCGAAAAAACAACATTTTCCCAACGATGTTGCCTACACACCATCGTTTTTTAAAAAATGATCTAGCAAAGCGCGGTGACGTACAACACGTACAACAGCACTATAAAGAGGAAGTTCCATTTGCCTTTGGGCTGCTTTAGCTGATTCCGTGTTAGTAAAAGACGATTCGCGCTTTTCTGTCTGTTACAGCATGATGAATGTGCTTACTCGATTATGAACGGTAGTTTTACCAGAACGAGCGCTCCCGTCTCATAACTTGCTTCTGAGCATGCGCGGGTTTTTTATGTAATTTTAGCCCACACACGATCATTTTTTACAAACCGAAAAACGACATAGTTTAAAACGGCGTTAAAAAATGCAGCATGTTTTTTTTTTAGTTTTTCAGAACCTGAAAAATGATGTGAAGCCCACACACTCATTTTAAATGACGTTTTTGAAAAACAACGTTTTTTTTCATGTCGAAAAATTATCGTGTGTACGTGGCATTAGAGTTGCACAGGGACGTCTAAACTTCAGGGTGTGACCTCAGGTGTTTTACTCTACTTCTCAATCATTAGATTCCTATTACATTAAACAGTGCAAAGTGCAGTGACTAATAGCAGCCAATCAGAGTTCACATAACCTCGTATTACTGTGTGGAGTTACAGACAGAAGAACAGGAAGTGAGGATTTCTCAGAAGAAATAAGGACATTTAAATACAGAATGGAAGGATGAGGTAAGTGAAGGAGAACTGCACTAAGGTAAAGGAAGCTATTTAGGGAAAATATTTTTTACCTTTACAACCCCTTTAAGCCCCGGTTCACACTGGGCTGCGGGAATGAAGCTGTGCGAGTTCAGCTGAACTCGCATGATTTCACTCCCACTGGCAGTCCCGATTTACGCCAGGTTTCTGCACAGATGTTAATGTAAATCGTGCTCCGAAATTGCAAAAAGTAGTACAGAAACGACTTTTTGAAATCGGTGCACCGATTAGGATGGTGTCATTGCCGGCAAATGCCGCTAATTTAACATGCGATTTGACATGTCAAATTTTCAATGTCAAAACGCAGCAGTGTGAACCAGGGCTAAGTCCCAGTTTACATATATGCAATGTGGGAACCAGCGTGATTCCAGTGCAGATGTCACCTTTCGGAGGTTCACTGTGACTTCTGCGAACCACTACGGGTGTCAATAATGACACCCCCAGATCAGATCGCAGTGCGAACTGCCAAATGGTGCAGGAATCAGATCATATAGGTGTGAACAACCATGCGATCCGATTCCAGTGTGAAGCAAAAAAGGGCCCTGCACCATTTTGGTGCAAATGTGATGCAAATTCAGCCATACAATCTTCGGCCTGTTATAAAATATATCATATTATATAAAGTGACTTGTCTTCTCTTTCCCAGCTAGGTTGCCTGGTCCTTATATCAACATCTACATACTGTACTGCAGCATTCACTCTGCTAGTCAAGCCCGGGCTTCAGCACACGAGGCTAACCTCATTGGTGGAGAGTAGGATGTATTTTTTTTTATATTATTTTTTGGGATTTTTTTATTTTTTTATGGTTGAACTGGGTAGACTTGTGTCTTTTTTCATCCCGACTATGTATGTGTAGCATCTATAGGACTACGGCATAGAAAGAAGTATGCGTTTTTCACAGGAGGTCTATGTCTGATTTTTATTTTCATTTCTTATATAGCACAATGTGTTAATCATCTTTTAAATATGTCCTGGTAACCCAGCGCTGGCTTTGCAGTAAAGGAATTCATACATCAACCTGCCTGTTAATGAGACATCTACAGCAGCTGTCGTGGTTGGGCTTTTCTGCCTGCAACATCTGGTAGTTAGAATAATTTTCCGGGAATAACATTTTCTCTGGACTCTGGAATTCACTGAGCAAATTTGAATTGGAGAGACAAATGCAGTCACATATTATACATGACTGACACCCAACATCTCAAATAAGTTATATGTTTTCCGGAGCCCAAAATAGCTTTGCCTATGTCTTTTAAAGGGAACCAGTCAGATTATACTTTTAACATCTATAGTGTACATGTAGGTTTAAAGCGGAAGTAAACCCATCCATAAAACGGTTTCTTTTCCGGCAAGTGACAGAAATGCAGCACTCCCATTGGTTGTGCTCCCAACCAAACTGTCAAGCCATCCAATGGCTGGTGTCTAAACTGATCACATGTGCAACATCATGGCAGTTGTAGATTAAACAGAAGCAAAGATGGCAGCTTCCTTGGCTGAAAACGATAGGGGGGTTTACTTACCCTTTAAAGCGGAGGTCCGGCTTAAAATAAAATAAAATAAAAGTCAGCAGCTACAAACACTGTAGCTTCTGACTTTAATAAGAACACTTACCTGTCCAGGGTGCCCTCGATGTCGGCAGCCGAAGCCGAGCAATCGCTTGGGTCTGGGCTACCACGAAATGACCAGTGAAAAATGTGCTGTGTTTTTATCTGCTAATAATGGTTTTAGTGTATTTTTTGAAAATATATTGGTTTGATAAACATTTGCACGGGGTCTAAAAAATCAGTAGCACCTTGGTTTTATTCTACTTATCATGTGCTTTTAGAAAATATATGGTTTGGGGGGGGGGGGGGGGTCTTTTACAAATTCTAAAAGCTATAAGTGAAAAATAAAAAAACAAAGGGAAAATTGCAAAAAATGGTCTGGCCACCTGAGTGTACAAAATGGAGCACAGGGCCTAGCAACGAAAGGGTAACTTAATTTTCACCATTACTAGTAGCTAAGTAAGCTGTGTGGCAGGGACCACCTGCATCCTAGTGACTAGGGATGAGCTCCATGTGCAGAGTTCGCCAGGAAGTCGGCGCTGCGCTAATCACAGGCAGTGAGACATTGTCCCGATGCTCGGCTGCAGAGATCGGGAAATGTCTCACTGGCTGTGATTAGCGCAGCGCAGTGACGACTTCCAGGCAGGCTTTGCACGTGGAGTGTGCGAATACGCCAGAGCTTATTCCTACTATTGACCAGTAACGAGACAGAGGGGGTGGAACAGGGATACTGACCAGTTCCCATTCTTTGAAAACCTATTGATGGCAATTGTAGTTTGATTTAATATTTGTCTCCTTGCTTGATGCATGGTCAGAAAATGTTGAGGGGAGAGACACCTGCTGTTGACCATGTCACCTCGGCGACAGGACAGATTGCTACATGCACTGCGTTGCATGTGGACAGATCATGTATAGAAATTTTAAGTTTTGTTCCATCATTTCGTAGATGAGCAGATTCAGGTCCTATAATGCTGTGGTAGCATCCAATGCATTTTCCCCTACCTGGGATGTTTTATTGGTGTGACCAGTGTAAGAGGTAGGCATAGGGGCAGATCCACAGAGCAAATACGCCGGCGTATCTACTGATACGTCGGCGTACTTTCAAATTTCTCGAGTCGTATCTTTAGTTTGAATCCTCAAACCAAGATACGACGGCATCTGGGTAAGATCCGACAGTCGTACGGCTTCGAACGCCTTCCGATCTTAGATGCAATACTTGGAGTTCGCAATGTTTTCCGCGTCTGGTATGCAAATTAGCGATTTACGACGATCCACGAACGTACGAGCGGCCGTCGCATTTTCTAACGTCGTCTGTAGTCGGCTTTTTCCGGCGTATAGTTAAAGCTGGTATTTTGCGGCATATAGATAGACTTGCCATGTTAAGTATGGCCGTCGTTCCCGCGTCAAAATTGGAAATTTTTATTTTTTTTGTGTAAGTCGTCCGTGAATAGGGATGGACGTAACTCACGTCTAAGTTAAAAAAATGACGTCCTAGTGACGTCATTTAGCGCAATGCACGGCGGGAAATTTCGGAACGACGCATGCGCAGTTCATTTGGCGCGGGGACGCGCTTCATTTAAATGAATCACGCCCCCTACCTGCCGATTTGAATTCCGCCGCCAGAAATACACTACGCCGCCGTAACTTAAGGCGCAAATTCTTTGAGGATTTGAAGATCCGCCAGGTAAGGTACGGCCGGCGTAGTGTATCTCTGATACGCTGCGCCCATCAAATTATCTGTGGATCTGGCCCATAGACTTTATAAGGGTGTCTGGCCTTGGATCTGACCATCAGTTGCTTCACCTTCCATGGAACGTGTTGATTGGTTGTATAAATTACAATAGCTTCTCATTTTAAAAATGATAGTCTAGTTTAGTTAGACCTTGCTTAATATCTAAAGGCACTGAATTAATAATGTAAAGACAGCCCATATATATATGGTATCTATGCCTAATGTTTTTTTGATTAAACTTTCAGCTGCCTTTTAAATAAAGTAAATTGAGAACAATCAGCAATATAGGTTCTCTCATAAGAATTGCATAGAGCATACATGATCCAATTTAGTGAAATTATTGTCTGTTTTATCCTCTTGAGCGCTGTATAATGAGATTTAATGAGATTTAATGCAGGAACGTTTCCAATTTCATAGCTACAATGTAGTATGCAGAATATTATTGTACATTTTGGATCTTGTAAAAGCCAAAGATCTTAAACCAAGAGGAAAATGTTTCTGTTAGTAAAAGATCCATTTGTGGAATTTTCTGTTTAAATCATCTGTAACTGGAGCTTAGTGACTTTATAGAAAAAGAAAAGTACAGAGCAAAGAAGGAACCATGCAGGTAATTTTAATCAGCTTCTGTCTATTTATAAAGCGGCGCTACTGTCGTACTGGTTCCATACTGCTGTGCTTTACAAATGTGCATTATGCTTTGCTGCTTCTGAACTCTAAAGCAAGCAAAGTCCCATTCAAATAAGGAAATCCTTTTACATGAGCTATCAAAGTCATGTGACACACTTCTCTTCCAATCAATGAATGGTCTCTGCAGCGTTATGCAGAGAATACTCATGGGACACTACAAGCGCCACACCACCATATGCATTTTATGAATGCGATGTAAAATGTAGGTGCAGTGTAGCATAAATGCTGCGATGTCCAGGGGATAGCAGTATCCGCTTTCCGTTATTAATGGACCCCTAAGGGTTTTCATTCATAAGCGCCAAATTCAGAAACAAGTCAAGTGAAAGCCCAGCTTTCTTGGAAAAATGTATTTCTTAGAGAAATTCATTTGCCATGCATTCACACTGCATCCTCGATGATTTTTATCCCTAATGGGAAAAAAAGCATCTGAAACACATTGGGTGAGATTTAAAGTGGTTGTAAAGGCATAAGGCTTTTTTTGTATGCATTTTATGCATTAGGATAATAAAACCTTCTGTGTGCAGCAAACCCCCTCATACTTATTACCTGAGGTCCATCTTTATCCAGCGATGTGCATGAGTGCCTTGGCTGTCCGGGAGTCAATCAAAGTCAGTTAGTCAATCAGGAGAGAGATGAAGTGGAACCAAACCGTGGCTCTGTGTCTGAATGGACACAAAGAGCTGCGCAAGCTGCTTGCTGTGGGGGCACTCCATAGGGGGGGAGGGGCCAGGAGCACCAAGGACCTGAGAAGAGGAGGATCCGGGCTGCTCTGTGCAAACCCACTGTACAGAGCAGGTAAGTATAACATGTTTATTATTTTTAAAGCAAAAATAAAAGGGGGGGGGCTTTATTATCACTTTAATTAAACTGGAGCGTGCACAATCTGGTACAGATCACTCACTGTGTACATTCAGTAAAGGAAGGGGCTAGTAGATATGATATATACCGGACTCTTTCCCCACTCTTAATCTTGAAGGATCCTATTGTGTGCTTGCAGCAGCAAAGGGAAACATGTGGTGCACAGGGAGGGTAATCGGTGTGGTGGTGGGGGGGGGGAATTACTGGACCTGATTCTTTTTATGGCTCTCTCTGTAGCAGCTGAAAACCAATGGGAGGGAGAGGAGAATAAGACCACGCTCAGGTGTTTCAGAGAGAGCCATACAGGGGAATGGTTCCAGTAATTGCCCCTCTGCCGAACTGATCACCTTCTCTGCGCACATCCGATTCACCTTGCTGCCTGGGCCCCTCTGCTGACCCGGGCCCTGTACAGGAGGGCTGGTGGTACCCCCTTATCTACGGCACTGCATGCATGCACTACCATTCCGTTAAGACTTCATTGACACTTTGCAAAAGGTTATTGCATGTGGGTATTTGAGTAAGAAACTGGGCATTGTACAAAATTGTGTCGTAGCCTTTAGAACTAGATTCAACTTGCAGCTGTCTGTAAACTAGATCAGTGGCCATTCAGCTGAAATCGGTTACTTCTGTGTTTATGGTATATTAAATATTAACCACTGAAGCAGAAACAATCCCTCTTAATACCCTCAGTTTTCTTTTTTAGAATCAGTATTACCTCCTTTAAAATAACTGTGTTTAGCTGATTGAATTGCTATTGTAACCTTTGGTGCAGCCTTTGGTGATTTCTTGGCGACTCCTCTAAACATGACATCTTTACACGTTTCCCTTTTGTCATTCTTGTTTTGTTCATTCGAATATGAATGTTTTCAGGCAAGAAATTGTGAGTCCCACATGGAGCTCATGTTTACTAATGGCATTACTTATTAATGTCTATATCGCTGGGAGGAAGTTGTTCTATTTCCGCGTTCAAATATAGATTCACTTTTCTTTCTGCCATGAAAGCCAACTGATAGCTGTAATGTGCTACTCTCCACAGGGAAAATATATTTATAGTACAACACAGGGCTCTGTTATAAAGCATTTTCCCTTTCCATTGTAGCGATCAGCTCTGTTTCACATTGCAATGACATGATAATGTTGTCTTCAGTTTTATTGTATAAGATTTTGATTGGTGATCATAATGGTATTGAAAGGTATAGTAATTGCATGCACATGGTTCAAGATAACTGCCATTATCTTGTGAAATTCACCTCTTGGAATACAGTTTGAATTCTTAATTATATCTTTTAAGATAGACCCAGTTTCTCTACATGCCAAAATCTACAGCAGCCTTTTTTAACTAGGGTGCCTTCTGGGTTCTTCAAGGGTGCCTTGGCAAAATGGCAAAAATGTACATCAAGCCAGCAAGGGGATCAAGCCTGCTTTTTTGTTTCACAAAGTCCCAGGCTTTTATTGTGCAGCATTACAACCTTAGGCACTATGTGAGCCAGCCACTGATATCCCAATAGCTAATGACATCATCGGTTGATAAAGAGGACATTGGGCACCTGCACAGCATCCTTATGCCGCTCTCTGTCAGTAATGGGGTCATGTTAAAGCGGAGTTCCACCCAAAAATTTAACTGGCACTTTTAGGATCCCTCCCCCCCTCCGGTGTCACATTTGGCACCTTTCAGGGGGAGGGGGGGTGCAGATACCTGTCTAAGACAGGTATTTGCACCCACTTCCGGGCATAGTCTCCCATAAGATTCCACCTCCACATGCCCAGCAAATGCAATACTGTACAATATCAGATAAGATTCCACCTCCATATGCCCAGAAAATGCAATACTGTACAATATCGGATAAGATTCCACCTCCACATGCCCAGCAAATGCAATACTGTACAATATCAGATAAGATTCCACCTCCACAAGCCCAGCAAATGCAATACTGTACTATATATGATATTGTACAGTATTGCATTTGCTGGGCATGTGGAGGTGGAATCTTATCTGATATAATTGATATTGTACAATATTGCATTTGCTGGGCATGTGGAGGTGGAATCTTATCTGTTATTGTCAATATCGGATAAGATTCCACCTCCACATGCCCAGCAAATGCAATACTGTACAATATCGGATAAGATTCCACCTCCACATGCCCAGCAAATGCAATACTGCACAATATCAATTATATCAGATAAGATTCCAATTCCACATGCCCAGGCTGGCCCCAGCCCTAGACTAGGCCGCTCCCCCCCCCCCCAGTCCCAGACACTCAATCCACACATGATGCCGGTCCTCACCTGCGCTGCCTGCTCTCTGTGTCACTCATCGCATGGCCACGGTCTTTGATAAGGAGCAGGGCCTCCGCGGGGGATATCTCTGCGGCTGAGCTGAGAGCTCTCGAGTCGTGACAGGCTGAGGCGTGCGGGAGACTCCAGGCACGTGCGCGTGCATGCGCCAGCGCCATCCGGGCCCCGAGCAGACAGGCCAGCTCTGTGACCAGTCACATGACGCCCCCTGCCCCCCCCCCGCACGCCGCGCGGTAGAAGTAATTGCGATAACACCGTCCAAGTAATGGGAACGGCGTTACCGCGAGGGTAAGAGTAATCTGGTAGATTACTCATTACCCTCAAAAGGTGCCCCGGAGCCGCGGCAAAGGTTCAAAAGAGCCGCAGGTTGCCGACACCTGGTCTATACCATTGAGTGTGAATGATTATTACCTATATATAAATCCCCTAAATTGAAATATCATACTATTCCTTAATGCATACATGCAAATGAAAAAGTGCTAGTGCAAAATATTAAAGTGCTTGGTGTAAAATACCAAGTCTACGGCAATCTTGATCGCACGTGTTCAAAAAAACACACATCAGATAGGTGTTTGATTTAGTTTGTACCATCAACCAGACTTCTGGCTGGTATGACACATGGGGTAAAGAGCACAACTATTGCCATAAAATTATCCTCCAATCCTCCTCCAAAGACAAGCCTTAAGGGGCAACGATAGTGTTATATCATTAAAACCTTTGTTTAAAATAGACAGGTACTTACACAGTAAAGAAAACAAGAGTGCACAATTAAAAAAGCAAAATTAAAAAGTACAAAGTCCCGGGCCATGATGACATCACCGGCTAGGCCTTGTCCAACATGTTTTACCACCAATAAGCATTTTCAGGGGTGTGGAGTATGGCCAGCAATGCCAGTGACAGATCTTTTATACCAGTGAAATGCAATTAGCGGACCTCCAGCTGTTGCAAAAGTACAAGTCCCATCATGCCTCTGCCTCTGGGTGTCATGCTTGTGGCTGTCAGAGTCTTGCTATGCCTCATGGGATTTGTAGTTCTGCAACAGCTGGAGGTCCGCTAATTGCATATCCCTGTTTTATACTGATGGAGCTGCCTATTCTGCACATGTGTGAGCAGGCAATTCCTCAATACATCAGCTGGTACAGAGAAAGACTGGCGTTCTGGGCATGTTCTCCAATATACAAACAATCCAAAGAGCTGTATTTATGGAAAATAATTAACACAATAAAAGCGCCTAAAATTTATGGATTAAAATGTGCCTCTATTGTAAATCTCCTCGCTGAGGATCATAAATACAAAGTAAAAATCTGCCTGACTTCATCCAGTGCTCAGGTAGAATATTGTACTTCTATTTAAAACTAGTATTTATAACTGAAAAAAGTGAATACATTAACCACTTAAGGACCCGCTCACTGTGTGTATATATATATATATATATATATATATATATATATACGTAATTTTTTTAAAGATGGATATCTTGGTAAAGGCAGCAGCCGCTGCCACAACCGAGATATCCATCTTTCCTGTGAGCGGTCCTAAACGATAACGGTGGTCTCCATGGCGGATTCCCTGCGAGATCACCGTTATCGGCGGCGGGAGAGGGCCCACCCTCCCGCCGCTCTCCCGTGCCCTCCGCCGCTTACCGGAGCCGTCGGCAGCGGCGGAGGCGATCGGGTCCTCTCTTCTGCTCGGCTGGGATACGAGTGAAGGCAAGATGGCCCCCACCCGTCTCCATAGCATAGCAGGGCGGAAGCAACGTCAAAACGTCACTTCCGCCCATGCTTCTTAAAGGCATATTTTCAAATGACAATTATTTTATTTATTTTTTTGCATTTTAGTTTAAATATGAGATCTGAGGTCTTTTTGACCCCAGATCTCATATTTAAGAGGACCTGTCATGCTTTTTTCTATTACAAGGGATGTTTACATCCCTTGTAATAGGAATAAAAGTGACCTATTTTTTTTTTTGTGTAAAAATGAATAAAATAAATAAAAATAAATAAGAAAACCCCCAAATTTCTTTTTAAAGCGCCCCGTCCCGACGAGCTTGCGCGCAGAAGCAAACTCATACGTGAGTAGCGCCCGCATATGAAAACTGTGTTTAAACCACACAAGTGAGGTATCACCGATGTCGTTAGAGCGAGAGCAAGAATTTTAGCCGTAGACCTCCTCTGTAACTCAAAAGATGCAACCTATAGAATTTTTTAAACGTCATCTATGGAGATTTTTAAGGGTAAAAGTTTGACGCCATTCCACGAGCAGGCGCAATTTTGAAGCATGACATGTTGGGTATCATTTTACTCGGCATAACATTATCTTTCACAATATAAAAAAAAATTGGGCTAACTTTACTGTTGTCTTATTTTTCAATTCAAAAAAGAAATTTTTTTCCCCAAAAAGTGTGCTTGTAAGACCGCTGCACAAATACGGTGTGACAAAAAGTATTGCAATGACCGCCATTTTATTTTCTAGGGTGTTAGAAAAAAATATATAATGTTTGGGGGTTTTAAGTAATTTTCTAGCAAAAAAAATGTTTTTAATCTTGTAAACACCAAGTCTGAAAAACAGGCAAGGTCCTTAAGTTGTTAAAATCAAAAACATCACATTAAATATTACGCAAAATAAGTTAACACCATCATAAAGCAGTTACAGGACAAGAGTCTATTAAGATCCCAAGCTTTGTTAAGTCTATATGGATAATACAGGTGGTTCTCAAAAAATTAGCATATTGTGATAAAGTTCATTATATTCTGTAATGTACTGATAAACATTAGACTTTCATATATTTTAGATTCATTACACACAACTGAAGTAGTTCAAGCCTTTTTATTGTTTCTAATATTGAGGATTTTGGCATACAGCTCATGAAAACCCAAAATTCATATCTCAAAAAATTAGCATATCATGAAAAGGTTCTCTAAACGAGCTCTTCACCTAATCATCTGAATCAACTAATTAACTCTAAACACCTGCAAAAGATTCCTGAGGCTTTTAAAAACTCCCAGCCTGGTTCATTACTCCAAACCGCAATCATGGGTAAGACTGCTGACCTGACTGCTGTCCAGAAGGCCATCATTGACACCCTCAAGCAAGAGGGTAAGACACAGAAAGAAATTTCTGAACGAATAGGCTGTTCCCAGAGTGCTGTATCAAGGCACCTCAGTGGGAAGTCTGTGGGAAGGAAAAAGTGTGGCAGAAAACGCTGCACAACGAGAAGAGGTGACCGGACCCTGAGGAAGATTGTGGAGAAGGACCGATTCCAGACCTTGAGTCTGGAGTAGAAACATCCAGAGCCACTGAGTACAGGCGTGTGCAGGAAATGGGCTACAGGTGCCGCATTCCCCAGGTCAAGCCACTTTTGAACCAGAAACAGCAGCAGAAGCGCCTGACCTGGGCTACACAGAAGCAACACTGGACTGTTGCTCAGTGGTCCAAAGTACTTTTTTTGGATGAAAGCAAATTTTGCATGTCATTCGGTAATCAAGGTGCCAGAGTCTGGAGCAAGACTGGGGAGAGGGAAATGCCAAAATGCCTGAAGTCCAGTGTCAAGTACCCACAGTCAGTGATGGTCTGGGGTGCCATGTCAGGTGCTGGTGTTGGTCCGCTGTGTTTTATCAAGGGCAGGGTGAATGCAGCTAGCTATCAGGAGATTTTGGAGCACTTCATGCTTCCATCTGCTGAAAAGCTTTATGGAGATGAAGATTTTATTTTTCAGCACGGCCTGGCACCTGCTCACAGTGCCAAAACCACTGGTTTACTGACCATGGTATTACTTTGCTCAATTGGCCTGCCAACTCTCCTGACCTGAACCCCATAGAGAATCTGTGGGATATTGGGAAGAGAAAGTTGAGAAACGCAAGACCCAACACTCTGGATGAGCTTAAGGCCGCTACTGAAGCATCCTGGGCCTCCATAACACCTCAGCAGTGCCACAAGCTGATTGCCTCCATGCCACGCCGCATTGAAGCAGTCGTTTCTGCAAAAGGATTCCCGACCAAGTATTGAGTGCATAACTGAACATAATTATTTGAAGGTTGACTTTTTTTTTTTATTAAAAACACTTTTCTTTTATTGGTCGGATGAAATATGCTATTTCTTTGAGATAGGAATTTTGGGTTTTCATGAGCTGTATGCCAAAATCATCAATATTAAAACAATAAAAGGCTTGAACTACTTCAGTTGTGTGTAATGAATCTAACATATATGAAAGTCTAATGTTTATCAGTACATTACAGAAAATAATGAACTTTATCACAATATGCTAATTTGAGAACCTCCTGTATGTCTTGAGTGAATATATCCAATGAGTCTCCAATCCGGAGATTCCGCGGATACAGTGATTTCCTCTCCAATATCTTTCTATGCCAACAAGTATAGGAAAAGAGGGATCTCTATTGTGGTGTAGTCTATAATGTTTAGACAAACTATGGCCCTTAAACCCCTTCCTGATGTGGGCAATGTGCTTGTAGTGCCCACAAGGTCCTTGCAACATATTGAAGACTGCAAGGACATTGAAAGAGATAGACCACAACTATATTGACATTTATTCTTATACTTTGCAATAGCACTTTTTTGTTTGCATTTGTGATTTACATTGTGTATATAATCATTTGCACTTTATGGTATAGAATTTTATAATTACAATTTATTCGGAAACGCACCTATACATTAAAATCACATTGTAATTACCGATAAACAATGTAAGTAATCTCACCAGAACCGACTAACTGGGATTCCTGTTTTTATATTCCACAGTGAAATGAGCTTACAATTCAGGGTGAAATCTCCCACTTGACTAAAGCTGTGACCACACTTTTTTCTTATTGGCTTAATTTTCTTCTACATGCTAATCACACATGAGCAGGATTCTCTGCAGCTTTTCCCTAGTCAATACTTATAGTGAACTCATGAGGATAAAAATAAGGCAGCTGCCACTTCTGGATTTCTTTTAAAGATGCACAATCTGCTGTGTCATCTTGATCCTTGCTTTGCTACCTACTAACATGCTGACATGGAGCAAATGTGCAGTAGTTTAGATTTCACAAGCTGTTTGTTAGTTTTAGTTCAATAATAGTGTATTGGGCATTAGTCATTGTATTCTATTGGGTAGCAAGCATAGAGAGCAAAATGAAAACCTAGGTGGCTAAATTCAAGCATTAAAACATAACAAATAAATGAGAACAAACAGGCCTTTAAAAAGTAGAAGGAACACCCTCAGCATTCCAGATTTACAAGGTGTAAAACAAGACATGTAAAGGTCAAATCAGTAAATAAATCAAAATATCAAGGATATCAATAGTAAAAAAGTTAAGAAAGAACACATAGGCTCCAATACAGATGAATATGGGACATTTGTCACAAATGGCAAGAAAAAGGCAGATGCATTAAATCATTTTTTCCTCTTCAATTTTTACAAATGAAAAATATGGGTTTTATAGTCGTAACAGTAATACTAATGGAGGTACCTCTGTGGGTGACAGAAAACCAGGTACAAAAGACTCTAGAGAAACCTAATGTGAGCAAATCACCAGGTTCAGATGGCTTATACCTGCAATTCCGTAGGGAACTTAGCTCACTTATGGCCCACGCCACAATTTATTTTAAAGGACATTACTGACTGGAATGGAACCAAGTTATTGAAGTTGAGCAAATGTGGTACCTATTTACAAAAAGGGATCGATATGTATACCAGCAAATTACAGACCAGTCAGCCTAACATCAATAGTATGTAAGGTATTTGAGAGAATAGTAAGGGACTCATTTAAAAAATGTGTCTCTATGTTAATGTATCATAAATGACAACCAGCATGGACTTATGAAAGTCTGTTCTTGTCACAGATTCTCATTCTATGAGAAAGTAAGTGAAAAATTGGATGGTGGAAGTCCAGTGGATGTAGTTTGTGTAGTTTATGTAGTTTTGCTACAGCATTTGATTGTGTACCTCATAGACCTTTAATCTTTAAAACATAATCTTTAGCAGAGCATGATCCCCTACCTTCGGAGACTGGGCTGCAGGGCAGTATTCCAACATAAAAAATGTATAGAGAAAAGGTCCTTATAATCTGATAGACTGCTAGGCACTGCATGCTAAAAAAACACCCTGATAAATGCTAATGTGACTGTATATTCCTTCTAACACAATGCACAACCTTGCTTTGGGAACTTGGTGCTTTGTACTTGTTCTTCCTGTTAAGACACTTTATTTTGTAACATTTAAGGGGTATCTACAAAAGTAAGGTTTTTTTATTACAGGGCCACTCTTTCCATTTGTACAGACCAAATAAAGACTGAGGGTTTCATTCTCTTACAGGCATGTCGCGACTTTTTGGAGTTAGCAGATACCCACAGTCGCAAATGGCACCGTGCTTTACAGTATGAACGTGAGCAAAGGGTCCGTCTGGAAGAGACTATTGAGCAGCTAGCAAAGCAACACAACAGCTTGGAACGAGCTTGCAGAGGGGCACCTGGCCTGTCCTCCAACACTACAGGAATCCCCAGCTCTGTAAAAGGTAAATCACCTTCTGTAAAAGGCAAAAAAATTACTGAATTTAATCATTAAGGCCAAGAGTGATGTTCACTACCGAACCAACAATCCTAAATCATTTGTTGCTGATCTTCCAATAGTACCCATGATTTGTGTGTTGTTGTCATTGGTCTGTTCATTAACATTGCCCATTACGCTGCTTTATTTGGTAAGATTGATTGCGGTAGAAAATCTCAAAAAGTCATCAGTGCTATATTATCCATATGAAAAAAGATCACTCAGTAATGTTACTACCTTGAGACGCTTTCTCACCTGGGGTTACTAAAATATTGTAATCAAAAACATATATTGGAATTTACACAATTCACTACTCTATTATACATCCCACGACTACATGCATTGTACAGTACTTTTTTGTTCTCCACACTTTTGCACTGCATATGCTGTTGAATACCGTACATTCTTTACTCTACACACTTCTCCAATATAGTTTATGTAATTTACTTCACACCTTTCCAATGTCTGCACTGTGCTGTACGTTACATAGTCCACACCTTTTCAAGGTGTGCACTATGTTGAAAAATTTGAAATGACTCAGTTCTACTATGTACACTGTGTAGTATGTATGTTATATAATCTACACTGCTACATTGTGGTATAGTCTGCTGTACATTAAATAACAATCATTTGGCTACATTGAAGTTGGCTGACATGATACATCATCATGGTCCTTTCCTTTTGTAAGTTTATCAAAACGTCTCCAACAAAGACTGCCTGTGGTCCATAACTATTGGGTTTGGGTTTCATTTTCCCAAACTTCTCTAAAGGTAAAAAACTTGGTTGCGATCAACACAAACAGTTCTTTCTATAGAAACCTTAAAAGATGAGGCATACACTGTGAAGATTTACATGCTAGGCTTTGTGAAAAGACCTCACAAGTCTTCTTCTAGATTCATAGAAGCCATACTACAGCTTCTATGAATGAAATAGGATCTATGAATGAAGGATGGGTGGATGATTAACCACTTAAGGACCCCTTCACGCCGATATACGTCGGCAGAATGGCACGGCTGGGCACATCAACGTACCTGTACGTTGCCCTTTAAGCCCAGCCGCGGGGTAGCGCGCGGCGCGGGCGCGTGCACGCGACCCGGTCTGAAGCTCCGTGGCCGCGGGACTCGCGGGCCCGATCGCCGCTGGAGTCCCGCGATCGGTCCCCGGAGCTAAAGAACGGGGAGAGCTGTGTGTAAACACAGCTTCCCCGTTCTTCTCTGTGGCACCGTCATCGATCGTGTGTTCCCTTATATAGGGAATCACAATCGATGACGTCACACCTACAGCCACACCCCCCTACAGTTAGAAACTCAGATGAGGTCATACATAACCCCATCAGCGCCCCCTTGTGGTTAACTCCCAAACTGCAATTGTCATTTTCACAGTAAACAATGCATTTAAAAATGCATTTTTTGCTGTTAAAATGACAATGGTCCCAAAAATGTGTCAAAATTGTCCGAAATGTCCGCCATTATGTCGCAGTCATGAAAAAAATCGCTGATCGCCGCCATTGGTAGTAAAAAAAAAAAAATTAATAAAAAAAAATGCAATAAAACTATCCCCTATTTTGTAAACGCTATAAATTTTGCGCAAACCAACCGATAAACGCTTATTGTGATTTTTTTTACCAAAAACAGGTAGAAGAATACGTATCGGCCTAAACTGAGGAAAAACATTTTTTTTATATATTTTTGGGGGATATTTATTATAGCAAAAAGTAAAAAATATTGAATTTTTTTTCAAAATTGTCGCTCTATTTTTGTTTATAGCGCAAAAAATAAAAACCGCAGAGGTGATCAAATACCACCAAAAGAAAGCTCTATTTGTGGGAAAAAAAGGACGCCAATTGTGTTTGGAAACCACGTCGCACGACCGCGCAATTGTCAGTTAAATCGACGCAGTGCCGAATCGCAAAAACTGGCCGGGTCCTTTAGATGCCTAAAGGTCCGGGTCTTAAGTGGTTAATAGGTCCATCACCCTCCCTTCATGAATCGTGTTCCATTCATAGAAGCTGTAGTACAGCGTCTATGAATGCTGCCACTGGGAGGAAAGTGTAGGCATCGTCAGGCTTTCTTGATGCACGCATGTGACAACCCCTTAGTTATATTAAAGCAGTAGCAAGCTCCTGAATTAAAAAACAAAATGTGGGCCCCTGGGTGATTCAAGCCATAATATGCTAGTTTGCAATGCATATTAGCACATTATGACAGACTTGCCTTAAAATTGTTGGCACTTCTATCTTCACCTGGTCTTCTTTCCGTGTGCTTTTTGGCTGTTTGAATAACTGGGCCGCAATGATGTCACTCCTGCACCTGCGCACAGGAGTTATGCTTCAAGCGTGAATATCTCATAAACACCACAAGTTTAGGAGACATTCACTGCACCAGCAGGTAAGCGTTATTATAGGCTTATCTGTAGGTACAAGTCAAAAAAGTGGAGTTTACTACTGCTTTAACCCTTGTCTCACCAAAAGAGTATGGCAGTGGGGGGATGGGGGGCATAGGGTGGATGAAGATTTTCAATAACAGAAGAAGAATCAGCACAAGACACACATCCTACTTTCTGTAAGTTATGTCCCTTGTTCTGATTCTTGTTTGTGATTTAGGCTGCACTTTGGCTTTATAAAAATTGTTCAAAACTGCTTGGCCCCAGATTTGTGGTCGTAGCAAAACTAAGTAGCCCATTAAAGCAAATTATTGGAAGTACAGCCCAGAGTATTTATGAACTGGCTCGGTTCACACACTGTATCTGATTCGCATAACATGTAAACCGGACTAGCCTTTAATGGAGTCAGTTCACATATATGCAGTTTGGTTGTGGTTCGAATTAAAAAGGTCCTGTGCATTTTTTCAGTTCAGGTTAAGTGTCAAATTTGCACCTGAAGCACCAAAACTGAAACTGGACCCTCGCGCTAGACTCTGCACAGAAACTGGACCCTCATATATGTGAACCGAGCCTTAGGCCTCGTACACACGACCGGATCTGTCCGCTGGGATTTATCCGCGGATCAGTTCCAGCAGACAAATCCGGTCGTGTGTACGGCCTAGCGGACCGTTTTCAGCGGATTATCCGCCCGTGTGTATGGGGCCTTAGGAGAAAATGTTAACTTCATGCAGACATGGAAAACCGTACATCTGTAATGCAGGTTCAGCTGAACTCTTACAACTGAAAAGAAAAGCGCATATCTTCTATGCAGGACATTACAGCCCTAACATTTATGATGGTAAATCATATATTAAAAGGCAAGAACCAGAACACGAGATCGTTCTTCACTGGATTGCAGTCTACTGTCTAAAACTGCTCTGATTGGCTGCTGGTTGCTGCTGACATTATGTACACTGACAATGTGTGTTATGACTCACGCTGTCACCAGAGCAAAGTGAAGCCAGTGCTTTCTCTACTTATTCTGTCACTTCTCATCAGCAGCCGAAGGTTAATGTGTGTCAAAAGTCGTCATTGGCTGAGTCTGAAGAAAACTGAAAAACAGTAAAGCACTTTAAATTTTAATATAGAAACATGAAATAAATAAATATATATATATATATATATATATATATATATATATATATATGTATATATAAAACAGTATCTCACAAAAGTGAGTTCACCCCTCCCATTTTTGTAAATATTTTATTATATCTTTTCATGTGACAACACTGAAGAAATTACACTTTGCTACAATGTAAAGTAGTGAGTATACAGCTTGTATAACAGTGTAAATTTGCTGTCCCCTCAAAATAACTCAACACACAGCCATTAATGTCTAAACCGCTGGCAACAAAAGTGAGTATACTCCTAAGTGAAAATGTCCAAATTGGGCCCAATTAGCAATTTTCCCTCCCCGGTGTCATGTGACTTGTTAGTGTTACAAGGTCTCTGGTGTGAATGGGGAGCAGGTGTGTTAAATTTGGTGTTATCACTCTCACTCTCTCATACTGGTCACTGGAAGTTCAACATGGCACCTCATGGCAAAAAAACTCTCTGAGGATCTGAAAAAAAGTCCCTGAAACATATGCAGAGCTTGTCTTTACCCTCAGGTAAAGTGATGTGAAGCTGGACACTTATCCAACATCAGCGCTGTTTACCAATAGATCCTTTATTGTGTTCTAAATGTTGGTGTATTTTTATATATATATATATATATATATATATATATATATATGTATACAAATGACATGGGGACATATTTGTATTGATTTCGGTGGAAGATTGGGAGTCCACCCTGACATTTTCTCCATCACCCAACACCTAAAGAGAGAGGTAACCCACCTGAAGTTTTTATATATATATATAGCCCGCCTAGCACAGAAACCAACTTCATTATCAAGGCATATGCCATTTGGGCATAATTTTTTCTGTGCTGATAAGCTATGAGTAAGCACCAGTAGTTGCTTCTGGGACATAACTCTTCATTTTCCCATGAATACTATCAGGTGATCATTATTATTTTATTTTTTTAATAAAAAAAGAAAACAAATACTTTCTACAACACACAAAGACCACCTTTGTTAGGGACGTAATAGAAATCGCACTCTTCTAACATATCCAATGCAAAGTATTTACCAGACAAAATGGACATTATTTGTTTTTGTTTATTTTTTTGTTTTCTCTTGTTCATCATTTATTTATAAGAGAATTGCAGGGATCTGCTGCATTAAGAGGGAAGTGCCCAGGGGTGGCTCTTGGGTTGGCTGTGCATTTATTTGCATAACTGTATAGGTTATTGTATTGTATTTTAATGGAAGTCTTGTCGTAATAAAGATAAACATTTTACAAAAAATTCCTCCAGCCAGTCATTCTGCAAGCATATATTAATAACAAATCAGTTATCTTTTTCCCTGGGAAAAGGAATATATTATCAATACACATACTGCAGGATAGCTCGTTAAAATATAAATAACATGATGCAAACAATGACCAGAATAATACATTTTCTTCTAGCTGTAGACAAAAGACACACATATATACATTATATTCCGTAAGAGTCCCCCAAGGTTCTGTCCTCTGGCCCCTTCTCTTTTTTATCTACACCTCCTGCTTTGGTTAATTGATAAACTCCCACAGCTTCCAATACCATCTCTATGCTGTCTGAATCTATGGGCCAGATTCACAAAGAGATATGACGGTGTATCTCCTGATACGCCGTTGTATCTCTGACTTACACTGGTCTTATCTATGCGCCTGATTCATAGAATCAGTTACGCATAGATATGGCTAAGATCCGACAGGTATAACTGTGTTACACCGTCGGATCTTATTTGTAATTTAAAAATGGCGCGGGGGAGCGTTCCCGCTGATTTACGTTGAATAATATGTAAATCAGCGAGATACGCGAATTCACGAACGTACGCGGACCCGACGCAGTGTTACGACGTTTCCGTAGCGGCTTTCCCGGCGTATACTTACCCACGCTTCTATTTGCGGAGCAGCCAATGTTAAGTATAGCCGTCGTTCCCGCGTCGCTTTTGAATTTTTTTACGTCGTTTGCGTAAATCGTTCTGTAATACGGATGGACGTCGTTTACGTAAGCGTCGAAACCACTGACGTCCTAGTGACGTCAGTGGGAGCAATGCACGCCGGGTAAATTCATGACCTGCGCATGCTCATTTAAATCGGCGCAGGGACGCGCCTGATTTAAATAGCACACTCCCCCTAGCCGAGGAATCTGAATTCCGCTGGGGGATTTGCGATACGCCGACGCAAGTTTGGAGGTAAGTGGTTTGTGAATTACCCACTTGCCTCTCAAACTTGCGGGAGGGTATCTTAAATCAGATAGATCACGCGGATCTAAAGATCCGCTGATCTACGTGAATCTGGCCCTATGTCTCTACCCTTTCCCCACCCATTGACAGGGGTGTAGACTTTTTTTTTTAAAACTGCTTGTCCAAGGAACTAAATCGGGTCCCAATCTACTTGTTCTGATAAAAGAAAAATAATTTTAACCAAAACCATATATAAATACAGTTTTATAACGTATAAAACAGGTAAATATTGCGCTTATCTAAAAAACTAGAAAAAAGGGGGAGCTGCTACACAACAATGTGACAAAGATTCAAAAGTGATAAAAATATAAATGTAGCGCTGGTGGTTAAGGAGAAAACTCAATATCTCACTGAGTGAATATGATCACTGGGTGTAAAACAGTGAACAAAAATGTTAACAAAATAACCAAGCAATTAAAGTGAATGTGTTAATAAGTCCACACAAAAAAGGAAATATAATACAAATAATAATATCCATCAATGTAAAATGTGAAGTGAAGGTGAAGACGATGTAGCCACATGGATCATCATGGGAATTTTTTTTCCAACTAAATGAAAATAGATGAAATACGCTTACCAGAACGAATGGATCTACCTGTCAGCGACAGCAGATCATGCAGGCATAGGGGATCCCAAAAAGAATCCGCTCAACTTGTCTGGCGACTGTGGATGGTTGGAACCACGAAACTTGGCCGTAGTACCCGACAGTCCTCAGCTGAGGACCCTGGATGGATGGAACTAACCGGAGCTCAGAGGGTATCCCCCCTGCTTCCAACAGATGGAAAAGGGGTCAATGCAGGCACGATAGAACAGCTCCAAAAACGTACTCCAATCTCTAGTGTTGTCTATTATTAATTGGTGGAGAGAAGAAAAATGATTCTTATAGATGTGGGGCTTCTATTGAGGAGCTGGTGCTCCACTTCTCATTGCCTTCTCCTCCTCTGTCAAATCTCTCTACACGCGTTCCCTTAATGACTTCCACCATTGCTGGAATATTTTGCCTTTTAGAGAACGTTTTATGGCTGTCTGCAAGGCTTTTTGAACAAAGTCAGATTGAGTCTGTCCTAAGGCCGGCCATACACAGTGCAAATTTTTTTCCTGCAACAGTGCTGACAGGGGAAGACCACTGTCAGCACTGTTGCAGGAAGGAAATTTCCGTACGTCGGTACCTTGATGCTAAATACCTTTGTTATGGCAGCAGCTAGCTGCCGTAACCTTGGTATTTTCAGGAACGGCGTACATTTCTCTTTAAGATAAAAGTGGTCTCTGCAGCAGATTCGCGGCAAGATCACTTTTATTGGGGGCTGGAGAGGCCCCCCCCCATCCCGCCACGCTTCGGTCATCTCCGCCGTTTACCAGAGCCATTGGTAGTGGCGGAGACGATTGCAACCGCTCCCCTCACTGCCTGGATGCTGAGTGAGGGAAAGATGGCACCTGCTCGACTCCATAGCATTGGAGGGCAGAAGCGACATCAAACGTCACTTCTGCCCAATGCTCTTAAAGGGGATTTTTTTTGTATGACATTTATTTTTATTTTTATTGCATTTTAGTGTTAATTTGAGATCTGAGGTCTTTTTGACCCCAGATCTTATATTTAAGAGGTCCTGTCATGCTTTTTTTCTATTACGAGGGATGTTAACAATCATTGTAATAGGAATAAAAGTGACACCATTTTTTTTAAAGGACAGTGTAAAAAAATAAAAAGGTAAAATAAATAGTAATAAAAAAAAACGCCCCATCCCACCAAGCTTGTGCGCAGAAGCAAACGCATGCGTAAGTCACGCCGGCATAGGAACACAGTGTTCAAACAACACGTGTGAGGTATCGCCGCGATCATTCGAGCGTGAGTAATAATTCTATCCCTAGACCTCCTCTGTAACTCAAAACTGGTAACCTGTAGAAATTATTTTTACTTTGCCCATGGAGATTTTTAAGTGCCAAAGTTTGTCGCCATTCCACAAGCGGGCGCAATTTGTTTGCTTATAAATGTCACGCATAAAGGCGTGACATGTTGGGTATCAATTTACTTGGCATAACTTGGGCTAACTTTACTGTTGTCTTAATTTTTAACTCAAAAAAGTGCATTTTTTTTCCCCACATAAATTGAGCTTGTGAGACCGCTGCGCAAATACGTTGTGAAATAAAGTATTGCAATGATCGCCATTATAGGATGTCTGAAAATTATATATAGATATATATATATATATATATAGATATATAGATAGATAGATAGATAGATAGATAGATAGATAGATAGATAGATAGATAGATAGATAGATAGATATATGGGCCCGGATTCAGAAAGGAGATACGACGGCATATCTCCGGATATGCCGTCGTATCTCTGAGTGTGCGGCGTCGTATCTATGTGACTGATTCATAGAAACATTTACGCATAGATTTCCCTAAGATCCGACCGGCGTAAGTGTCTTACACCATCGTATCTTAGGCTGCATATTTACGCTGGCCGCTAGGTGGCGCTTCCGTATATTTACGCAAGGAATATGCTAATTAGGTAGATACGCCGATTCAGAAACGTACGTCCGACCCAGCGAATTTTTTTACGTCGTTTACGTTCGGCTTTTTCCAGCGTAAAGTTACCCCTGCTATATGAGGGGTATCCTATGTTAAGTATGGACGTCGTTCCCGCGTCGAGTTTTGGAAATTTTACGTCGTTTGCGTAAGTCGTTCGCGAATAGGGCTGTACGTATGTTACGTTCACGTCTAAAGCAATGACGATTTGCGGCGTAATTTCGAGCATGCGCACTGGGATTTTTTCCTGAACGGCGCATGCGCCGTTCGTAAAAAACGTAAAATACGCGGGGTCACCTGAAATTTAAATAAAACACGCCCACATCATCCAGATTTGAATTAGGTGGGCTTACACCGGAGCACATACGTTACGCCGCCGTAACTTAGGGCGCAAGTCCTTTCTGAATACGGTACTTGCGCCCTAACTTACGGCGGCATAACGTATCTGCGATACATTACGCCCGCCCATAGATAGACAATTCTATCTGAATCCGGGCCATAATGTTTGGGGGTTCTAAGTAATTTTCTAGCAAAAAAAAAAGAAACAAGAAGCGTCATAAAGAGGCTCGATCCTTAAGTGGTTAAAGTAGAACTATAGGCGATTTGTTTTCATTTTGGATAGAGCAAAGGAGGGTTATATTCCCTTCACTTCCTGTCCCATAGTAGGTTTGCCACCTGTTCAGGATTCACCCGGACAATTTGCATTTTGAATCATGTGTCAGACAGGAATGTGGCTCAGAACAGGGCATGATAGGAGAGTGAGCAGGCACTATGTGCACAGTATTACTATTCTCTTTGGAGCACCCAAAGGTGTCCCAGGTATGTTACAATCCTATAGTGTATATTTTAAAAAAAAAATTATTGTGCGCCGCTAAAGTGTTCGGGTTTGGCTTCAAGAAAAAGTGGCAGTCCTATCTTGGTGAGAGGAAATCCCTGCAAATTAAGGGAATTCATTGGGGACCCCCAGATCACCAGAACTAGTGTCCCCATTGGAACATTTTCCTTCTATTACTCTTCAGGTGACAACCCAAAATTTGTGATTTTCTTTTACTTTCACTTTGAATGATAACGGTAAGCAGGACAAATAGAGAGAGTGAATCTCTTTAATGGGGACACAGACAGCAATAAAGACTGAGAGGGTTCTAATCTTTCTCTACTCTATCCAAAAAAGTTTTAAGTTTAAAGTTTTGCCTTTAGTTATACTTTAAGGCATCCATCATCCGAACATAAATGTGGAAATCTCTGAATGGCTGCATTTTTTTTCTTCTAGCCAGGTTGAGATATATTTTGAAAGTACCAAATGTACTTTAAGATTTACATTGTAGCAGTTACTCGGCACCAAAATTCCTAACTATTTTGGAATGGACGCAATGTGCAAAAATAGCTGCTGATATTATTTTTAAACTCCGAAACCAGGACTAAAAATGACCCTCAGTACTTTGCATCCTAAACCAGTGAGTAAAGTTGCTTTTTACTGGGAAGCTGTGACTGAATTTTGTGGGTCTGAGCTTTCCAGCTGACATGGTTTTTAATTCTTCTCGGATTATCTGCTGGCACAAATAATATTTGAATCTGCAGTGCTGAGTTTCTGAGCGGGACTACCGATAATGGGTGAGTTTCCTGTGTATGTGTATTTAGTATGCAGGCTAATGTGATTTTAGGTAGAACTCAGTTCATCCATTATAATTTATTACATTGAACACCGAATTTAAAGTGATCGCTAAGTGGCCTTTTTCATATGGAGCCACGTATCTCGAAATCAAAACTGTATGAAACAATGCCATTGTTTTTTTAGATTTTGTACAACAAAACAGCATTCCGATAGGGATAAAGCAGGGTGGGACATTTTTATTAGGAAAGTAAAAATAATATATGACCACAGTAAAATACGCATGTGAACTTAAAAAGCCCAACTCTACTCAAAAGATTTAATTAATTAAAAAAAAACAAAAAAGGCTTATCCAGGTTTTCAATACTGTGAGATTTTTAAATACATACAATTAAAGGCTTATTTTCCAGGTCTTCAATACTGTGAGATTTTTAAATACATACAATTAAAGGCTTATTTTCCAGGTCTTCAATACTGTGAGATTTTTTTATTGTTCCTTTTCTGAGGACACCAGCAAAATATACTGTATAGTGGGAACAGTTATCAATAAAGGAAAACTTCAGATGTTTCAAACCTTTCTACGCTCTTATAAAAAGTGCATTTATTTCTCTTTTTATCCATTACAGATTTCCCCTCACTTCCAGTCACCAGGACAGGAAGTAGGTGAAATCTTCCTAACAGGGACACAGATAGTGATAACATCCGGAAGAAAAAAGGACTTCCTGGATTTGGGCTTTAGAGCCCATAACATTTTCAGCAGCTGTTTAAAATCAAAACTGTAATGCACTTATAATTTGCTTGCCATTATGGGACCGTAATCTTGTAAATCTGAATACGTGACACTGTTAATTATAGATGTGGTGCAACGATTTAGAGATATGTTGTATGATGGGACCGAAAATAGCCTTGGTGTTATGTCTGTGCCTTCTGAGAGTCATGTGTAGAAATTCCACATGGAAGTGTTATAATATTCCTAGGTGACATGGAGTCTGGGTGAGAGTGAACATAAGTATTGGGTCATGTGGAAGTAGCAGCGTCTGACTCTTTTCAACTCTCCTGGCTTCATCCTAGGATATTTAAAACCAATATTTACTTATTATTTTGCAGTTTAACCACTTGCTTACTGGGCACATATACCCCCATCCTGCCCAGGCGAAATTTCAGCTTTCGCCACTGCGTCGCTTTAACTGATAATTGCACGGCCATGCGACGTGGCTCCCAAACAAAATTGACGTCCTTTTTTTTCCCACAAATAGAGCTTTCTTTTGGTGGTATTTGATCACCTCTGCGGTTTTTATTTTTTGCGCTATAAACAAAAAAAGAGCGACAATTTTGAAAAAAATAATAATATTTTTTACTTGTTGGTTGCTATAATAAATAGCCCAATAAAAAAAAAAAAAAAAAAAACATTTTCTCAGTCTAGGCCGATACATATTCTACATATTTTTGGTAAAAACAAAAAAAAAAAAAATCGCAATAAGCGACTGGTTTGCGCAAAAGTTATAGCGCCTACAAAATAGGGGACAGAATTATTATTTATTTTTATTTATTTTTTTTACTAGTAATGGCGGTGATCAGCGATTTTTTATTGGGACTGCGACATTATGGCGGACACATCGGACACTTTTGACACATTTTTGGCACCATTCACATTTATACTGCGATCAGTGCTATAAATATGCACTAATTACTGTATAAATGTTACTGACATTGAAGGGGTTAACATTAGGCGGTGAGAGAGGGGTTAAATGTGTACCCTGCGTAGTGTTTATAACTGTGGGGGAAGGGGACTGACTGGGGGAGGTGACCAATCTGTGTCCCTATGTACAAGGGACACAGATCGGTATCCTCTCTCTCTGACAGGACGTGGATCTGTGTGTTTACACACACAGGTCCTTGTCTCTGTAACTGCCGATCGCGGGTGCCTGGCGGACATCGCGGCCACCAGGCACGCGCATCGGCATCTCAATGATGCGGCAGGCTCGCGCGCCCCCCAGTGGCCCGGAGGCGCGGAGCCCGTAAAAAGACAGCGACCCAGAGATTTAGAACCACATTGCGGCAGTACAAAGTCGTACGGCCTTCAGGAAGTGGTTAAATAGGGGGAATGTGTGGCACATGGGATGATTAGGGTGTACCCAGGCACACCTGGCACACCCTGTGCGCACGCCTATGATTTATATATTATTAACATGAGCTTTACAACCATCCCCAATTCACTTATGTAGCTAAAGTTACTGTGGAGCAATTCATCCTGAAAGTTTACACCAGAAGCAGTGAAGTTGTTGAACTTATTCTCTTAGCGGCTCTACCCCCAGCAGTGGCTCAGCAACCTTTCAATCTCTAATTTAAACACAAAGCAGGTGCTCTGGGAGAGGGGCACAGGATAAACGGAGCTGCTGAGAGGTAATGATTTAACCACTTGTCTACTGTGCACTTCTACCCCCTTCCTGCTCAGGCCAGTTTTCAGCTTTCAGCACTGTCACAATTTGAATGACAATTGCACGGTCATGCAACACTGTACCCAATCAAACCATTTTATCATTCCTTTCACACAAATTTTGCTTTCTTTTGGTGGTATTTAATAACCACTGTTTTTTTTTTTTTTTTTTTTTGCTAAACAAACTAAAAAAGACCAAAAATTGTAAGAAAACAAAACTTTTTCATAGTTATTAAATTTTGCAAACATGTCATTTATCTCCTTGACTGATAGGCAGCACTGGTGGGCACTGATGATGCGGCACTGATAGGTGGCACTGATAGGTGAAACTGGTAGGGAACACTGATGAGGAGGCACTGGTGGGCACTTATTGACAGCATTGGTGGGCACTTATTGGCAGCCCGCAGCAGGCACAATCACAGGAGGTTGTCATATTGGTGCCCTCCCAAAACTAGCCATCCCTGCTATAGCGCAGCCGGCAAGTGGTTAAAGGATAAAAAATAATAAATACACATTTTTCTACCTGCAAAAAAATTGTATTTACTATTTTTTTTCCTTAGGAGCCTGTAAAGCATCACACTTGCGATCAGTAGATAGCAGAGGCGTTGTCAGCCTCCTGCAGACTGTCAATGTAGCCATCAACCAGTACCCCCGATAGGCACAGAACTCTCCTCACACAGTCGCGCTGTTTTCAAATTGTGACAGTGGGTGTGGGGAGAGGATCCCTGGCTCACTGTCACAGGGTTGGGGGGGCAGCTAGAGGAGCGGGGACATGTTCCACTCTAAAAACGTGTAGAACATGTAACATGTTCCCAAAAGTGAACTTATCCTTTAAGTGCTTTTAAACGTAGAGGATGAATTGCTTCACAGCATCTTTAGCTAGAGAGGTCAGTTAGGGATTTCTCTTTTTCTGCTTGTTAAGAATATGTGAATACTGACCCTGTAGGGGATAATGGTAAAAATCATTAAAAAAAAAGTATTCGACATCAATTTCATAACTTGGCTGTTACCACTTTGTGCAGCACAAATTGGTTTTAAAAAAATATGCCAAAATAGACCAAAATATGCATGGAGCTACGATAACACACAGTGAATTTAAAGCGGAACTCCACCCTAAAGTGGAACTCCTGCTAATCGGAACCCTCCCCCCTCCGGTGTCACATTTGACACCTTTCAGGGGGAGGGGGGTGCAGATACCTGTCTAAAGACAGGTATTTGCACCCACTTCCGGCCACAGTCTCGGGCAGACTGCAGGCAGGACGTCACCTCCCGTCCTCCCCCTCCGTTGTGCTCTGGGAACACTCGGCTCCCAGAGCACAGCAGGAGCCAATCAGCAGGCGCAGCGCAACTCGCGCATGCGCCGTAGGGAACCGGGCAGTGAAGCCGGAGCGCTTCACTTCCTGGTTCCCTCACCGAGGATGGCGGGGTGGGGCAGCAGAGTGACGAGCGATTGCTCATCCTCTGCTGCAGATGGCGCTGGACTCCAGGACGGGTAAGTGTGCCGATATTAAAAGTCAGCAGCTGCAGTATTTGTAGCTGCTGGCTTTTAATATTTTTTTTCCGGACATCCTCTTTAACCATGTTATCATTTTATCTTTTTGGAGTGATAATCCTACAGTATGTTTATGCACTTGACTGTTTTGTTATGCCCCGTACACACAAGTCAGACGGACTTTTTCTGACCGTGTGTATGGTCATTATTGCATACACACATATTGGATTATTTGCATCAGAAATTCTGATGAATTCCGTCTGAGTTTAGATAGAGAACATGTTCTCTTTTACTCCGATGGAATACCGTCAGAATTCCGATGTGATTTTGGTCGGACAAAGGTCCGACTGTGTGTACGGGGCTTTAAGAGAAGTCTTACGGAGTTTACAAAAGCAGCCAAGTGCACATGCAGACTGCGTAACTACTATATGTAGGCATTTACACAAACCCTAACCTTTCAATCTTTTTTCCTTGCAATTGAAAAGCAGTTGGATTACAGTCCAGAGTCTAAAGCCCCGTACACACGATCGGATTTTCCGCAGACAAAGCCTCAGACTTTTGTCCGAAGGGCAAGTGCGTGGATTTTGGCTTGCATACAAATGGCACACAATTGTCAGCCAACAAACCGGAACGTAGTGACGTACTACGTGGTTTTTCAGCTCTTGAGCGCCACTCTTTGGGCACCTTCTGCTAATGTTGTGTTTGGGGAGCATTGATTCTGAGCATGCGTGTTTGTACTTTTGGACTTTTATCCGACGGACTTGTGTACACATGCTTGGAAAACCCGACAACAGACCGTTGACCGCGGAAAATTTTAAAGCCTGCCATCCAACATTTGTCTGCGAAAAATCCGACAACAATTGTCCGATGAAGCATACAAACGGTTGGATTTTACGCCAACAGCCTGTCATCACACAATTCTCGTCGGAAAATCCGACTGTGTGTGAGAGGCTTTAGAGGTTGTGTCCTTTCTCTACCAACTGATAATTTAAAGCACAGTTAACAAAGAACAAAATATTGGGATCACATAATTTATTATGTTATATCTAGAGCTATATTCCCATATCAGACATGGTCAGCTAAGACATATTGAGAAATAGTGGCCCTACAAGGGCCCTGTTTGTTTTTTTGTCGTATACTTCCACATGCCTAAAAGTTAGAAACGAGGACCCTGTCATATTTTTTTTCCTCAGAAATGTAATAATGTTTCTCTGAAATTCTATTGTGGCTGTGTATTGCAGCTAATATACATAACTAGCAGAACTCTTCTTCAAAAAGTTGGAGGAGGTCCTTCATCACATGTCTACCTGGTTAGCTCAGCCAATGAAATTCACACTCTCATTTATTAGGTGTCAGTGCCAATTGTGTTCATGGGGTATGTCCTAAGACTTTTATATTCCAGTTTATGATAGATGTCGGAGAGTTAAATTACCCAACAGTATCTTATGTTTCTAAGGGGTTTTGCATGTGATTGAATTTGCCAGGGCTGTTACAATTTGATTTACGCTCCCTGTTTCATATTCACTTATTTAAAGAGGTATACAAAATTAGGGGTTGACTAATCTTACCAGGTTCTACAAGAATCAAAATATTACTTTTAGGTGGACTTGGGGCCCGTACACATGATCATAAAATCGGACGAAAAAAAATACCACTTTCAAAGCGATCATGAGCAGGCCCGGATTTACTCCCTTTGCCGCCCCAAGGCCGGGTCCTTCAATGCCGCCCCCCCCATTAAAGGGGGGGCGACGCGCGGGGGTAAGCGATTTTTCCCAGACAATGACTGGTGTTAGCGCTTCAATCATCCCGGCACCATGGTTGTTATGGTGTCAGGATGATTGAAATGCATTGTTTCTATCATTACATTGTAATATAAAATGAAATAGTTCAACTCAACATAAAGCAGAATGAGTGTGAGCCCTGAGCGTGTCACTTGCCACCGTTGCTTGTCACCAGATGGGAATGTCACTTGCCACACTGCCTGCCACCAGATGGAGATGTCACTTGCCACGCTGCCTGCCACCAGATGGTGATGTCACTTGCCACGCTGCCTGCCACCAGATGGGGATGTCACTTGCCACACTGCCTTCCACCAGATGGGAATGTCACTTGCCACACTGCCTGCCACCAGATGGAGATGTCACTTGCCACGCTGCCTGCCACCAGATGGAGATGTCACTTGCCACGCTGCCTGCCACCAGATGGTGATGTCACTTGCCACGCTGCCTGCCACCAGATGGGGATGTCACTTGCCACACTGCCTTCCACCAGATGGGAATGTCACTTGCCACACTGCCTGCCACCAGATGGAGATGTCATTTGCCACGCTGCCTGCCACCAGATGGTGATGTCACTTGCCACGCTGCCTGCCACCAGAAGGGGATGTCACTTGCCACACTGCCTGCTACCAGATGGAGATGCCACGCTGCCTGCTACCAGATGGGGATGTCACTTGCCACGCTGCCTGCCACCAGATGGGAATGTCACTTGCCACAACTGCCTGCCACGAGATGGGGATGTCCCTTGCCACACTGCCTGCTAGCAGAATGGGAACTGCCACAGTTACCTGGCTGCCACTCAAAAAGTTTCAGTTTGTCATTAATTGCATGTAAAATCAAGCCCCCCTCCAGCATTGCAGAGTACTTGCAGCCAGATACAATGCTGTCAGCCTCTCCTCTCCCACGCGGGGAAACTAGCTACAGGTTAACCGTGAAACAGAGGCACATGAGACTCGAGTGAGAGATGAGAGTGAGGGCGGGCGGTGAGAGATGACGTAATTCTCTCTCTTCTGTGTCACGCAGCCTGTAAGTAAGGGCAGAAGTTGGAACAGCAGTGCGAACAATGAGAGAAGATGTAATCTCTCTCCGCCACCGCACGGCCCGCACCGCTAAAAAAAATTCCTTGTCTCCTCCGCCGCGCGGTGCCGCCCCTGCACACAGTGCCGCCCCGAGGCCTGGCCTTGTTGGCCTTGTGGGAAATCTGGCCCAGATCATGAGATAATCTGATAGTTAGTACACAGTTTTTCGAGAGACAATCATGACAAGTCATGCGAAATTATCCAATGGGACAAGCACAAAACTTTTCCTTGTACGATACCAGATCGTACGATTTTTATTTAATCAGTACAGTTGTTATCTGAAAATACAATACAAACACACTACAACGCGTTACATCACTTCTGAATTTTTATTCTGTCGTGCGCAAATTTTCGTAACTTTTGTAACCTCTTTATTTTCGATATAAGACTAGCATGCAAAAAAAAACCAGACGATCAATCATCCTATATCTCATCATGTGTACCTGGCATTACTCTTCATACATTAAAGATGAAATAAATGCACAGGTCACATTGATTGTTTTCTGTCCTGCAATTTCTATTGAATTTTTGAAAATACCAAAGTATAGGAAGAACTAATGCATACAATTTTCCACTTTGAACCATATACACTTAGTAATGTAAGTGGAATAACAAATGTACAATAAGTGGTTGCTATCATAGCTATCCAAGTAGGCCTTCATTCTCTGGAAAATAATTTAGCAGAAGATGTGGTTAATTGGAAAGATAGTAAAGCAAAAAACAAAATACTGAGAGACTAGTTCCACATCAGGTCCACTTTGCCTGTGATTGACAGTGGATGGCAGTGTGTGGATTCCATAGCTATTATTCAGTCCAGTAGTGGCTTTAGAATTCGCCCATTGCCATCTGCTGTCAATCAAAGGCAAGGCAGACATTATGGGAAACTAGTCCCAGAGACGGAGTTCGCCATAAGACACCTCCCACCCAACAATAAATAGCTGTTGCGCCTGCCAGGTGGGTGTAGCCTGATAAAGAAATCAAACTAGTTCCCCATCAGGTCCTGTGATTGATTGCACACAAAAGTAGGTGGATTTGAAAGCTTATTAGACTGAATAGTGATGATCGATCCACCCACTGATGTGTGCTGTAAATTAAAAGTAAGGCGGACCTCATGGAGAACTAGAATTTCTGTTCTCTAACAGGCTCTGCCCATCCCGGTACAAAAGTCCTTGGCCATGGGTCTGTCATTGTGATTGACTGGGGAGGGAGGGCACTGAGGAAAGAGTGTCCAGTATGGACCCTTCAACCTCCATGCCAGCATCGACAGATACGCCTTGAAGGAGTTCCAAAGGGTTTCTACTTTACCCTGTATGCGTTTACCAGAATTTGCCTCAATCAAACCCGAACATATAGGTTTTACTTTATACTAGAGCTGCACGATTCTGGCCAAAATGAGAATCACAATTTTTTTGCTTAGAATAAATATCACGATTCTCGTGGCATAACATCATCTTTCATATTATACAAAAAAATAGGGCTGTTTATTTTATTTTTTATTAATTAAAGTGTATTTTTTTCCCCTAAAAAAATGCATTTGAAAGGCCGCTGCGCAAATACAGTGTTACATAAAATATTGCAACAACCACTGTTTTATTCTCGAAGGTCTTTACTAGGGCTGTGCAAATTAACTTTTAATTAATCGATTTTTGATCGATCAAAATCTTTTTGATCGATTTAAAATTCTTTTGATTAGTACTCACCTCTCCGCCTGCTTCTGGGCCCTCAGGGAGTTCCGTCGGAGATCCAGTAATGTCACGGACACCGGTGGGGCTTGCCGTGTTCATCTGAAGGGCTCCTTTGCTGTGCCTTCATATCTGCATGCCGGCGGGACCTTACTATCTGCCACACGCAAGGGCTGTTACACTTCCCTCTATCACTTCCCTCTATTAACCTGGGATTCTACAACCATCCACTGGGAGCTGTGATAGATCCCTTCATGGGACATCTACATGCTGACGGACTGATGTTAACCCCTCCTCATCTGGATTCAGCAGTGGTATCGTTGTACACATTTTTATACCAGTATCATACTTAGCTACATGTTTTAATGCCTGCTTTTGGTACCGTTTGGTATTACTCGCACCATTTTTACAGTTTACGTAGCTACATCGATTTTATCTCCAGTGCAATATTTATTTGGTTACCTACTTGAAGACTATAAACGTTTTAATGCTATTCCCATCAAGCGCTGCCTTTGTGTGTTTTTTGTATCCTGCTATCCATTTTTCCAGTTGTTGGTAGCTGCACTGGGAATCAGCCTGCAAGGAGATCAGCTAAAAGTAGTTGGATCTGTATGTGCGTTATAATTAATCGAAATTGGTCGATTAATCGATTAAAAAAAAAACGATTAATCGAACAGAAAATTTTTGATCAGTAACAGCCCTAGTCTCTACTAAAAATATATGTATGTGTGTGTGTGTGTATATATATATATATATACATTTTTGGTCATTTTCTAGCAAAGAATTATGATTTTAACTTGAAACCAACAAGTCTCAGAAAAATGTTTAGTCTTCAAATGGTTAAACTGACCTCATTTACAGACCAAAGTTTGTTACAGTGTGTATAGTTAGTGCAGCGGCTGAGGAATGCAGGGCTGTGGAGTCGGTAGATAAATGTTCCGACTCCGACTCCTCAGTTTTATGTACTTCCGACTCCCCGACTCCGACTCCTCTGTATTAATATGCAAATGTATTTTATACATTCCTTGAGGGAAAGAAACGCAACCTACCACAGGACTACTGGCTGGAAAGCCAACAGTCTACTGTATTGCACAGTTTAAGCAAAAGACAAACACAATGAAAACAAAGTTTTATAAAAAAAAAATATTAATCAATCAAGTGGCTGGATAGTAGCAGCAGGCATAAACATCAGGAACAGGATCTTTACCAGTTCAAAAATACAAACCACATTATTTGGTTGTTTTAGAACAAAAACAAAGCTTATCTATAATGAACCAAAAACAAAATCTGTAAAACCTAGAAATGGTTTATATTAATCTTGAAATGTAGTTATAGGCTTAGCAAATGCAAATCAATTCAATGTAGAGTTCTAAGGAAGAGAATTGCCTCTGCCAGATCCTCTTTCATAGAGGCTCTTAAGAGCCCATTCACATCTAGGCGTTTTTACGCCTGTAGTGCTACGCCGCTGCCGCCAGAGGGATGAGAACACATGTCCCTCTATGGAGATGCTTCCCATCTCCACGCCGGACGCCTGCCGCCTGCCGCCTGAAAAAAGGTCCCGGACCTTCAGGCGGCTTTCGGCTAGGAGATGGGAAGCATCTCCATAGAGGGGGTCAATCTGGGGCACATCTAGGCGGACAATACCGGCGTTTTGTCGCCGCAAATCGCGGTACAAAACGCCGCTATTTGTACCGCGATTTGCGGCGACAAAACGCCGCAAATTTGTCTGCCTAGGTGTGAATGGAGCCTTAGTCAGACTTTATTATTTTTAGGGCTAAAAATAATCTTTCGACACTGACTTGCAGAACACAACACTATGGAAAGTATAAGTATTGCAGCGTTCACTTTGTTGCGTGCCATATAGTGAAGCACATGAAAAGCATGCTTCTTCACGGTCACTTAACGTGTTCGTTTTGCGGTTACGTGAGGCACTGCATGCATTGGTCTTTATTCTTACAGTAGAGAAGTCATTAATTATAACTTTTTGTGAATTGGGACATTTAAACTTGCTTTTTTGTTTTAATTCCAATCTAAATTTTGTAGGAGTCGGAGTCGGTGCATTGTTTGCCGACTCCGACTCCGACTCCAGGTACCCAAAATTTCCCCCGACTCCGACTCCTCGACTCCGACTCCGACTCCACAGCCCTGGAGGAATGTTGTGAAACTTGGCAGACTGCCTTTTTTTTTTTTCGACAGCTATCGGTTTGAGCAGAGAACACTGCATAGAATCAGGAAAATTCTTTGTTAAAGCGGAGGTCTGGCTTAAAAAAAATTAGAATAAAAGTCAGCAGTTACAAACACTGTAGCTGCTGACTTTTAATAAGGACACTTACCTGTCCAGGTTGCCCGCGATGTCGGCAGCCGAAGCCGAGCAATAGCTCGGGTCTCGGCTGCCCTGCCGCCATCCTCAGTGATGGAATCAGGAAGTGAAGCTTTGCGGCTTCACTGCCCGATTCCCTACTGCGCATGCGCGAGCCGCGCGGTGCTATGTGAATGGGCGGATGTCTCCTGGGAGACACACAAAGTCCCAGAAGACACTGCTCCCCATTTCCTTGGAGGCAGCGCGAGGAGGAGAAGAAAGAAGACCACCGCGGACAAGGAAGTAGCAGATTAGGAGATCTGCCTAGTAACAGCCACTTCTGGTAAGTATTAAAAAATAAAAATAAAAATAAAAATTCTATTTTTTTTTTGTAGCCTTTTTGGCTATTTCTTTTTTTTTTGCGTGGACCTCCGCTTTAAAATCGCGAGGGGGGAAAAAATCATGATCTCGATTCCTAACAAATAATCGTGCAGCTCTACTTTATACATTTGATTGCTAAATTGTAGATTGTAATTGAAGTCTATGTTAAAGAAAACAATGCTGTACTTTAGGTATCTCACAGACTAGGGTTGTCCCGATACCACTTTTTTAGGACCGAGTACAAGTACCGATACTTTTTTTCAAGTAGTCGCCGATACCGAATACCGATACTTTTTTTTAATGTCATGTGACCGTTTTCAAACCACAATACAGACCAAAGATATTTTCTTTAGAATTATGAAGAACTGGTACATCATGGTGTGGGGCTGTTTTTTAGCATACGGTACTGGAAAACTACATATCATTGAAGGAGTGATCACTGTCAGTGCAGCTCATCGGTGCCAGTGCCCAAAAGTGCAGCTAGCCAGTGCCACCTATCAGTGCAGATCAGTGCCCATTAGTGCATCAGTGCAGGGAGGCAGCTTATTAGTGCATCTCATCAGTGCCACCCAATCAATGCCAGTGCCACCTATCAGTGCCATCCATTTATGAGTGCCATTCAATCAATGCCAGTGCCACCTATCAGTGCCATCCAATGGTGCCATCCAATTTGTGTTCGATATCACAAAAAAAAAAAAAAAAAGTATTCTATTTTGGTATCGGGAGTATTTGCGCGAGTACGAGTACTAGCGCAAATACTCGGTATCGGTCCCGATACCGATACTGGTATCGGTATCTGGACAACCCTATCACAGACCAGAGATATAGATTTATTGCTGGTATGTGAGAAAGATCATAATTGGCCTTCTCAGCAGCATGTGGAAGAATGTAAACACTGGAAAGGGGGGGGGGGGGCTCGTTTGCTATAAATTGTAGCATGAACACCTAAATCCAGCAGGTTGTTGCTTTTCATCTTCTAATTATCAAGAGTTTCATGATGGAGTTGCGTGGTGCTGGTCCACTGGGGAAAAAGGAAGTTGAGAGTAATGTCAGGAGAGTACTGGAAGCTGTTTGGGAGGTAATACATACCTGCAAGTGTTCTACTTACACACCTCATTCACTTGCACTTACCATGGAAAAATGTATCTGATGCTTGGTCAATTCTAGGCATGTGCAAAAGGGAAAAATTTGTTTTGTTTCGTTTTAATTTGTTATTTAATTAATTTCGTTAAGTTAGATTCGTTACATGTGTTAAATTCGTTTTCGGAATTCGTTCGTTTTCGATCGAATTTCGAAAAATCCGGTCGAATTCGAAAATATTTCGACCGGATTCGATAATATTTCAATCGGATTCGAAAACAAATTCTATTCGAATCGAATTCGAAAACAATTCGATTCGAAAACAAATTCGAATGAAAATTGAAAGAAAATTTGAATCAAAATCTAAAAAATATAAATCGATTTATAAAAAAGAATACAATAAAATAGAATATAAAATAATAAAACAATAGAATGAAAATCAAAGAATAGTAAAGAACAGAATGGAATTTAATAGAATGTAATCAAATACAATAAATTATGACCTGGCTTCTTCTATCTATCTTCTACAGTATCTATCTTCCATGTTCTGAAATTCGAAATTCATATAGAATGAACTCAAATTCGAATAGAAAAATATTAGAATAGAGAAGAAAAAAAATAAAAAAATATATATATACATATATGTATGTATATACCGTATTTTCCGGCGTATGAGACGACTCGGCGTATAAGACGACCCCCTAATTTTCCAGGAAAAATTTTGATTTTGGGATATACTCACTGTATAAGACTACCCCCTTCCTTCTAGTCTTTCTGGAAGCTGAGGGGGAGCCAGAACCGCTGACAGAAACAGGCTTTTTCAAATCTCACTGTGCCATTACATTACATGCCCAGACTGTGCCATTACATTACATGCCCAGACTGTGCCATTACATTACATGCCCAGACTGTGCCATTACATTACATGCCCAGACTGTGTCACTGTGCCATTACATGCCCCCACATTTCCACTGTGCCATTACATGCCCCCACATTGCCACTGTGCCATTACATGCCCCCACATTGCCACTGTGCCATTACATGCCCCCACATTGCCACTGTGCCATTACATGCCCCCACATTGCCACTGTGCCATTACATGCCCCCACATTGCCATTGTGCCATTACATGCCCCCACATTTCCATCACTTGCCCCTCACTTGCCTCTCACTGTGTCATCACTTGCCCCCACTGTGCCTGAACTTGTTGCCCCCCCCCAGTGCAATAACACTCACTTTTTTTTTTCCCAGCGGTGACAGTCCCCCATGCTGCGAGCGCGAGCATCAATGATTTCAAAGCCGCGCCTTCACTTCAGAGTGTTCTGTGATAGGCGGCACACAAATTTTCCCAGCAGCGCCTCTGTTCTGTTTTCCGCCTATCACGGACGTCTTCTCATCTCGTCCGAGGATGAGAAGGCATCTGTGATAGGAGGAACACAAAACAGAGGCGCTTCTGGGAAGATTTTTGTTCCTCCTATCACAGAACACTCTGAAGAGAAGGCGCGGCTTTGAAATCATTCACGCTCGCGCTCGTAGCATGGGGGACTGTCACCGCTGGGAAAAAAAAAGTGAGTATTGAGACCGTACCCGGCGTATAAGACGACCCCCGACTTTGGATGATGTTTTTGCATCCAGAAAGTCGTCTTATACGCTGGAAAATACGGTATATATATATATTTTATTATTCTACTCTTCTAATATTTTTCTTTTCGAATTTGAGTTCATTCTACAGTATATGAATTTCGAATTTCAGAACATGGAAGATAGATAGAAGATAGATAGAAGAAGCCAGGTCATATTCTATTGTATTTGATTACATTCTATTAAATTCCATTCTGTTCTTTACTATTCTTTGATTTTCATTCTATTGTTTTATTATTTTATATTCTGTTTTATTGTTTTCTTTTTTAGAAATCGATTTATATTTTTTAGATTTTGATTCAAATTTGCTTTCAATTTTCATTCGAATTTGTTTTCGAATCGAATTGTTTTCGAATTTGATTCAAATAGAAGTTGTTTTCGATGTTCGATTGAATTTCGTCCACGGGTTTTCGATTCGAAAACGTTCGTTCGAATTTGGTAAATTCGTTAATATTACAATTCAGGAATTCGTATGCACCCGAATGTCCGAATAATGAAAAATTTGTCCGAATTTCGATTCGGAACGAAACGAAATGCACATGCCTAGTCAATTCTGCTAACTGTACATTTGCTGGTACTAGTTTACTTTGTATGTATTGTTGTTAGGAGGACTAGACAATGGATGTAATTTTTTAGGCACCACAATCCCCATGTGGATTGATGAGCTTGATGACTGTTATGCGATGTTTTATAATGATTTGTTTAATCCACTGTGACCTTTGGTCTGTTCTTTTAACCATTGTACAATACAATTCATGTGTTTTTAATTTGTAATTTTTTGTGGTGCCTAAAACATCCCATTTATTGTCTAGTCCAGGGGTTCTCAAACTATGGCCCTCCAGTTGTTCAGGAACTACAATTCCCATCATACCTAGTCATGTCTGTGAATGTCCGAGTTTTACAATGCCTTATGGGACTTGTAGTTCCGCAACAGCTGGAGGGCCGTAGTTTGAAGATCCCTGGTCTAGCCCTTCTCACATTATGTTGAGGGATCTGGCACCTAACAGTTTAAAGAGCATGGACTGACTTATTTTTGTTGTATGTATTTCAGGGAACGTCCAGGCTGTAAAAGGGGAAGCCAGTGATGAAGATGAGGAGACAGAGTACTTTGATGCCATGGAGGACGCACCAGCCTTTATCACAGTAACAACTGACCCTAAACAGCACAGGTAATCTATACTTGCATATATAGTATAGAGCAGTGATGGTGAACCTTGGCTCCCAGATGTTTTGGAACTACATTTCCCATGATGCTCAACTACACTGCAGAGTGCACGAGCACCATAGGAAATGTAGTTCCAAAACATCTGGGAGCCAAGGTTTACCATCACTGGTATGAGTATGAGTATAACACATAAAGGCCTATTCACAAATAAGAAGTACAAAATAGTACAAAATAAAGAAACCTATAAAAATCAGTAAAAGGCCATTCTAGTTGGTTGACTACTGCATTTAAAAAATATATATATTTCCCCTCTCTAACATACATAACATAATTGGATTCATATTCCAGTTGAACCTCGGATTACGAGCATACTCCGTTCCAGGAGTATGCTCGGAATCCAAAGTACTCGCATATCAAAGCGAGTTTTCCCATTGAAGTCAATGGAAACGAAAATAATTAGTTCCGCATTGACTTCAATGGTATGCAATACCGAATGTGGCCAGAGGTGGCGGCCAGAGAGCGCCGAAAACAGCCGAAAAGGCCAGAGGACACTTCGGCTCATATCCTGTGCCCCCGTACCTCAGGCCAAATGAGGTACTGCAGGCCAATGTTCGGCTTTTCTCGGCTCCTGCATCCCCGTACCTCAGGCCAAATGAGGTACTGCAGGCCTATTTTCGGCTCTGCTCGTCTTCTATGCCCCCATACCTCAGACCAAATAAGGTACTGCAGGCCTATTTAGCTTGAATTCTGCTCGTCTTGCGAGTCAACACTCGCAAACTGAGTCAGAATTAAAAAAAAAGTTGCTCGCAAATCAAAACCAAACCAAGTTACTCTTAAACCAAGGTTCCACTGTATGTGTAGAATTGCTTTTAAGGACAACTGTACAAAAAGCTGATTTTTAAGCCTTGTCTGTGTTCCCCGCTGTCCTGGAATTTAACATAGAGACAATCTCTCACCTAACACATATATATGATAGGTGATAAGCCTGGCCAAGAAGCGGCGTGATGTCATTGGCGTTAACTTTCTTCACATACTGCAGAAGGCATGAATAGGGGACATCTACCAGCATGGGGGACTACAAGGTTCATTGCTCCACTCCAAAATGAAGAAATCTTTTTAAATAGAATTGCACTTCAACCCTTTCATTGCAGATTTTACCTTGATGTTGATTGATTTTATTGGTGAGAAAGACGTGTGGCTGCTTAGACTGCATTCACATATATTATGGGGTGCTGGCTGTTACTGTGCTGCTAATTTTATTCTCATGTGTGTTACATTAGTGCACTGGGGGGGTTTCTTGCACAGCTTAAAATAGCTAGCCAGAGACCTTCTAGACTGCCACTGGCAGAGTTAGCTTTCTGTCAAAATGCCTGGAGAAGCTTGGCATTGACACGCCATACTCCCAGAATTCCCCACAGCTATGTATAACCCAGGGATGGCTAGTTATGACCCTGGATCATGGCACATGCAGCTCTGTAACAACTAAAGTGTCAGAAAAGAGCTCTCTCAGCATCAGCTATAGAACACATTAGTATTTCTTTTTTTTTTTAAGAGTTTATTTTTCACCTCCAGCAGACTTGAAGAAAAACTAATTAAAAATGAGGATATTGTTTTGAAGTGAGGAACTGCTGAAAGCACTAAATATAGATAAATCACATTAACCTTCCTTCTTTGCAATGACAGAGAACCTAATATATAGAACAGTCCCTGATAACGTGTCTTTGCCATCCCTCTCTATTAATCATGCCGATTGACAGCACTGTGTGTACACATGGTAGACTTGAGTGTTTACTGTACTTGAACATGGAAGCCAAATGGGGCTGCATAGGAGAATAGGCTTTATATAGGAACAGAAGTTCCTACTGCCCATAGGCGTGCGCAGAGGGTGTGCCTGGGTACACCCTAATCACTACATGCAGTGCCGATTCCCCCCTACTGCCCGTGTTCCCCAGTGTTGACCCCCCCCACCCCGCAGTGGTGCTGGCTTCCCTCCTCTTCTCTCCCTCCAGCTACTGCAGGTGATGTTTCAGGAGTGAAGCTTCGTACACACGCTCGGTTTACTCGGCAAGAACCAGCAAAAAAACTGCTGGCAGAGCTTTCTTGCCGAGTAAACTGAGCGTGTGTACGAGGCTTTCAGGTTTCTCGACAAGAAAACTGCCCAGAATCTAGACGAGAAAATTAAAGAACATGTTCTCTATTTTCTCGTTGTGAGATTTTCCTGCCGAGAAACCAGAGAGTGTGTATACTTACCTGTCGCTGTGGAAACCCGCGCATGCTCGAAATGACTGACGCATGCACGGTAGCTTCTTAGGCCTTGTACACACGGGCAAACATGTACGATGAAAACGGTCAGCCGGACCGTTTTCAGCGTACATGTCTGCCCGGGGATTTCTGTATGATGGCTGTACACACCATCATACAGAAATCCGCGCGTACTCGATACGCGGCGACGTGCGCGGCCCTGCCAGTTCAATGCTTCCACGCATGCGTCAAAGTCAATCGACGCATGCGAGGGATGGCGGCCGCTCGGACATGTACGGTAGGTCTGTACAGACGACCGAACATGTCCGACGGACAGGATTCCAGCAAGTTTGGAAATATTTGCCCGCTGGAAAAAGGCCCGGCGGGCAAATGTACGTTGGAATCCTGTCCGCTCGGCTGTACAGACGACCGAACATGTCTGCTGAAACTGGTCCGCGGACCTGTTTCAGCAGACATGTTCGGTCGTCTGTACGGGGCCTTAGGCATAGGTAGGGTGTAGCAAGATGGCGGCGACGGCATCGAATGTGACAAGCGTATGCTCGTCATACGCGATGACGTCACCGCGTTTGTTCCATTTAAAAGAACGGCGGTTCCATTTAAAAGAACGGCGGTTCTTTTGAATGGAGTGTCTGTACACTTGGGCGGCAAGAGATTCTTGCCAAGAATCTTGTCAGGAAAAACAACGTTTTTTTCCTGACGAGATTCTGGCCCGTGTGTACAGGGCTTGAGAGTGGGGAAAGGGGCTAGTAACTATGTCATTTACCAACATCTTTCTTTTCTAAATGAACATGCTGAACACACTCACTCACTGTGTTTATTCAAAACTGAAGCATAACAATGCTTCAGTTTGTGAATGAACAGGAAGCCGCTCAGCACAGAGAATTTCTCATTCATTCACTGTCCCCTGCAGCTGAGGCTGCAGAGATAGGATTGAGCTTTGGGGTGCACACCCTAATGCAATAGGCTGCACACACCTATGCTACTGCCTTCTTGCATTAAGTTGAGTTTCAACACCATAGGAGGTAGTTTAGATTTACAAAAAAGGGTTGTGGGTTATCTGAGTTTTTTAGTGGGGTTTCATATGTGGCAGTGTTTAGATAGTTATTTAGTTATTTTTAAAGCTGAGCTCTAGGCATATCAAGAAACAAATACCGTATTTATTGGCGTATTTATATAACACGCACGGGCGTATAACACGCACCCTATCTTTAAGAGGGACGTTTCAGCAAAACAACTTTCTACAGCCCCCTGCGTATAACACGCAGGCACGGTTTACCCTCTATTTTTAGGGTAAAAAAGTGAGTGTTATACGCCAATAAATACAGTAATTGCAATTTTTTGTTCACTAATAAACCATTACGCGCATCTTTAAATGCATGCAGTTTAAGTACCGAGTTTAAACTAGTATCAGCCACTTGCAGTCCCTGTGCAGCAGGGCTGGAACGTGAGAGGAAGAAGCAGCAGAAACAGCCAATTAGTTCATGTGCTGCCAAAAAGCATGCTGAGAGGTGACAGAAAGTCATCATGGTGTGGTGCTGCTTCTCCTTTCACTGTTCAGTCACAGGCTGGGTAGAGTCAGGATTCAATAACCTATGCTCCAAGGAAGTGAGTCGAATGATGCTGGCCATCAGACTGAGGACATCTGTTGGCAAAAAAAAAAGTACTGCAATGGGAAATCTCTAGACTAAAGGTGAATTTATTGTGGCAAAAGCTGGTTTTAATTTTTATCCAATTGTGGCCTTGAGGCATATAAAGGCTGATTTTTTTTTTCTCCCCTGAATGCATTCTCTGCATTAAGGTAAAAAACCTGAGTTCAAATGTTTCACCCAGCCCCCCTTAAAGGGGTGGTTCCCCTAAAAATAAAGTTTTGACATTGCATTTGGTATAATAATTACAGTTAGAATCGGCTGGTTATATGTAAATAATACCTCCGTACGTAGCGTTTGTATTATTCGTTCCCACCGCCACTTCCGGGTACGATGCTGGCGGTGGGCGTTCCTTATTGATGGACAGGCATCCGACCGACGCATCCATCGCGTCACGAGATGCCGAAAGAAGCCGAACGTCGTTGCGCATGCGCCGTATAGAGCCGCACCGACGTTCGGCTTCTTTCGGCATCTCGTGATGCGATGGATGCGTCGGTCGGATGCCTGTCCATCAATAAGGAACGCCCACCGCCAGCATCGTACCCGGAAGTGGCGGTGGGAACGAATAATACAAACGCTACGTACGGAGGTATTATTTACATATAACCAGCCAATTCTAACTGTAATTATTATACCAAATGCAATGTCAAAACTTTATTTTTAGGGGAACCACCGCTTTAAACTTACTTGAGCCTGATCTCAATCCAGCGCTGTGCACAAGAGCAGCAACTCTCTGCTCTGCCTCCTCGCAGACTCCGAAACAGCAGTGGGGCCATTGGCTCCTGCTGCTGTCAATCACAGCCAGGGAGGAGGGAACAGGGAGCAGGGCCGAGCTGCATTGTGTGTATCAAGCGCTTGCTATGGTGGACACCCAGCGGGGGGGGGCAGAAGCCAGGAACCCCACCTGGGGCACCCAAGAAAAAGAGGATTGGGGCTGCTCTGTGTAAAACCATTGTACATGTTATTTAAAAGAAAAAAAATAAAGGTTTACAACCACATTAGGTACTGTCAAGTGTAAGCTACTGTTTCTGTTTAATTGCTTACAGAACCGGTGTGTGTTCCTCTTGTCCTGAATACATCTAATGTTAGTTTTAAGTAGCTGTTCCTTGCATAGAACCCTCAAACATTTCCTTCTGCTCTAGAATATTAAAACAGCGCTAAATAGGACAAAGCCAAGGTTGATAGAGAAAGGCAGGTTCACTTGCTTTATGTCACAACAGATTTTTCACAAACTAAAAGACTAAAGTTATTCTAGTGTGGAAAACTACAAATGTATTAATATCTTTTTATGATTTCATTTGTTAGGGTCAAGTTAGGTTTCTTCTTTTTTGAAGGAAAACGAGAGCCTTAAAGGGACCTTCTAGATCAGAGGTGCGCAAATATTTGAAAAGTAAGGGCAACTTACAGGATATGGTAACCAGTCGGGGGCCACAATGTAATGTAAATGAGCCCTTACTGTCCTGAGCCCCCTACAGTATATGGCCCCTTTCACGCTGGGCGGTAAGCCGCTTGCTCAATGAGGGATCTGTCTGCTGATCCCCACCTGAGCGGAGCTGGCAGATGACAGGTCTGTGTCCACTCTGTACATGCAGAGCAGACATGGACACATGCCACTCTGCTCTATGGGCCCTCCAATCCACCCAGACAGAGGGAGACGAATCCCCTTCCATTTTTTTTGCGTATCAGATCGAAGGTAGGCTGGTGTTTACATCCACCACTCCATAGAAGTGGGCGTTTGATCGGTTCCACCTGAAAAACAGACAGGCAGACCCGATCAGTCCGATCGCATGAAAGGGGCACCCAGGGTTTTCCTGCGGGTTAACTGCGCTTTGCCATAGACTTCTATTATATCTTGCAGGTGTGGTGCACTTTCTGAAAGCACACCGAACCCGCAGGATATAATAAGTCTATGGCTTAGTGCAGGCACCCTTCAGGGAAGGTGCACTATGCTGCACCTGCGGATTAGTATCAAAGCAGCCCAATGCCCTGTACACACGGTCGGAATTTCCGATGGAAAAAATCCGATGGGAGTTTTTCATTGGATATTCCGACCGTGTGTATGCCCCATCTGAATTTTACCTGTCGGAATTTCCGACGGACTTAGAGAGCAGGTTCTCAATTTTTCAGACGGAAAAAAATCCGTTTGCCTGTATGGAATTCAGATGGGAAAAAAACATGCATGCTCGGAAACAATTTGATGCATGCTCGGAAGCATTGAACTTATTTTTCTCGCCTCATCGTAGTGTTGTACGTCACCGCGTTCATAACTTTTGTGTGACCATGTGTATGCAAGCCAAGCTTGAGCGGAATTCTGTCGGAAAAACCATCCAACTTTTTTCCGACGGAAATTCCGCTTGTGTGTACAGGGCATGATAAGCATTAAAGAACTATACCCATTGCAAAGCTCACATAATAAATATGCCCAGTGCTAAAACGTATTTTTTCATAAACTGACTTTTTATTATCCCTTTCTGCAGGCATCACTTGCTGCTGGATACCTGTCTGAGGCAGAGTGATACCAAATGCACTCTGCCTGGGACAGGAGCCGGCGGTATAAAGAAAGCATCGGCTTATGCGGCTCCTGCTCCCTCTGTAGCCATTTGCTTTCTGAAGCGCCGGCTCCATCCACAAAACTGATGCTCTGGGATGGCTCATCTGGGCTTGCCAACTCGATATCCCAAAGCAGGAGTTCGCTGGCCACATCAGAGGGCTCCGTAGGCCATCGGTTGGGCACCCTTATTCTAGATAAACACGAACATTTATCATGTAAGTATTTCAAGGAGACAAACTTGGCAAGGTGTTTTACACAGGCTTTACTTGAGTATACTAGGCCGCCTCATACTGTATAAAATCCTCTAATTTCCGCATTCTATTTAGGAAGGCCCAAGGGTCAGAGAACAAAATATCTACACCCCTGACTGAGCTCATTTCTCTTGTCTCCTTACTAGTTGGCACCTAACTTGTTTTGTGATGTGTGATAAGATGTGTGTTTAGTACTGATTTATTTATTATAGCACAATTGTTCTCAGAATCTCTGATACTTAAATTGTCCAGCCATTGTTTTATTAGCACATTGCTGGGTGTTAAACTGAAGTATATCTACATTTTTCCATTCTTTGAAGGCATTCTGGAAGTAATCTCAGCAGTGCTAGTGGAGGCCACCCAGAAGACTGGCACCTAGATGACAATGTAAGTTTATTTTTAAAGTGTACCTAAACCCAAATGCTAAATATGGTGTTTTCATATGGGGTCCACTCTGTCCAAAACTATTTTATTTTTTTATTTTTTTTACCTTTAGTTATACTTTAAAGGCAGAAGGAGAACAAGACGTTAATTAAGAGTAGTGTGGTAAAGACTGCTGACTGTTGCTCTTTTATCTTGTACAGGGTAACAGGTCCTGTATCCGCCCCCTGTAGTTTTTTGTAGGCAGCCTGTAGTGTGTGGACCTGCTGGGTCCCACCCACAGCTCTGTTCTCTATGCACAAGCTATATGAAGCTCAGTGATAATGTCACTGTTCCTTTTTAAGGGTGTTATCTGGGTTTGCAATGCATTTGGCTCATACAAAGTGGATTTATATGTTTGGCTGTTGAGGAATATTTATTAATGAAACTTTTTCAGCTTTAATGGGTTTATCCTCCTTCAAGAGTAGGGATGAGCGGAACACACCCCCCCCCCCTGTTCGATTCGCACCAGAACTTTCGAACGGACCGAACGTTCGCGCGAACATTTAGAACCCTTATTGACGTCTATGGGACTCGAACGTTCGAATTCAAAAGTGCTCATTTAAAGCCTAATATGCAAGTTATTGTCGGAAAACGTCTTTGAGAACCCGGGTCTTGCCCCAGGGAACATGTATCAATGGAAAAAAAGTTTTTAAAACGGTCGTTTTTTTCAGGACTCCTGATACATGTTCCCTCGGGCAAGACCCGGGTTCTCAAAGACGTTTTCACAGGCATACTATAGACACCCAGCAGGTACAATATTTAAAGGAATTTTTCATTTTTTTTTTATTTTTTTTATTTAAGCATCATTAAGCATCATTAAAGCATCATTAAGCATCATTAAAATCACTGCTCCTGCATCAGGTGTCTATAGTATGCCTGTGATAACGTCTTTAAATAGCACAATCACCTGCCTACCAGTAAATTAGGAAGAACTGATCTAGCTAAACTATACAGTGTATAAATATATGTACAACACCTGGGATGCATATATATCCTCTACACACTGTAACATTAACTGACTAGCCTGCCTGCCTGCCTGCTCTATCTACCTGCAAAAAATGACACTCTCTCTGTCTCTCTATGTTCTCTGTTAACTGCCGCAACACACTACACAAGGCTGCCCTGCAGGCGGCCTTTTATAGTGTGGGGCGTGTACTAAACCCCCTGAGCCATAATTGGCCAAAGCCCCCCGGGGGGGGGGGGGGGGGGTTGGCCTGTCACCCAGTCAGAACACAATAGATCAGCAGGGGAGATCGCTCTACTAACATCGAATAGTTAGTACAGTGGCTCCTCCTGAGCTGTGTTGACTGAAAAAAAAAAAAAACTAGTAGTGTGTACCAGGCTTTAGATTGCTGTACAAAATTTTGGGTTTTGATTTGAACTGTTAGATCTTATCTTGTAATGCTTGGTATTGTTTCACCTCCAGGTTTTCCGCAGCTCACATGAAGGCAGTTATTTTGACTCTAAACGCAAAGATGTCTTACCTAAGAAAAGGAGAAGGACCCGAATTCCTGACAAACCAAACTACAGCCTTAATCTTTGGAGTATAATGAAGAACTGCATCGGCAAAGAGCTGTCTAAAATCCCCATGCCTGTACGTGAGTTTATTTGGCTTGTGCCTTTAAAATTGTCTGAACTTCTAAGTAGCAGTAAGCCGATAGCTTGATCCCATCCAGAAAATAATCCAATTTGTCTTCTGTTCTATTACTTGTAACTCAGAATGGCTTTAATGATTATCCCCTTAGGAATTGCCATGGTGGGTATAGTAGGATGCTGTTTTTTTTCACAGCCCTTTTAGCACCTCTTGTACCAGCTTCTTTCATCTTCTTCACCATACATGACGTTTTATTATAGTCCCATTGAGGGGACAGTGACATTGTGGAAATCAATCACAAAACAGCATTTGGGACCATAAGTTCAAGAAATGCTGAGCTCTTGCTAGGGTATAAATTACAGTCTTTAGCAGTGGCTTGTGTCCTGGATGTGCCTGCATGGTATTTTTATCTTTTTAGTCTTGTGGTTTATTCATGTCCTTGGTGTTTGAGTTTTCAACTATTTGTGCCGTTGATGTATTATGTTGGAAGCTTCTTTGCCCTTGTAGCTATCATTGTTGTATCTTTATAACAGTTGTGTAGCGCCTGGTTACTTCAAAGTCGACATATTCGCCAGCACACCGAGGATCATTTAGAAAAACGTCCAGACATTCTTTAATGCATAGAAACGATCAAAACAGCAACATTTCGAGGTCGCACAGGACCTCTTCGTCAGGCAAATGATCATCATTTGCCTGACGAAGAGGTCCTGTGCGACCTCGAAACATTGCTGTTTTGATCGTTTCTATGCATTAAAGAATTTCTGGACGTTTTTCTAAATGATCCTCGGTGTGCTGGCGAATATGTCGACATGATTTCCTTTCCGGTTCCCAACTGGTAATCGCTTCAGCACCCTCTTTTCTTATCGGCCATTTTCCAGGAAGGTGTGCAATTGGAATATTTTTGAGATGGTTACTTCAAAGTTCCGGTGCTATTTAAATTTAGAGGGAGATTAGAGTGTAGTTAAACTCTGATCTGGCTAAAATGTTCAAATTGGGTCTCTGTCTCAGCTTGCCTGTACTGTGGGCTCATTCTGTTGTACTGGGGTGTTCTTCCCACCCCAGTGCAGTGGGTGGCAGCAGTGAAGTCAAGGTTTGGGTGCTCTTCCCCAGCAGCCAATCAGGAGGGTTGAGCCTCGCTGTGCATGCTGGGGGAGGGTATTTATGGGGCAGACGCCATTAGTTATGGGTCTTCTTCTTCAAGTGCGGCATCCACCTTTAGGGTGTCTGCACCACGGCGCCCCGGTGTTATGGCCTACCTGGCCCGGGGCGTGCGTGCCACTCGGAGTTCCTGGTTCCGGGACCATATGGGTCCGGAACATTTGAGTCGTGGCAGGGAGCCCATTGGTCAACTGGGTTCCCAATCCTGAAGATCCCAATCGGTATAGCTGTTCGGTGGGGAGTCCATCTGAGGAGAGCCAATGAGTGGCTGGCGATCCAATAGGGTCTCCGGAGACTGAGAGGCTGGTCACCTGTCAGTCGGTACCTGAAAGAAAGTAGAAGGAGATCCAGGCGTAATTTCACTAAGGAGGTACATCTCCGTAACTACAAATCAGGAGGGCCTGTGACAGGGGGTTCCTTACTGAATCCATTCCAGGAGGGTCTGTGGCAGAGACTTCTACTCAAAGGTTCGAGCGATACTCTGGCTGCCAGGTCAGTGAGAGAGGCCTGTCCAGGTACGCTATTCCCACTCAGGCAGGAGTGGCGCAAAGAAGTGTTACACGTGGGAGCAGGACTGTTTCCCTATTACTACGCCTGAATTTGCTATTCTCCTTCCTTCAACTTTACCTTCTTCACCACAAGTTTATTGTTTTTACCCGGCTGGGTAATAAAGAGCACAGCAAAAGACACCTGTTGCGGACATTCCTTTACTTCTGTTATATGCACCATACACGCCTAGGAATTCGGAGAGCCATGAGGTAAATGTGCCACCCAAAACAAACCAGCAGCTTCTCCGGGGTAGTGCTACAGTTGTATTTATTTGTATTCCTAATGCAATGTAAAGTGACTTTGCCTTGGCTAAGTTGATGTTATCACTCTGATGCAGACAGGAGGAAGCATTTCTCCAGTGGACTGTATCATTGTACTTAGCAAGGGGGCTAATCTGTGGGCGACATTTGTGAACTGCTCAGGTACCAGTATTTACATTATTAGGTCAGCCAGCATCTTAGTCCAAGAAGTAGATGTTGACCGTGGATGATGTCTGAGAAAAGATGCCTCTAATGAGAAGGACTCCTTATGGTGTTTCAAGAAGAGTTCTATGAGCTCTGTGAGAAGTAAATATGACCTGTAAGTGTAACATTTAGACATTAAAGTCATTCTAAAGGAATGGTTTTGCATCTCTTCTGAAGTCCCCTGCTGGCGCTCCAGGCTCCTCCCCCCTGCTAAGTGACCCCATGGGAAGTCGCGTGCTATGGGGACACTCCTGCAGGCTCAATCCAGAGCTGGGCTGTGTGTGTCCATTAACACACAACAACACAGCTCAGCCCCGCTCCCCTGCTCTCTGCACTCACTGTGATTGACAGCAGCAGGAGCCATTGCTGCTCCGATCTCCAATGAGGAGAAGAGAGTTGCTGCTCTCGAGCATATTGCTGGATCGAAATCAGCCTCAAGTAAGTATATGGGGAAAAGGGGGGGCATTGTTTTTTTTTTACCTTAACTACTTGCCGACCAGCTCAGACAGATATACTGCGGCAGGTCAGCTCTCCTGCGCTAACCGACATACCTGTATGTCGGACTGTCTAAGGTGGATAGCAGGTGCATGCCGAGCAGGGGCGGACTGACCATTCGAGCATTTGGCACTGCCCGAGGGCCCCATGCCACTAGGGGGCCTCATCAGGGTTGCCAGCCTCAGTAAAACCAGGGACAGTATGTAAAAATCAATGTTTTAAAAAAAATCACAAGATTATAGCTGCCCCGCCTTTCCAGTATCTTTTCAGTGTGTGTATGTGTATTCTGTGTGTATGTATACTGTGTGTGTATATTGTGTGTGTATATTGTGTATGTATACTGTGTATGTATACTGTGTGTGTATATTCTATTGCCCTGGGGGGCCCCATAATCTCCTATTGCCCTGGGGGGCCCCATAATCTTCTATTGCCCGGGAGCCCCATGAGTTGTCAGTCCGCCCCTGATGCCGAGGGAGCATGCCTGCGGGTCCTGTGGACTCGATGTTCGCCGGCGACCCACGATCGCTGTGTACAGAGGCAGAACGGGGAACTGCCTATGTACACAAGGCAATTCCCCGTTCTGCCTAATGACATGTCAGAGATCCTCTGTTCCCAGTGATCTCTGTCCTGTCCCAGTGAGCCCATCCCCCCTACAGTTAGAACACACCCAGGGAACACACATAACCCCTCGATCGCCCCCTAGTGTTAACCCCTTCCTTGCCAGTGTAGATTTTACATTGATCAGTGCATTTTTATGTCACTGGTCCCCAAAAAGTGTAATTTGGGGTCAGATTTGTCCACCGCAATGTCGCAGTCCCGCTAAAAATCGCAGATCGCCACCTTTATCAGTAAAAACAAAAAAATAATTAGTCCCTAAATCTATCCTGTAGCTTGTAGACGCAATAACTTTTGCGCAAACCAATCAATATACTCCTATTGCGATTTTGTTTTCACCTAAATATGTTGAAGAATACATATCGGCCTAAACTGATAAATAGATTTGTTTCTATATGTTTTTTTGGGATATGTATTATAGCAGAAAGTAAAAAAAAAAATAATAATAATTCAATTGTTGGTGGGGCTTTGTTTATAGTGCAAAAAAAAACGCAGAGGTGATCAAATACCACCAAAAGAAAGCTCTATTTATATCCTGATGTTGTCCAGGGCTTCCGGGTTCTGATGACTGGGCGTTCCTATCCTTCCGTTTGATGATTGACGTCTTGTGAAACAGGTGACCTGTCGCACAACGCGCGTCACCAGACATCGGGAAAGAGCCGAGCTGCGAGTCGGCACTATACGGCACGCACAGGCGCCGTATAGTGCCGACTCTTAGCTCGGGTATTTCCGGAAATCTGGTGACGCGCGTTGTGCGACAGGTCACCTGTTTCACAAGCAGTCAATCATCCAACGAAAGGATAGGAACGCCCAGTCCCGCAAGCATCGGAAGCCTGAGGCAGGGATAGGAACGCCCAGTCCCGGAGTCGTCAGAACGCGGAAGCCCTGGACAAAATCTGGATATAAAGGTAAGTACAGAGCAAAAGAAAAAAAAACTGCCAAAATGTAATGTCCTTACTATTGTACTTTTTATTGTAAAAAAAACGTTTTTAGGGTGAACCTCAACTTTAAAAACAATACCAATGTCTGACCCTAAATAGGGCCATACGCTTGAAAAAATAAAAAAGATTTTAAAAACTTCTTAAACTTTAGTAGATCATTCTCAAGTCTCATATATAGAGGTAAGGAATTCCAAAATGTGGATCCTTGTACATCCAACGTCATCCCTCCGCATTTTGTTTTTTTGAATTTAGGGACGATCAAATTAGCCTGATTAGCGGATCTCAATGATCTGCTAGGAGCGTAGTAGGTGCATTTTTCCTGCAGGTACCCTGGGCCTTTCCCATGGATGGCTTTGTGCACAATACAACCCGCTTTAAACAAAACCCATTCAGCAACGGGTAGCCAATGCAGGGCTTTCAAAGATGTAATGTTGTCCCGGTGACCCACGCCCGTTAATAACCTAGCTGCCGCGTTTTGAATCAGCTGGAGTTTGTGCAAGAGGGTTTTTGGAAGCCCCATATACAAAGCATTACAATAGTCCAGCCGACTGCCGATAAAATCATTGACCATGGGGACTTTATCCGCTTCGTCGATGAAATGGAATGTGGAACGCAGAAGTTTCAGTTGGTAGTAACACGAACTTACCACCTGATTTACCTGCGCCTTCAGTGTCAATTTGGAATCCAAAATGATTCCCAAGTGCCGGACCTGGGTGGCCGGAGACGGTGATGGAATAAACGAGACCGGCCAAGAGGGAAAATCAGTCGAGCTGGTTTTGCTCTGATTGCTGATGATGATACATTCCGTTGTGGAGCCGTTTAGTTTTAAATAATTGTCTCCCATCCAGGACTGTATTTGCTCTAAGCTGGATGCCAGATCCACCTGGTCTTCCTCATTCTTGGGCAGATTAAAGTAAATCTGCATGTCGTCTGCATAGACGTGGAAGCTGAGGTTATGGCGCCGGATGATATACAGCAGTGGCGTATATAGTTATTAAACAGGATATCTCACAGGAGTCACTCCACTTCCTGTCCCCCCCCCCTCCACAAACCTACATACCTACCTCCATGCTGCAGCATTAGTCTGATCTGCCCCCTGCTGGCTCTAAGCCTAAACACTGAGGCCCAGATTCACAAAGACTTACGACGGCGTATCTCCAGTCGTAAGTCTGAATGGCCGCCGTCGTATCTATGCGCCTGATTCATAGAATCAGTTACGCATAGATTTGGCCAAGTTACGAGCGGCGTAAGTCTCCTACGCCGTCGTATCTTGGGTTGCAATAATTACGCTAGGTGGCGCTTCCTTGATTTCCGCGTCAAATATGTAAATGAGCAAGATACGCCGATTCACGAACGTACGTACGCCCGTCACAATTAGTTACGCCGTTTACATAAGACATACGCCGGTGTAAAGATAAAGCTGTTCTCTAGGTGGCGCAGTCCATGCAAAGTATGGACGTCGGAACAAGCGTATCTTTTTACGTCGTTTGCGTAAGTCGTACGCGAATAGGGCTGTGCGTAAGTTACGTTCACGTCACAGGCATTGAGCCGACGTATCTTCGGGTGTAAATACGACGTGATACTGAGCATGCGCGCGCATGCGCCGTTCGTTCGGCCATGCATCTACATGGGGTCAAGCCTTATTTAAATACAACACGCCCCCTACCAGCCTACTTTGAATTACGCGCACTTACGCCGGCCCATTTACGCTACGCCGCCGTAACTTAGGACGCAAGTGCTTTGTGAATACAGCACTTGCCTCTCTAAGTTGCGGCGGCGTAGCGTAAATACGGTACGCTACGCCCGCGCAACGTAGAGCAGCCGTATGTGAATCCGGGCCTGAGAGATCACATAACCGCTGATTGCTCAGTTCTTAGACAGCTTTGAGCAGAGAGCAGTGACTCAATCACTGCTCTCTGCTCTGCCCCTCCAGTGCTCAGCGGAGCACCAGGCTGGAAAGAGCTCTGCAACAAAAGGGAAAGCAGTTGAGGGCCAGTAAAAATGCAGCTCAATCACCCCGTTTTACTGCCCCCCCAAGTGCAAGTGTAAACAAGCCCTTCGTGTTCTGCATTTTTTGCTCCTCTATTGGAATTTAGGATCTGCTGAGTGTTTTCAGCTGTTTGTTTTCAACCATTATCATTATCTCAACTATACATCTTCTGCATGAAACATGAGATACAACCTCGCTGTATGAGGTAAAGCCGCCTTTCCTTAGACGTGCTAAATTTAATATAAAACTTTGGAAAGCACTGTAGGGCAAGTTCTGTTGAGGAAGACAAGGTCAGTGCCAGGGCATTTGTATTCAGGTGGGTATGACAAGTAAACAGCATGGATCCTTTTTAATATAGAGGATTTATTGCACAGAGAGCAGGGCTGAGTCTGTGGAAGACTTCAGCAACAGATTAAATATTTCAGATAAAAATAAAAGTGAGATTTCAGCTGCGGAGGTGGGAAATGTGATGAGGTCAGTGTATTATTTTATATGTTCTATTTTAAGCCGGATGTCTTGCCGGGAGAAAACGGTTTTAACATCTTTTTGGCTTTGTAACTGACTGGGTTTCCAGTGATGTCTTTTATATTATCTGGGGGAATTTGATCGTTGCAGTGACTTAAAGGAAACTCATGGTCACAGCATACACTTTAATTTTATAACAACAGCATAACAATATACAGTAAGGGGTAGATCCACGTACAATGGCGCATTATTGCGCCGGGCGTAGCGTATCTAAGATACACTACGCCGCTGTAACTTACTTTTTTTTGTTTTGAATCCTCAACGAATTCGCCCCGTAAGTTACGGCGGCGGCGTAGTGTATCTCTTGCGGCGTAAGGGTGCGGAATTCAAATGGATGTAATGGGGGCTTGTTTTATGTAAATACGTCATGACCCGACGTAAACAACGTTTTTTTTTTCTGCGCATGCGCCGTCCCTGGGGGTTTACCCTAATGCGCATGCTCGAAATTTAACCGGAAAAAGCCAATGCTTACGACGGTGACGTCATTCTACGCAAATTCCTAATCGCGAACGACTTACGCAAACAACGTAAAAAATAAAAAATTGTACGCGGGAACGACGGCCATACTTAACATTGAGTACGCCACCATATAGCACCTTAAACTATACCCTGGAAAAAGCCGAACGAAAACGACATAAAAAAATGCGCCGGCCGACGTACGTTCGTAGATCGCCGTAACTAGCTAATTTGCATACTTGACGCAGATTTCGACGGGAACGCCACTTAGCGGCCGCCGAAAAATTGCAGCTTAGATCCGACGGCGTACTAAGACGTACGCCTGTCGGATCGATCCCAGATGCCGTCGTATCTTGTTTTGTGGATACAAAACAAAGATACGACGCAGGAAATTTTAAATACGCTGGCGTAATCCTTTTGTGGATCTGCCCCTAAATGATTTTTATTTGACACTCTAATATAAGCTTACTTGAAAAATCTCCTTCATGTTGTGAGTTCTGTTTGTCTGCTGGCCATCTCTTTCCACAAATTTCTGGATTCCCATCATGCTTTCCAGCTTCTCCTCTGCTGTTTACTTTCAATTTCTAAGCACTACATATCCCATGGTACCTTGCTGCCTGAAAGCAGTGATTCCCGTACTGACTCCGCCTCCTGAAACCTTTCCCCTAGCACCTCTGTAGTGCAGAAAGCAGGCTCTGTGAAATGCGTGACACAGCAGTAGCTACCCACAGGACATAGTGATTACGTGTTACAGAATTCAAGAAAGTAAATGTGTGGTGATCTTCACAAACTAAGTTTACAAATTTCAAGATTGTTCAGAGTAATAGGAGTAGGTTATAAATGATTAAAATACAATGTGGAAATTAATATATGGTTTACATTTCAACCATAAATTTGGTTTAACTGTTTGGTTCTTAGGTTACAAATATGAATTTTTGGTATAAATATATTTACAGTTGAGTACAGTTAAAAGGGGATATGTGTATGTATATGGAAGGAGGGCCATTGACTGAAATACGTTGTATTTAAAGGTTCAATGCCCCATATTAGGACCTTCTTGGCTGTTGCTCTGCCCCTGTAGGCTGACACCTGATGATAGCGAAAATATCTTCCTCTTACATTTGAACCAGATTGTCTAAACTTTGGTTAAATGTGTTTGGACTTTAAAGTAGAGCTCCACCCAAAAGGGGAAGCTCCACTTGTTCACACCCTCCACTGCCACATGTTGCACTTTTTTTTGCGGGGGGGGGGGGGCAGCGGGTACCTGGCTTTGACAGGTATCCGCTACCACTTCCGGGTAAGATTGCTGCAGCGATCTATGAGCATTTCTGGCCCCTCCTCCTTTCCCCTGCTGCCTTCTGGGACATACACAGTCCAGAAGACGGTCGGACCATTTAGAAAGTGCAGCATGACTCACGCATGCACAGTAGGAAACCGGTGATTGACGAATCGGCTTGGGTGCTGACATCGAGCAGCTACAGTATTTGTAGCTGCTGACTTACATTTTTTGTTCCAGATTGGAGCTTCTCTTTAAGGGGTCTATTTCTAAAATATTTGTTGCGCAACTATCTCAAGAATTTACTGTCACATAAAATCCCCTATTTTACCTAATACTATTATCTTTTATGATTGTCCGCTCCATCTTATGCCTATAATGCAGTATTTTCATGATTGAAGTATTTCAGGAAAATACTGCATGATGGTCACTAGTTGGAGCTAAAGCAAATGGGAAATAAATGTAGCTGGTACAAATAAGGGATTATTTGTGACAGTTGAGGCAATTCCATGATAATTTTTTTATTTTTTTAATAAATCGACCCCTAACTGTATGGCGATTACCCACTTGGCCCCCAAAAAAGGTTTTACACCCCCCCCCCCTTCATGACTGGGGCATCTTCTTGCTATTGCTAACTGTAATTGTGCAGTCATTCAACACTGTGTGTAAATACAATTATGTCATTTTTGTTCACATAAGTAAAGCTTTCTTTAGGTGATATTTGATCACCAATGGTTTTTTTTTTTTTTTTTACAAACAAAGACCAACATTTTATTGACATTCTGCTATAAAACATATCCAATAACAAAATAAAAAAAAAATCGAATTTCTTCATAAATTTAGGACAAGTTTGTGTCTTTGGTAAAAAGAAATCCCAAACGTATAGGGGCAGATTCACATAGAATTACGCCGGAGTATCAGCAGATACTCCGGCGTAACTCCGAATCTAAGCCCGTCGTATGTCTAAATGTATTCTCAAACTGAGATACACTTAAACATGCCTTAGGCCCCATACACACGAGAGGATTATCCGCTGGAAACGGTCCTCCGGACTGTTCCAGCGGATAAATCCTCTGGCGGATTTTGATCTGATGGTTGTACTAACCATCAGATCGAAATCCGCGCGGAATCCATCCGCGGTGACGTGTCGCGGCGACGTGCGCGACGCTGGAAGATAAAGACTTCCACGCATGCGTCGAATCCTTGCGACGCATGCGAGGAAGAGGAGCGGACGGATTGATCCGGTGAGTCTGTACAGACCACCGGATCAATCCGCTGGACAGGATTCCAGCGGATAGATTTCTTAGCATGCTAAGAAATTTTTATCCGCTGGAAATCCGTCGGCTGGAATTTTTTCCGCCGATAAGTGTCCGCTCGGACGTACACACCACCGGATCTATCTGCTGGAACTGCTCCGGGGATAAATCCCAGCGGATAGATCCGGTGGTGTGTACGAGGCCTAAGATATGACGGCCAGCGCCAATGTTAAGTATGGCCGTCGTTCCCGCATTGCAATTTGAAAATTTTACGTCGTTTGCGTAAGTCGTCCGTGAATGAATGGCGCTGGACACCATTTACATTAACGTCGAAACCAATGACGTACTTGCGACGTAATTTTGCGCAATGCACAGCGTGAAATTTTCGAGACGGAGCATGCGCAGTACGATCGGCGCGGGAACGCGCCTAATTTAAATGATCCACGCCCCCTACCTGGATCATTTGAATTAGGCGGGCTTGCGCCAGTGGACTTTACGCTACGCCGCCGCAACTTTACAGGCAAGTGCTTTGTGAATCAAGCACTTGCCCGTAAAACTTACGGCGGTGTAACGTAAAGGAGATACGTTACGCCGCCGCAGTTCTACGAGAATCTGGCCCATAGTGTCTACAAACGATGGTATACAGTATATACTAAAAATTTTATTTCATACTAGTAATATCGGTGATCAGCGACTTATAGAGGGACTGTAATAGTGCGGCGGTAAATCTGACATTAACTGACACTGGGTGGGAACTGACTAACCAACACCGACATCACCGGAGACACTAATACAGTGATCAGTGCCAATACATTACACTGTCAATGTACTAATGACACTGGCTGGGAAGGGTTTAACATCTAGGGGTAATCAAGGGGTTAAAGCGGAGTTCCAGCCTGTGTGATTTTTTTTTTATGTCAGCTGCTACAAATACTGTAGCTGCTGACTTTTAATATATGGACACTTACCTGTCCAGGGAGCCCGCGATGTTGGCACCTGAGGCCGATGCATCCATCGGCTTCATTGGCAGGCACCAGCACCCTTACTAGGGGAAACAGGAAGGGAAGCATTACAGCTTCACAGCCTGTTTCCTACTGCGCATGTGTGAGTCACGCTGTGCTTTCTGAATGGTCTTGCTCTTTTCCGGGACCTGTGTGTCTCCCAGAAGGCAGTGGGGGGTAAGGAGAAGGGGCCGGAAGTTTTGTAGATTGCCACACAATGATGGGAGCGGATACCTGGTTTTGACAGTTATCCGCCCCCCCCAAATGTGACAGCGGAGGGGGATAGGGTAAAAAAACAAGCAGAGCTTCCACTTTTGGGTAGAACCCTGCTTTAACTATGTGCCTTACAATGTGTAATGCTTTTACTGATCAATGTTGCTGGGGAAAAAAACATCCACATCAGTGCTCTGTGTATAGAGCCCTGTGTTGTTAGTAAACACAGGGCTCTGTACTGTGAGTCACTAAGCCAATCATCAGGTCCTGGCTATAAATCATTGGCCAGAACCTGCTGACCGACTTGTGCTGTACCAAATCACAGCAAAAATGGGGCGGCGGGCCCATGCCCGCTACCTGGAAAGGCTGGATGCATGTGATGCGGCGCAGAGCAGCCTCCCCACCAATACTGGTTAATGGTTTAGATACAAGGCCTCTGTGTACTAAGCATATTTCTTAGAATACGGCATGTAGCCACAATATTGCACTTGCAAAAACACAGCGAATGACTGTCTTGTTTACACCTTTAAGGTGTTACAATATAACAGTTAAAAAGAGGAAATGTACAATGAATTCATTACCCAAAGAATTATTGTTTGTATTTTTATTCTGTGAAACTGTTGAGTACTGTTCGTGAATTTTGAGTTTTAACATTTAAAATATAACTAACTTTATTTTTTCGTTTTGGGCAAAGTGGAGAGGGGTAAGAACAGCTTTTATTTTTATTTTTATTTTTTTTAACTCTGTGCCTCTGTTAGGGAGATTCACTCTCTATATTTGTCAAGTTTCCCATTATCAATGAAAGTGAAAAGTCAATGAAAAATCTTTTATATTTTGGGTTGTCCCCAGAAAAGTAATAGAGGAGAAATCGTCCAATGGGGAAGCTAGTTCTGGTGACGGGGGGGGGGGGGGGGGGGGGGGCAAGGATTCCCTTGATTTGCAGGGGTTTCATCTCACTTCCTGCTTTGGCTATGGGACAGGAAGTGAAGGTAAATCTCCCCAATGGGACACAGATGGCACAAAACAAAAACTGACAAGGGGTTATAACCCTCCCTCACTCTATCCAAAAACAAAATATGTTGGCCTATATTTCTGCTTTAAAGTGATACTAAACAGAGAAGTGATAATTCATTTACATAAATCATATGTAGCACTACCCCTGAAGGAGCTGCTGGTTTGTTTTGGGTGGTATGCTACCTCTATTTCCTCGCCGTCCAGGGTATCAGATGAGAGTTGAGAAAAAGTTCAATGTCCACACTTTAGACTTCTTTTCCTTTGATTTATTTGCTGAACTTGGTAAAAGAATAAAATAAGTAGTTGAAGAGGTGGAAAAGATAACAGGTAGTAGGTTCAGGTGCACAACTTCTGTCCGGAAACACTCCTGCTTCCAGCAACACAGCTTTCGTCGCCACACCAGCCAGAGTGGGTATTGCGCACCCGGATAGGCCTCTCTCACTAACCTAGCAGCTGGGATGGCGCACGGAAATTGGTAAAGTCTCTGCCACAGACTGTAACGGTCACCACCGTTTACGACCTTCCATCCCATCCAAGACAGCTTATCGACACTCCAACCCACAGGACCCGATCCATATCAATTGCCCAGAATCAAGACGAGACACGCAGCTCTGTGCTTGTTCCAAATGTAATGACCTTTAATGGTTTCTTCTCAGCTTTTTATACAGTACCAGGCATTAAAGCAACAATGAGATCTCCACCCCCCTAATCATACACTAAGGCTAATTACTAAACATTCCTTAAGCAACAGCATAACAACAAAACACCTTCACCCACTCCGTCTCCGCACACAGCTTGACACCTCTGAGCTTTAATAGGCTCTAGACAGTGTTATCACACGTAAGCAGTATTTAGTATGCATAATCAGGGGCGTAACTAGAAATCACAGGGCCCCATAGAAAAATGTTGTATGGGCCCCCCCCCCCCCCCTCCAAAAAAAAAAATGAACTAATGCGGTCCGGCGTCCGTCTGCGGCATTCGTGGTGTCCTCTCGCTTCTTCCGCGTTGTTTTTGAACGCCGTACTGCACTCAGTATATGTTGGCGTGGCGCTCAGAAAGCGGGGATCGGCGTATAACGCGCACCCACGATTTTTCCCAGATTTTAAGGGGAAAAAAGTGCGTGTTATACGCCGATAAATACGGTAGATGTTTTTTAGGGTGAACCTCCGCTTTAAGAACATGTTATGGCATAATGGCAAGTGGGTCGGGTGATACAACATACATACACATGATGATTGATATACATGATACTGATTATCTTCTACATCAGACCCGGTAACTGCCACCAATGCCCAGATAATTAAATTAATGAAGCATATGCAGCTAATTGAAATTCAAAGAGCAAAGAAGCTTTGCAAAGTTTGGTCACCTACTAGTAAGCCTGGGTAGTAGGTGACCAAACTTTGCAAAGCTTCTTTGCTCTTTGAATTTCAATTAGCTGCTGCATATGCTTCATTCATTAATTTAATGAGCTGGGCATTGGTGGCAGTTACTGGGTAGTATATAATGCAAATAGCTCTCAGTCTCAGTTGTGAGTGACACTGACAATATTTGTGATTATACACGTAGGTAGGTACCTGGTCCTGGCTGGCCACCTCAGTCACGAGTCAGTGGAGTCACCTGCTGCTGCAGTGTGTGTGTGCTGCTGCCGCCTGCCTGCAGTGCTGCCTGGCTTTGGGGTTCCCCATTCTCGGATGGTTAGGAAAGTCTCCTCTGACCTGGCGCCGGGCGGCTGTCCTCTGACCGGCTCCAGAAACTTCACGCGGCGCCAGGGCTGGCCCAAGACATTGTGCTGCCTGGGCCCAAGATTTAAATGCTGCCCCCCCCCCCCAAAAAAAAAAAAAAGTACGCCCACCAAATGGCCCCTACATACAATGTTATATCATGACAATTAAAATGAAAATTTAATGTATCACGGAGTTAGATTTACATGCAACAGTGGTGGTGGTTGGGGGGTTCCATCCAATGCAGCTGTGGTGATGGTGGGGGGTTCAGTCAGAGGCAGCAGTGGTGGTGCAGGGGGTTCAGTCAGAGGCAGCGGTGGTGGTGCGGGGGGTTCAGTCAGAGGCAGCGGTGGTGGTGGGGGGGTTCAGTCAGAGGCAGCGGTGGTGGTGCGGGGGTTCAGTCAGAGGCAGCGGTGGTGGTGCGGGGGTTCAGTCAGAGGCAGCGGTGCGGGTTCAGTCAGAGGCAGCGGTGGTGGTGCGGGGGTTCAGTCAGAGACAGCGGTGGTGGTGCGGGGGTTCAGTCAGAGGCAGCGGTGCGGGTTCAGTCAGAGGCAGTGGTGGTGGTGCGGGGGTTCAGTCAGAGGCAGCGGGGGTTCAGTCAGAGGCAGCGGTGGTGGGGGGGTTCAGGCAGCGGTGGTGGTGCGGGGGTTCAGTCAGAGGCATCGGTGGTGGTGCGGGGGTTCAGTCAGAGGCAGCGGTGGTGGTGCGGGGGTTCAGTCAGAGGCAGCGGTGCGGGTTCAGTCAGAGGCAGCGGTGCGGGTTCAGTCAGAGGCAGCGGTGGTGGTGCGGGGGTTCAGTCAGAGGCAGCAGTGGGGGTTCAGTCAGAGGCAGTGGTGATGGTGGTGGTGGGGGAGTTCAGACAGAGGCAGGGAGGATCAGAAGGGCACACACCAGGGAGGGGTCAGGAGGGTATACAGCAGGGAGGGGTCAGGAGGGTATACAGCAGGGAGGGGTCAGAAGGGAATACACCAGGGACGGTTAGGAGGGTATACACCAGGGAGGGTCAGGCGGGTATACACCAGGGAACGGTCAGGAGGGTATACACCAGGGAGGGTGAGAAGGGTATACAGCAGGGAGGGGTCAGGAGGGTATACAGCAAGGAGGGTGTGAAGGGTATACAGCAGGGAGGGTATACAGCAGGGAGAGTATACAGCAGGGAGAGGTCAGGAGGGTATACAGCAGGGAAAGGTCAGGAGGGTATACAGCAGGGAGGGGTCAGAAGGGAATACACCAGGGTATACACCAGGGAGGGTCAGGAGGGTATACACCAGGGAGGGTGAGAAGGGTATACAGCAGGGAGGGGTCAGGAGGGTATACAGCAGGGAGGGGTCAGAAGGGAATACACCAGGGACGGTTAGGAGGGTATACACCAGGGAGGGTCAGGCGGGTATACACCAGGGAACGGTCAGGAGGGTATACACCAGGGAGGGTGAGAAGGGTATACAGCAGGGAGGGGTCAGGAGGGTATACAGCAAGGAGGGTGTGAAGGGTATACACCAGGGAGGGTATACAGCAGGGAGAGTATACAGCAGGGAGAGGTCAGGAGGGTATACAGCAGGGAAAGGTCAGGAGGGTATACAGCAGGGAGGGGTCAGAACGGAATACACCAGGGTATACACCAGGGAGGGTCAGGAGGGTATACACCAGGGAGGGTGAGAAGGGTATACAGCAGGGAGGGGTCAGGAGGGTATACAGCAGGGAGGGTGTGAAGGATATACACCAGGGAGGGTATACAGCAGGGAGAGTATACAGCAGGGAAAGGTCAGGAGGGTATACAGCAGGGAAAGGTCAGGAGGGTATACAGCAGGGAGGGGTCAGGAGGGTATACACCAGGGGGAGTGAAAACCTGGAGACAGTGAAAATCATTAAGTCCAATTGTCTGCTAGTAGGCAGCACTTCCATGCTAATCTGCAGTAATACAGCAGATTTAGCATAGAGGTGCATGCAAGCTACACGAGGAACTGCAAGATGATTTACCTCCACACTGACTTGTCTCCCTCTGACACCAGACAGGCACGATCTTGTGGTCAGGTGAATCCCCATCCTGCCCACTCAAACAGCAGAGGCAAGGAGACTCCGCCTCAGGGATGTCACTGTATTCATGCAGGACAGTGGCCGTGCTGAAGGAGTGAGGTCAGGTGGGGGGAGGTACGGGGGGGCGAAAAGGATGAAGGGACGGTGCGCAGAGGAGGGTAGGCAGAGCAAGCTGTTCTGGCCGAGTGGCCAGTCACACTTTTCATCAAGCATGGGGGGCGCCTGTCACACTTGGCTCCTCCATGCTGACATGAGCTGATTTTGCTTGGATGGTTTAATGTGTCCTCCCCCCCCTATAGCGCCGATGGCACTTCCCAGGTCTGAATGGCATTTAGCTGACAGACACTCGGCGGCGGTGAGAAAAAAAAAACCTTGGTCATTGCCTTGCCCTGCTCACCGGGCCCCACTCGGCTGCGGGCCCCATAGCGCCCGCGTGGGTCGCTATGGCGGTAGTTCCGCCACTGTGCATAATTAGAGTTCTGGGAGCAGACCTGGGATTAACACCTGTCCGTTACAACACCTTTACACAAGGACAATGGAATGTCTTCCAAGCCCTGATGCAATTAGCATGTCACTAGAAATTAGTCACTATTGACTGGTTGGGCCCACATCTTGCAATCTCTCAAGATCCTGCAATATGAATTATTATTGATGTCCTATCTCATAATACATGAATTATGATTCCCTTGCCACCCCATGCCCAAAAGGCACAGGGTGGTCTCAGACCCAAGAGTTATCAGTGACGCTGACACAGGAGTATCCCCCATCCTCACAAAGTCTCTGGATGTCCCGGGTCATTCCGTTACACAGACCTTCCCACAGATGGAGATATGTTCGGTCCAAAATCCTTTCAACACAGGATTCAGCAACCGGATCTCTCCTTAACTTCTTGTAAACTTAGAACTGACCGGCGACCATCACTCAGCCTCTCAGTAATGGTGCGTCCTTCGATGAAGTTCAAGGCCTCTCCTGAGATACCAGCCTCGTGCTTGGTGCTCTCCAAGATAGGTTCTTCATTGACTGGCTTCCTCCCTCCAGGACAGACAGCACAGGACCACTCTACAAACGTAGACCCAGTCTGACTACCGGGCCTACTTAGTAGATCACAACCCCAGACCAACATGGTCCCGAAGCCAGGAACACATGAACACGCACCCCCGGCCAGGAGGGCCACTCACGGGGGGTGGTGGGACGACAGACCAGCGATCGACAACCCCAGTTCAATGGTGTCTGTCCCTTAAGTACTCCTCCCCAGCATGCACAGCGGGACGATCAACCCCCACTGATTGGCTGCCGAAGGGGAACACCCAAAACACCTTGACCTGACTGCTGCCACCCTTGGCCTGAGGTGGTTACAACACCCCAGACAACAATAGTGGTCACTCACAGTACAGCCATGGCTGGAACAGAGGCCCAAAATTTGAAAAAAATCATACGGTCTGAGTCAACTAACTCTCAGACTACCCTCTAAATTTAAAGCAGCCATGGCTAAAAAGTAGCAGGCTGCTACACATATATTTAATGGCACTTTATTTTTATTTTATTTTTCTATTAAATCCTTATTCCTGCAGGGCAGTTGTGTGGTCACATGATCACAAGATCTTTCCCTGTTCTTTGGCATCTTCGGCATTGGGAGGGTCTTCATTGCTCTGCTGATGTTTGTTCTCTACAGTGCGAGTCTGTGTCTGGCCAGCAGCCCTTATTGGTTCTGTGCCAGTCACATGACAAAAAAAAAGTTTCAGAAAAGCAGTTTAAATTAGATTATAAATATCAAATGTAGACAAAGATGCAACACTACCTCACTAATAATCACCCACGACTGGGTACCGGATTGGAAGCCGCTCAAAAACTGGAAGCAAAAAGATAGCCAGCACCGCAGTGAATCGCAGTTAGACATCAGCTTTATTAAGCAACGGTGTGTACAACACAGAATAGTCAACGCGTTTCATCCAAATCAGCCTTACTCATGACTAACACTACCCACCCCAAGCCAACTTAAATAGACAACATGAAATCCACATGTGCTCAGGTAAGGTGTGCAAGAAACGCTACTTTTCTGGCAAGTAGCTGCTAGGGGCAAGGAGAAATTGCTCAACAGACCTGATTTATCATTGACATCATTCATAAAAGACTAAAGGCGGTTCGAATTTCGAAAGAATTTTCTTTAGAAAATCGTATGAAAGCATTTTCATATGAATTTGGCACCGTTAGTGGGCTGCAGCAACAGCCGATTTTCATGCGGCAAACAAATTTGAGAAATCCGACATGTTGGAATTTTTTTTAAAAACAAACGATTTTCTGATCAATGATGGGAGAATCGTGCGAGAAATGTAATAGAAAAAAAATGTGCATGTGCAAGAAAAGAATATTCCCGGAGAGAAACGAATATTCCCGGCAACATATGGCCTGCTTAAAGCGGTGGTTCACCCACAATAACAACATTATAGCATTAAATTAAGCATAGTAGCGCGAGCTACAGTATGCCTTTATTTTTTTTTTTTTGCCCCGTACTCCTATAGTGAAGATTCCGACTCCCCGCGGGGAATGGGTGTTCCTATCCAGAGGGATGATGATTGATGGCCGGCTATGGCACGTCATGCTCCCCGAAGATAGCCGGAGTAGGTCTCGGCTCTTCACGGCGCTATACGGCGTCAATCATCTTCCCTCTGGATAGGAACGCCCATTCCCCGCGGGGAGTCGGAATCTTCACTATAGGATTACACAGTGAGTACGGGGCAAAAAAATAAAATAAAGGCATACTGTAGCTCGCGCTACTATGCTTAATTTAATGCTAGAAAAAAAAAAATTATAGGGTGAACCCCCTCTTTAACCACTTCCTTACTGGGCATTTAAACCCCTTCCTGACCAGAGGACTTTTTGCGATTCGGCACTGCGTCGCTTTAACTGACAATTGCGCGGTCGTGCGACGTGGCTCCCAAACAAAATTAACGTCCTTTTTTCCCCACAAATAGAGCTTTCTTTTGGTGGTATTTGATCACCTCTGCGGTTTTTATTTTTTGCGCTATAAACAAAAATAGAGCGACAATTTTGAAAAAAAAATATATATTTTTACTTGTTGCTATAATAAATAGCTCAATTTTTTTTTTACGTTTTTTTTTTATCCTCAGTCTAGGCCCGATACGTATTCTACATATTTTTAGTAAAAAAAAAAAAAAAAAATTGCAATAAGCGACTGGTTTGCGTAAAAGTTATAGCGCCTACAAAATAAGGGACAGAATTATTATTATATATTTTTTTTTTTTTACTAGAAATGGCGGCGATCTGCGATTTTTATTTGGACTGCGACGTTATGGCGGACACATCGGACACTTTTGACACATTTTTGGCGCCATTCACATTTATACTGCAATCAGTGCTATAAATATGCACTAATTACTGTATAAATGTGACTGGCAGGGAAGGGGTTAACACTAGGGGGTGAGGAAGGGGTTAAATGTGTACCCTAATTAGTGTTCTAACTGTGGGGGAAGGGGGGTGACTGGGGGGGGTGACCGATCTGTGTCTCTATGTACAAGAGACACAGATCCGTCTCCTCTCTCCCCTGACAGCACCGCTGTCTGCGAGAGCCGGGAATGAGAGATGATCTCATATGTAAACATATGAGATCATCTCTCATTGGCCGCACAGATCGCCTAGGAAACGGCCGCTCCGATTGGCCGTTCACGGCGATCTGTGACTGGCTGTGTCCAAGGGACACGGCCAGCACAGCAGTTCCCCGCTGCGCGCTCGGGAGCACGCGCGGGGAACGTGCAAAGGGGCGGCCGTAAAAAGACGGCCTGTTAGAGATTAGGAGCCGCGCTGAGGCCGTACAAAGTCGTACGGCCGTCAGCAAGTGGTTAAGGGAGAGGGGATACTTTATTGAACATCAAATGTGTATTGTTTAGTGGTGCACTAAATAGAAAATTCTGAACTGAAAACTCAGGAGGCACTTGGCCAAAAAACCGAAATGGACAGTTTAAAAAAAAAAATATATATATATATATATATATATATATATATATATATATATATATATATAATTGTACTACATTTGACTTTTTAATTCATATCATGATATAAATGAATATGAATTTCATTTTGGCCATTATCTGTACCTTTTCGACTGATAGGCTGCTTTCACACTGAGCAGTTTTTGGAGCACTTTTGCATTTAAGCACTTAACCCCCAGACCATATTGCTGGTCAAAGACCTGGCCACTTTTTGCGATTCGGCACTACGTCGCTTTAACTGACAATTGCGCGGTCGTGCGACGTGGCTCCCAAACAAAATTGCCGTCCTTTTTTCCCCACAAATAGAGCTTTCTTTTGGTTGTATTTGATCACCTCTGCGGTTTTTAGTTTTTGCGCTAGAAAGAAAAATAGAGCTATAATAAATATCCCCCAAAAATATATAAAAAAAAAAATTTCCTCAGTTTAGGCCGATACGTATTCGTCTACATATTTTTTGTAAAAAAAAAATCGCAATAAGCGTTTGGTTTGCGCAAAAGTTATAGCGTTTACAAAATAGGGGATAGTTTTATGGCATTTTTCTTAATATTTTTTTTTTACTAGTAATGGCGGCGATCAGCGATTTTTTTCGCTACTGCCACATTATGGGGGACACTTCGGACACTTTTGACACATTTTTGGAACCATTGGCATTTTTATAGCGATCAGTGCTATAAAAATGCATTGATTACTATAAAAATGCCACTGGCAGTGAAGGGGTTAATACTAGGGGCGAGGAAGGGGTTAATCATGTTCCCTGGGTGTGTTCTACCTGAAGGGGGGGGGGTGGACTGACATGGGGAAATGACCCCCTATTGGCTGCTGGGAGAGGTGACGTATAGCTACGTGCTCTCGCCCAGCAGAGCCGACCTGCCGCCATATAACTGGTGGCTGGTCGGCAAGCAGTTAAAGAAAAAGCAAGAAAAGCTTAAGAAAAATGCATCCCTCTAAATTCTATGTATGTCTTCACACTGGTCTGTTGAGCTTCTGTTGCGGTGTTAAAAATCCTGCTTGCTGCATTTTTGGTGCATGTTGGTTTTTAAAAAAAACGCAGCTCCCCATTGAAATGCAGTGAAAATGTGGCAAAAACACATCAAAAATGCAACCATGTTGAGTTTTTGATGCAGTTTTTAAAACACATGACCTAAGAAAAACGCACCATAAACTTTCTAAAATCACAACAAAATTGCATGCTTTTCAGCTGCTTTTATTGGCACTTTTTTTTTTTTTTATCGACAAAACGTTGATAACCTTATTTTTGGCCAATAATTTTTGGTGCTCGATATATCGGTGCATCCCTAGTATTTTCTGTGCAATAATATAGCGCAGGGGGAGTCGGAGATGATGAAAACTAGCTTTCATTTAGGCTGTGTCTGCATCCAATGCTCTTTTTCTTTTTTTTTTTTTGTTTATATTATAGCTATTAGCAATTACATTAGGTATAGATTTTTTTTTAACAGAAAAGTTTTTATTTGTCTCCAAAAGGAGAAGCATAAAGACATACAACAAACAGCAAATAACATAATTAACACCTTGCAGCTATACAGTACAGAATACACAAAGTCAAGGACAGAGTCATATACATGAGCTGTAAATGCCTTGTGTGCATGGACAAATAGAGGTGCATCTACAGGCAGCAGTGGCAGCCCATCCATATAGGGTGCAGGGGCGCTGCCCCCCTAACCCATGCGCCTGGCCCCTAATCTACATGCATGGCACCGGACTAATGGATTCCAATGTTTTTTTTTTTTTAAGCACTTGTTTAGAGCCTGAGCCTCTAATTGGCTTAAAAAAGGGTGGGTTTGGGCACAGAGCACTGCACCCCAAGTACCCCCACGTGTGTGACAATTCTCCTCCCGGTCAATCAGGAAGCAGCTCTTGAGATCCAATTGGCCAGGGAGTCTTAGGACTCACTGGCCAATCATATCTCAGGACACACTTTCTGTTCAGAACGGAGAGGAGAATGGCTCCTATGTTAAGGTTAGTCTCCGCCACCTTCTCGTCCAACTAGCGCTCGGAGAAGGGGTTATTGGTGTGCTTGCAGCGATCGTCGCCTTACCATCCATCGTTCGTCTCCCGCCAAATATTTAGCACCAGCTGCCACTGACGGACAGAAAAAAAAAACAGCAAACACCTGTAGGAGTGGCGTTTTTTAAGCCAGGTCTGCATTAGGCCTTACGCTCCATTCACCCCTGAGTGTAGCGCATTTATTGTTTTTTAGTGGAGTGTTTTTGGAGCGACTCCAAAGAAGCTCATGTACCAAATCTTGGCACAGAGCCAGGAATATTTGCATTTGCGATTTTTGCCACGATTGTACCGTGTTTTGTCACTCAACAATTATGGCAAAATTGCACCTCATTTGGGGGGGGCCCATTAAGAAATAATGGCATCGCAAATGCGCTACGCGTTTTTGCCACAACTCTGGAATTGCGGGCCGAATCGCAACGTGATTGAAATCTCTCAGGTGTGAACTGAGCCTAAGGGTGAGCTGATGACTTGCCCACTGTCGATTTTCCTTAAACCTGTCCTAAGGGGTTTGTAGGTTGCTATTGCTTATCTCTTCTTCAGGTCGGAAATGTTGAACCTGGAAATGTGATTGATTAGCATTTTTTACAAGAGGTCAACAATGGTAGCCCGTATATTTCTCTCAGTACAGATCCCCCCCCCCCCCTAAAAGACAAAGTCTGGATCTATTCTTTAAGCAACAACTTTCATTCAATCGTGTTCATTCGCCATTATAAATTTCGGAAGAATTTGTACCTTGCATTTCTGAATGTATTGTAAAACTTTACTTTCTGTGGCCCAGATTCAAGAAGCACTTGCGCCCGCGCAACCATAGGTTGCGCGGCGCAAGGGCTTACTTGCTCCGGTGTAACGAGTGCTCCTGATTCAGGAACCTCGTTACACCGACTGCAGCCTAGGATGTGACAGACATAAGCCTCCTTATGCCTTCACATCCCAGGCTGCATTCTTGCGTTGGCCGCTAGGGGGCGCGGCCATTGTGATCGCCGTATAGTATGCAAATTGCATACTACCACCGATTCACAAAAGTTGCGCGGGCCCTGCGCACGCAAGGTACGGAGTTTCCGTACGGCGACTTTAGCATAAGGCTGCTCCTGCTTAAATAGCAGGCGCAACCAATGCTAAAGTATAGCTGCGCTTCCCGCTCGCGACGTTCAAATTTTACGTCGTTTACGTAAGTGAACCGTGATTGGCGCTGGACGCCATTCACGTTCACTTAGAAGCAAATGACGTCCTTGCGACGTCATTTGCCGTAATGCACGTCGGGAAAGTTTCCCGACGGAGCATGCGCTGTTCGCTCGGCGCGGGAGCGCGCCTAATTTAAATGATTCCCGCCCCCGGCGGGATCATTTACATTAGGCAGCCTTACGCCCGGCTGTTTAGCATATCGCCCGCGCAATTTACGGAGCAATTGCTCCGTGAATCGCGGGCAAAGTGCAATATTTGCGTGGGCGCAGAGAAAAATTTTTGCTCATTGCCCACGCAAATATTGCGCGAATCTACCTGAATCTGGGCCTGTGTTTATTATTTCTTCTCCATATTTTATGGCCTAACCAAGGTGCTGGTGTCAGCTTCTAGGAGTCCCGTTATTATTTATGGTTACAGCAGATATTGGCTTATGTAGCTAGGCCTCTGCTGTTGTGTGTCTTGCTTTGTCTGGTGTCATTATTTAATAGTAGCTACATATGGTATTACATGCTTGAACGGTTCATTTTATTGCGCTGCCGATTCCTGCCAGGAGGTATTAGAGATTTGAAAACATCATCGGTGTACGTGAGTTGATTGGAGATAGGATATGTGGTGCCTCTCAACATGCCGGGAATGAAGGACCTT